>NC_081167.1:15867709-16227709 GCF_012432095.1 Onychostoma macrolepis | reverse complement strand
AAATCTAGAGTTTGGTATCTATCTCATGTGAGGTACTTGTTGTCTTCAAGGATATGGCTTTGTTTCCTGGCAGACCAATAAAGACTGCCCCACACTAGGATCCCAGAAACCTGGTAGACGTCAGCCAGTCAGATTTAGACTTTGCAGGAGTGTCTCCAGTTTAGTGTGCCATATGCATCAAATGTTTAGCAAATGCTATGTGGGTAGTCTGAGGCTGAGACCAGAGAAATTGAGCTTCAAATAATTGATTGTGCCCGATTGGTTGCTAATCTGCAGAGGCACATTATAGCAGTGGCGAGGCCAGAAATTTTAGAGTGGACCTTGGTGAAATAGGAACGACCTCATAGCCTTCTCAAACTAAAGTACATCATTTTGAAGTACATGAGAGAAAAATAGGGATGCAGATTTCTCTCATGTAAAAACAAAAACAAAAACAAATTTAGAGCAGTTCTAGATTCAAATAAGGCCAAACACCATAACACAATGTTGAGGTAATCCGTATAAAGTTGCATTGAATTCATTTGGATTGTGATGATGATAATGCTGTGTTTTCCGATGTCATTTGAAAACGTTGGGAAATTCAACCAATAGAAACTGGATCTTGGGTGTTGTGGGTGGGTGTAATGATTATTTATACTTTGCATAAATACATTGGGTGGTGGACTGGCAGTCAATCTGAGTGGGCCTGTGCCACCCTGGCGCTAATGCAGCATCGCCACTGCATCATAGTTATGTGACTTGCAATGACACTAACCGTTATTACAGCTCAGATGAAAATTTGTTAAAGAATGAAGAAAAAGCCCCTGTCACTTTCATTAAAGAGCTGCTGTTTGAATACCAGGCCTGTACAGCATCATAGAACACATTGTATGCCTTTGCTACCTGTTGAATGTTTCCCACTGGTTGCATTTATCACAGGCTCAGAACAAACAGACCGGGATCCTGGCTGCAGCTAAAGTGATTGATACCAAAACAGAAGAGGAGCTGGAGGACTACATGGTGGAGATCGACATCCTCGCCTCCTGTGACCATCAGTACATAGTCAAACTGCTGGATGCTTTCTATTATGATGGCAAACTATGGGTGAGTGACTTTTCTCAGGAGGGGTTTGGTTACTTCAGCTGCACTGCAGCCAGACACACACACACACACACACACACACACACACTGACCTCTGTAGGAGGAGTAGGAGTGAGAGCACACTTCACTCTCGCCTTACTCATCAAAGAGTAGCACTATGCTGTTGGTTAAAAGTGTTTGTACACAAATCATGTCTCACGCACTTACAGCCTATTAAAGAAGCATAATATTCATTCTGGGCTTTGCAACAAGTTTGAAACTCCATGTAAGTTTTGAATGTTGTTTTTTTACTTATATTTTTAGTTTAATTTTATTATTATTTTCTTAAATCAAGCTAACAATTTTTCTCAATGAAATCTTGTGTGTTATGGTCCCAAGTCCATCCCCATATTATTTTTTTCTCAGTAAAGTTCAAAAACACATCACAGGATTTCTTTAACAATTCATAAACCTGCTGATTTCATGTTTCATAATTTAATACTGAATAATGACAATGGCAAGCCTTAACAGCTCCATAGTAGTCTACAGTAATACCTCTCTATTCATCCCTGTCTAAAGAGTGTCAGTGGATCCTATTTTTCTTCCATAGAGCTCCCAGGATAATTATGGCAGAATGGTTTCATATGATCCTCCCCTCTGCGGTTGGCATGTATAGAAGGATAATGGCCTATTTCAAATGACCAGAGAAAGTGCTCATGAATTAATTAGATGCAAGTCCAGTCTGCTTAGCCTGGCTGCTAATCAAGAGATATGAATGCATAGCTCATAGCAGCACAAGCATGCTTCTTAATGCGTAGAGAGATCGTTCCTACACTCAGTGTCAGCTGTGTAAAATATTCATAGAAAGCAGCCTAAAATCTGCACAGCAGTCAGTTGTTTGTCATAGCTCTCCAGCCTCCTGTCAGTGTTCATAGTTAATTCAGACACGGTATGAGTTAACATTATATGGAAGAGCTGAAGCTCTCCAGCATAGTGAAGAGGTGTGTCTAATAAACTGTAAGTTCCCTGGGTTTGTGATGAGATTGTGAATGTGACTGACTGTGTAATTCTCCGTTATCTATGTCTACTCTTCTCTCATGGGTGATCGCATAGTATAAGGTTTGTATTGATTTTCCTGCAGCACCTGTTATCTTAGGTGATGTATTAATGACCAGCTGCTGTGGTCAGCGTAATATGATGGTGTTCACTTACATAATGCTTTTATCATTTCACTCAGAGTTTTAAGTTTCAATACCATTATCTAATATACTAAAATATAAGTGAATGCTTGGGTAATCTAATAAAACTAGTAATTGGGTTAGCAATTTCACAAAATGCTCTCATCTCATTATGGGTTGTTCTAATGACACCTGAGAGGGGCATTAACAAAGACCTCTGAACAGGTTTGTAAGGGAAGTCATTAGTGCTTTGAATGGAAGCCAGAAGAAACGCATAATATTCCCATAATGTACCCAAATATTGTGCGATACCATTTACATTGTGGTAGATATATTTGTGCACCTATTAATGTATAGGACGTCTAAAGTTATGTACATGTGGGAGCGACAACAAAACAAGGAGGAATTAAAAAATATACAGCGGTATATCCACCCAAAAACAGTGGTGTGCACAGGGAGTGCCAGGGGCTCATGTCCCTGCCCCTTTAATTGACGACGCTAAAGTGCCCTTTCGGTCCGCTCTTTGTGCCCCCAGAACGTGATTTCTACCAAGAGGGATAAACACCCACCCAACCAAACCAATCATATGCTTGTAATTAAAGTAAACTCTACATTGCACACTGTGCCATCGGTGTCAATCCTAGTTCATTCATCTTCTGGATCTTTCTTTCACCCCCTTCTTTAGATTCTCATTGAGTTTTGTGCTGGAGGAGCAGTGGACGCTGTGATGTTGGGTAAGTTTAATGGTCTTTGTTTAATTGAAGGAAATAGAAGGCACTGTGGTCGTCTGAGTCTGTTCTACTGTGCGATGATGTTCCATTCCTCCAGACCTCACTGGCACACCAGCATGATGTGCTCATTTTTGCCACTGGACTGGACCATATAATTATCAAAGTCAGATTTCAAGGAGTGGTTAGGCTCTTTTTAAAGCTACTCAGCCTTTTTCTGTGTTGGTTGGAAGCGTTGTTGAAATGTCCCCACACGCATCAGATCTTTTCAGTGACATGCCATATCAGCAAATTTTTCATGGCTCTCAGTGGTATTAATTCAGCCAAAAACAATGCATAAGCGCCTAACAAATAGTCCCATTTGCCCTCTTTTTCTACATTGTCGTCTGTACTATTTACAGAAACTGTTTCCAATCACAAATCTCATCACTGTAGTTGAGGGAAAAAACATTTCACAATTGTAAACAATGTCCTGTAAGAATAAAACCTCTCTTTCTTATGACTGTTTAGTCTGCTTTGATGAAAATCTGGCCTCTTCTACATTTAGCCTATAAGATAGGTGTTGCTGTGGGAGGTGTTGGGGTGAGGTGTTCTTATGATGGAAATGCTTTTGTTGACTCATTGTTTGTGCTGTTATGACTCCCTCTGTTGCCTTCTGTCTGTTCTGTGAGGGCCTATCCTAGCAGCGCTGCTGTAATAAAGACCTGTTCACATTGCTTCAGTCACAAGGGAGCAGTGTGCTCTACCTAGCCAAAAACAACAACAGAGAATATGTTTATTAATATGAGCCATAGCCCTTTGTCACTGTTACATTGTAGTTTATTTGTCTGGTTTAACTTAAATACACATCACTGCAAATAAAAAGAGCTAATAAAGTGCGCTTGCTTAGCGGTGACTCTGTTTACAGCTATTTTGCGTGTGTGTCTGTAGAGCTGGAGCGGCCATTGACAGAGCCTCAGATCCGGGTTGTGTGTAAACAGTCGCTGGAGGCGCTGGCTTACCTCCATGAGAGTAAGATTATACATCGGGACCTGAAAGCTGGAAATATTCTCTTTAACTCAGATGGAGATGTCAAATTGGGTAATAGCCTCATAAAGTTTACCTAAAAAGTGTTTATTTTTAATTTAATTTACTATTTATTTAATAATGTAATTTGTATATATATTTTCAAGATATTCATGTGTATATATGTTCATCATTTCAATTTATTTAGTTTATTTATTTTTTCACTTTCTTTTTCAAATATTCTCTAATTTTTTTTATTTTATTTTTTTATTTAAATCTTATCCAGTAACCTTAAAAATCTGGAAGGTCATGGAAAATTCCTTTGGTAAAAAGTATCAGAAATGTGTCTTTAGCAGTTAATATGTACGTATAGAAGAAAACTGAAATGTGTTTATTTTTGCTTTTAAGTTTGCTTATTGATTAAAATCATGTCTCTTTTTTTGCATATTGTTGTCAGCCATACTGTGTGTCTCTAATTTTGATCAATGTTTCTTCTCAGCTGACTTTGGAGTGTCTGCAAAGAATACAAAGACCCTTCAGAGAAGAGACTCTTTCATTGGAACACCGTACTGGTTAGTCACTCAATTTATCAAGTCTTGCATTGAATCATGAGATTCGTCACTATGTTAGAACAGAGCTGTGAATATGGCACATAATAAGTTTCTTTATTCTCAATTTTTCAAAATCCCCTCCCTCCCTCTCTCTTAAATGTAAGGATGGCACCCGAGGTGGTGATGTGTGAGACTTCGAAGGACAGACCGTACGACTACAAAGCGGACATCTGGTCCCTGGGGGTGACTCTGATCGAGCTGGCACAGATCGAGCCGCCCAACCACGAGATGAACCCAATGAGAGTCCTGCTAAAAATAGCAAAGTCTGAGCCCCCCACACTCGCAGCTCCATCACGATGGTGAGAGTTATGACTCGCAGCGCCATGATCTTCCACTTGTGTCAATAATAAAGCAAAATGTGATTAACAATATAAACAATATTGATTGTTTCTGAGGACAGAATTTTTCGTGAGTTCAGTTAAAGGGTTATTTTTTTACAAATTTTGACTGATATGATAAATCACCTCCCTACTGAAAAATGAAAAATCCAGGCTGGAGGCTATTGAGCTGATGAGTCATATAAGCAGTCGCCCACCCAGAGTCCCAACACATGGTCAGCCTGGAACTGTATAGCCTGTTGCTTAATAGTTTTGACTGTAAAACCCCAAATGAAGAGCCCCTTCACATGTAGCACAGAGCTCATATTTGTTCCTCCGCTGTGTTAAACAGGTCTCCTGAGTTCAGTGATTTCCTGCGGAAAGCACTGGATAAAAATGTAGACAATAGGTGGAGTGCATTGCAGCTCTTACAGGTTGGGCCATCTTGTATTTCTTGATGCAGTTCAATTTAAAGGTTAAAAATTAAAATGCACAAGATCGTGATCAGCCATGGTCTGCTTTCAGCATCCATTTGTTTCAAATGTGGTGAATAACAAACCACTGCAAGAGCTGGTTGCTGAGGCTAAAGCCGAAGTGTTTGAGGAGTTTGAAGAGGGCAAAGAGGAAGAGGAGGAAGAAGAGCCAGAGTCCCAGCCGGTATGAAAACCACCACTTTAAGAATGCAGAAACCCATTCAGAGAATCTGATATTGTCATGATAATATGGTGCCGTTGTTTCCATGCAGAATTCTTTGATTATCTGCATGCACAGCACACAGTATTTTTTGCTGCAGTCCCTTTGTCTTTTTTGTATATGTAGGTGGTGCCTGGACACAAACGTGCATTATCGGACACCAGCGTTGGCAGCTCGGAGGATGAGAGGCAGTATCAGAACACGCCAACTCTTGAGTCGGTCACGGAGAAGGCTGAACCTGAAAGAAAACGTAGTTCAGAGGATCAAGCTAGAGATAAGACCTCTGACATGGTGGTGGACATCAGCGAACCCAACCATGCTAAGGATGAGAAGATGAATGAGGCCAGTCCATCAGACACCAGTACTGAGGAATTACGTTCTGGTGAGCAGGCTATTCCAAAACATGAAGAATCTCACACACCCGTGACCACAGAAAAAGAGATTTCTGGTCAGCCAAATCCTCCAGTGTCAAATGACACTGTCCTCCAAGAGATTGTAACCGTCAGTGAGGAAACTGGGGAGGAAGAAAAGAAGGAATTGAAGGTGGAAGAGCCGCCAGAGAAGAAAAAAGAAGAGTGTAAAGAAACACAGCAAGAAGCCAAAACACAAACCACCACAGATGAAGAGGAACCTACTCTGCCTTCAGATATAGCCGAACCAGAGAACAAATCTGATGGTGTTACTGAAGAAGCCATCACTGAACCAATTGAGGTTACAGAAAAAACTGAAGACAAAATTGAGACAGAGGAAGAAATGAATAAAAATGAACTAGCAGAAGATGAGAGAACAGTACCCTCACCACATGTTCCAACAGAAGAGTTAAAGGAGGAGCAAACTGAAATTTCACCAGATGTTTCTACAGAAGAGGTAAAGGAGGATCTTCCTCCAGTGGCAACAGAGGACCAAGAAAAAGCTGGAGATAAGGGTGAGAGTTCAGAACCCAAAGACGATCTTGCAACCAAGGGGGTAGATGTAGTAGAGGACAACTCCATGAATGAATTCCCTGTTGTTGTCATCAATGGTGTAAAAGAAGAGGAGGTCAGTGCAACAGAGGAACCTAAAGAAGCCCATGAAGACAGACCAGAGATCCAGGAAGCACCAACCGTGCCTGAGAGTGACCAGAATGCAGAGGTAGCGAAACCTGATGTTGAAAAGGAGAAAGACTCTGACTCAGGCAGCAGTTCTGCTGCAGATACTAACAGCATTGACATTAATCTGTCAATCTCCAGCTTCCTCTCCAAAAGCAAAGAAGGATCTATTTCAATACAGGTACATATAACTCTGCCCAGATGTGCTTGAAATCAAGGTCCTGGAAGAAAATATCTTCATTAAACATTATTCAATCCCACAGGATACCAAGCGCCAAAAGAAAACACTGAAAAAGACCCGCAAGTTTATGGTCGACGGAGTGGAAGTCAGTGTCACCACATCCAAGATTGTCACCGACAATGACACCAAGAGTGAGGAACTGAGATTTTTGAGGTATATAAGCTGACATCAGTCACTATTTCTTGTTATTTTGCAGTAGGCAAAATATAATGTATCTGTTAATGCATAAATCACATTTTAGATTGTCAGAAAAAGTATGACGTTTGTTGTTCTGTAGGCGTCAGGAGCTACGAGAACTGAGGCTTCTGCAAAAAGAGGAGCAAAGAGCTCAACAGCAGCTCAGCAATAAACTGCAGCAGCAGAAAGAGCAGCTCTTCAGGCGCTTCGAGCAAGAAATGACGGTCAGCACCCTCATTGCCTCATTAGTTTTGCTTACATTCAACATTGTAGTCCATTGTCATCCACTGTTTATTGTACACTCTTTTTTTTATATATACATAAACACTGAAAGAACTGTTTAAGTTTTATTCACTGCACTCAAATGCAGCACTATGAATAAGTTACAAGTATCTGAATGCATCAAGATTGATTTATATGAAAGGCAGTGTATTACACCATATTCTAACCATCTCTCTCATGTTAATCTGAAATTTTGTCCTGTTCAGCCACCACTGTAGCAAGCAGTGCTTCGATCATGTTTTGTAATGTTGTGATCTATCGCTCCACTCAAAGTAAAATTTGGTCCAAAATCTGTCTTCAAATTGCTTTTGATTAAACATCATGACTTAAAGGGATACTCCAAAATTTTGTCATTAATCACTTACCCCCATGTCGTTCTAAACCCGTAAAACCTTCGTTCGTCTTCAGAACACAAATTAAGATATTTTAGATGAAAACCGGGAGGATGGTGACTGTCCCATTGACTGCCAAGTAAATTACACTGTTAAGGTCCAGAAAAGTATGAAAAACATCGTCAGAATACTCCATCTACCATCAGTGGTTCAACCGTAATGTTATGAAGCGAAGAGAGTACTTTTTGTACAGAAATAAAACTAAAATAACGACTTTATTCAACAATTCGTCACCGTAGTGCCATTTTGGATTTAGCGCATTTTTGCTGCATGCTCTTCTGTGTTAGCCGCGACACAAGGATACGGTTTCTACATGGATTTACGCTTTGATTTGAACGCAAACACCGCATCCCTATGTCGCGGCTGACACAGTAGAGCGTACGCATTTTGCGTGCAGCGATAATCTCCAAAATGGCGCTACGGTGACGTTACAGTGCCAAATTGTTAAATAAAGTCGTTATTTTAATTTCCGTACAAAAAGTATTCTCGTCACTTTACTTACGTTACGGTTGAACCACTGATGGCAGACAGAGTATTCTGACGATGTTTTTCATTCTTTTCTGGACCTTGACAGTGTAATTTACTTGGCAGTCAATGGGACAGTCACAAGCCTCCCGATCTAAAATATCTTAATTTGTGTTCCGAAGACAAAAGAAGCTTTTATGGGACATAGGGGTAAGTGATTAATGACAAAATGTTCATTTTGGGGTGGAGTATCCCTTTAATTGTAGCCTTTGTTTAGTATTTTGGTTGGGCTACTTACTGTTAACTTTAGGAAAGCACTATATTAGATTTTTGCCGGTATCTGATATGCCGATATTTTTAAAATCATTTTGGCTGATAGCCGATACCGATATATTTTCCTTTGTTTTGAAACTACACCAAGTCTCTCCTGTGCAGAAATTATAAACAAATTATTTTTAATTTTGGTTAGTTTTGAGTAATAAACTTTGTTAAAGTTCTTTTTTTTTTTATTGAGAGTACATCGAAAGCCTTGAAAGTAACTGTAATAAAATCAATCTCTCCTGTGTTTTCTTTTCTTTCTAACAGATGCAGTTGAAACCTTAACATTTTATTTGTGGATTTAACATTAATCGATTTTTTAAAATTTATTTATTTTGTTTTTACGTCTGTAAAAACTCTAAAAATCTTTTAGAGCTCCTCATATTTAAGTTTTCGTAATCCGTTTGAAAAATATATTACATATTACTGAATAAATCTGTATATATTAAATTATTTAATTTACAAGCGTCATGTTTGTGATTTTGGGACACAAGCAGAAAGCTCAAGTTGATTGACACACATTTGTGGTCAGTAACAGTAATTCAGTATTCCTCTTTCTCACTCTCTCTCCAGGGGAAGAAACGTCAGTATGACCAAGAGGTGGAGAACCTTGAGAAACAGCAGAAACAAACCATAGAGCGTCTAGAGCAGGACCACACCAACCGGCTAAGAGATGAGGCCAAGAGGATCAAAGCAGAGCAGGATAAGGAGCTCTCCAAGTTCCAGAACATGCTGAAGAACCGCAAAAAAGAGGTAACTGAGAAAGAGAGATGTAGAGATGCACTGTATTTGCTTTGCATGTATTTGTTCATCAGGCCATGACCTGTTAATTGTTGGTACTGAGGATGAGCATTTAGGGTAATTTAATAGCCAGGTACACTGACACTTTAAAAAATTAGTTGACACAAATGTATTTTTAAGTTAAAAATACAATATTCACTAATGCTAAGCTATTTCACAAATTGATGTTGAAAAAATGTCAATGCAACCTATGCTTTTCTTTTGGGAAAAAAACAAATTTAATTGTTAAGGTGCCACAATTAGTGTGTGTGTGTATATATGAAGAGTTCAGATGCAAAAGCCTCTAAGTGCCGTTTGAAATTTTCTTCTAAAAAGAGCGTTTTTTTATCAGGACACAATGTGTAGGTTCAGTAATTTCACTTTAATGGCAATGAACAGGTTCTTTTCATTGCTATTTAAGTGAAATAACAACATAAACATATGGAGCCTGATAAAAATGCTCATTTTAGAAGAAAATTTCAAACGGCACTTAGAGGCTTTTGCATCTGAACTCTTCATACATTTATTTATTTTTTACATTTCGTTAGTCTATAGCAGGCAAAGGTGACAATCTATTTGTGAGTTGCATTTGCTAGTCAACTAGTTTGGAGAATGAGTACTTGACTGTTGGATTACTCATTCTCATTCCTAATTAGTATGCTTTTAGCAGCTTTTTTTCATTCTTGTTTTCTGGGGATGCAAAAGCCAAGCCACTGTCATTTCGCTAATGTACATTGGCAGCTTTTCTTCTGAATCACAATGCAGCTGCAAATGGAATTGATTTCCTCATCTGTCCTCTTAGACACATCTCAGCTGTGTCTCCTGCTTTCTATTCAGACTTGTAAATGCAAAGCAGTTCTTTTCTTATGTTATGGTTGCTTAACGAAACTCTGGCTCTCACATTCAATTACCTCCATCCTCATAGAGGCTGCAGGGACAGCTTTAAAGGTTAACTGGGTGCTAAGCAATGGCTTGGGAGCGAAATAAAGGCTCTTTTCATTTCATCTCATCTTCCTCCTGCTGGTGTGTTCAAATGGAGGGATTTCAGTGCATGCATGGCTTCATGGTAATGGGGAGTGAAGTGTGGATATATGACTGGTCTTGTTTGCTTTTAGGTGGTGGTGCGTGGTGCATTTGCCGTCATAGTCATTAACATTAACATTATTATAATAAAAGCACATTTTAGCTGTCTCTCGTTGCATCATCAGCCAGCATGATACATGCTCAGAGCGTTTGGCAAACTTTAAATGATCACTATTAGTGTGTCTCTTATTTTCTCTCATTTTGGTTTTGGTTTTTCTTTGGCACTTGTAGTAGACAGCTTGCTCCTCTCTAATGCTGTCATATGCATGAACAGAGTGCCTTAACGGATTTAGATAAGGCAGTGTCTCGTTTTCTCTCCCTCTCTTTCTCCCTTTCATGACACTGTTCAAATATTTCTTGATATTTATTATTTCTACCTATCAAGTGTAAACATAATTTTTTATTGAGAGCAAATGCATGTAAAATGTAATGTTTTTGATATTATGCTTTTGTAAATGTCACTAATTATGTTGCCTGTGTGAGTGTGATGTAATGAGTGGAGATCAGTGCTGTGGTGAAGGGCCTCTTCTGATAGGAACACACTGTATTTATAGACTCTTAAGTACTAGAGATTTAAGTTTCCTTTCATTTGAGAAATTCTGTTTAATTTGACCTTCATTTCAAGATGCACACCTCAATTGCTGAGCAACGGATAAAGTAATATATATGCAGTACCATTTAAAAGTTTGGGTGTTAGTATGATTAAAATTATGCTTAAGCAAGGATGCATTAAATTGATCAAAAGTGACAGTGAAGACATTTGTTATTTCAAATAAATGCTGCTTTTGAACTTTGCTCATCAAAGAATTCTGAAATGTATCATTATTTTCACAAAACTTTTAGCAGCGCAGCTGTTTTTAACATTGATAATATTAAATGTTTCTTGAGCAACAAATCAGGATATTAGAATGATTTCTGAAGGACCATGTGACACTAAAGGCCGGAGTAATGACTGCTGAAAATTCCATTTTCCCATCACAGGAATCCCATATAAAATATATTAAAATAGAAAATAGTTATTTAAAACTGTATTCGTATTTTTAAAAAATAAATATTTTTGATCAAATAAATGCAACCTTGGTGAGCATAAGAGACTTCTTTCTAAAACATTAAAAAATCTTACTGACCCCAAACAATTTAATGTTAGTGTATATGAAATTATTATATATTTACTTTTAGAATGGAAAAAATTGCGCAAGTTATGTAATATTTATTCAAATGTATTTATTCAAATGTATTTATTAAAAAAAAATAAAAAATAAAACGTCATTGGATGGAAAGATCGCTTTTATTAATCTGCCTTTTAGACATGGCAGTTAGCCAATGCAAATCATTTTAGCTGATTAATCATGCTGGGTTAGTCTACATACTGTGTTGGTTTGTCACTAAAAGTAAGTGTTAATATTTTCAGTTGAACAATGATTGGCATTTTTGAGAACGAAGGCAATCTAGGGTCAGTTCAACAGTTTTGTCTGTTTCCTAACAATTTGACATTTTGACACTTGAATTCTCATGCTGATCTACTAAAAACAATGACCTGCTGACAAAACAGTCCAGCTTCCTTTAGAAAAGAATAAATATTCCAAAGAATAAATGTCAGCAATATTGAAGTGTGCATCTTTTAGACATTACTTTGAAGGGATCTATATTCTGATGGCTGTAATGGTTGTGGAGGTAAAAGAGGGATCTATATTAGCAGCTGTTAGTGGGCTTTCACTGTTCTTCGGCTTCTGAACAACTCTTACCGGTAGTAGCTGATCATGGGCTATTGGAATCATCTTTATATTAACTGCTAACCCAGTCAGAAATCATCAATAGTTTGGGGATGATTATCTCTCAAATACTAAACCGTTCATCATGGTAGTAAATTAACCCTTCCTGGCACATTTTGCATGACAGTCTTCGACTAATGATTTACGTAATCAGTCCCTATGCAAAGAAAGCTTTCATTCCCAACAGTCTGCATGCTCACACTGTAGGTCAAACAAGAGGTCGGATTGTCCCCTAAACACATAAGAAAAGAGCTCATGAAACGCTTAAAGGAAGACCTAGCAGTCATTCAACATGAAGAGGTAATTTAGTTTCCAGCTACTACTTACACACTTTCACTTCTGTATTCTGCCCCTCTAGTCTTAAATTGTGAGACTGACTAAAATCAAGGTTATTCTATATATTTCCTATTTAAAAATAAACTGTTATGGGCATTAATGGAGACTTTGTCCTGTACTTTCTGATGGCTGTTCTATTGGCTTATCATTGACTTCCCATCTATGTTATAAGAGGCCCAATCTCAGAGCAAATGCAGAGATGAGTTTATATTATGCAGCATCTTCTGCAAATGGTGAAACTGAAAACATCAGATCATGAGTTTCTGGTGTGTAACAGAACACTGGTGTGCTGTGCTTTTCTCTGAAACTTGCAGCTTGATTTTTATGCACCTGTTGAAAATGTCTGTAGCTAAAGTAGACAAACTGGTTTAAAAGGGGGGGATCCACATACTTTGGCCACATAGGATGTTGCATCAATCTCGAGGAGTAAAACAAACTAACAATGACTGCTGCATCTCATCACGCATGTCAAGGACGACAGCTGCACTAACTGATTGTGGTCCTTCAGACTCAACAGCTGTTAAACCCGCTCTCTGTCCATCGTCTGGAAGAACTCATTTCACTGCACGTGACCCAGGAAACTAACAGATTACTGCAATGCAATGAGAAGATTAGATGATACTGTGAGATGTGTGTCTGGTTTGCGTGCGATACGCTTGAGTGCTGGTGTGTGTCCCCTGTTCCTGACATGGTGGAGTTGGCTGTGTTTTGCTCCACAGGGTGTGGCCCAGGTTATGATACAGTCTTTTCAGTTGTCTTCATGTGCTCTGTTCAACGCTCAGATGCAGGATGTAAGTCTCCACTCTCCTCGTGACTCAACCCTCTCACATGTGCCCGTCCGTCACACAAGATAGAGAGCAGATGCACACACAAATGCACATTCACAGTGTAACGACTAATAGTTTAGCTAACTTCTAGTTTAGTAATTAAAATATTATTAGCTTACAAACTTTAAAATAGAAGAAAATAGGCCATAAAATGATATACAATCCAGTACGAGTTGTCAGCTGATCTCTCTCAGAACAGAGAAGTTGATGTGAGCCTCCCTGGAATCAGTACACTTTGTCACACCTGAATTACAGTGTATATTTGCTGAGTGACACTAGCAGAACTGATTTGATTATGTTCAACACGATTCCACTGAAGCACGTCCCTTTGTAACAGCACAGTAGCGTTTGAATGTGATGTGGACGGCACATGCGGGCAGGAAGGTGCTCTGTTGTTTTGGAGTGCTGTCGCCTGTGTTGCTGGAGTGTCTCAGTATCTCTTCTGTCCGCTCACTCTCTCATACTGTTACTGAAACACTAGTCAAGTTTCTGTGCGTCACCTGTGCTGCTTTTATTTCTATGTGCCACTGAAGGCCAAGTTCAAAGCAGGAGTCGAAGATCAGGGTGACTTGAAAGGCATTATGATTCTGATTATTATTATTATTATTATTTAATATTATTGTCAGTTTATACATTATGTATATATTAACAGTATTGCTCTGGTTGAGTCATATTTCAATGTTGTTATACATGGCCTTTAGGCAGGCCCGCATGGATCTGAAATCTGCTCAGGTTTGACAGGATTGAAATGAATGTAATTTATAAAATTATACAAATTCATTCACTACCATTCAAAAGTTTGCGGTCAGTAAAAAATTTTTTTTGAAGAAATTAATACTTTTTCAAGAATGCATTAAATTGATCAAGTGAAAGTGAATACATTTCAAATACAGGTAAATGCTGTTTTTTTTTTTTTTATTACTTTCTATTAATCAAAGAATTTAATTCCACAAAAAATAATCAACACAACTGTATTCAACATTGATAATAAGAAATGTTTCATGAGCAACAAATTAGCATATTAGAATAATTTCTGATGGATCATGTGAAGTAATGATGCTGAAAATTTAGCTTTGTTATTACAGGAATAAGTTACATTTTAAAAGATATTAAAATGGAAAAGTTATTTTCAATTGTAATATTTGATCTTACCAACCCAAAACTTTTCAAAGGTAGTGTACAAACGTTTTGCGTTCATTAAATTGTTTGTTCATTTCATTAAGCTTTCAGCAACTAGTAAAGTTATAATACACATTTGACCATGTTTTAATCCATCCTGATGATTCCCCCTCCCAAATCAGCACAGAAAATATAAAACTTCTGTCTAGGCCTACCTTTAGGTTGTTACGCTGTACTGTGACTATATGTATTGTTAATCTATTCTCTAGTTCCTTCCTTTCACAAATCTTTATCCATTTATCATGAATTATAAATGTTTTATCTTTGTTAAATGGTTTAAGTGTGTGACTTTCCTCTTAATGCAGTGTTATCAGTGCTGTGGTAGTGCTCATGTGATCTTTGACTGTTTCCTTTGGAGCATGATAATGTACAGTTACTAATTTATAACCCCTGTTGTTTCTGTACCCGATTCCTCCTCCTCCTCTTCTTCCTCTCTCTTGTTTTTTTCTCCATCTCCGTTTATCTTAGGAGCAAGAGTTTCTCCAGAGACAGCAGCAGGAGCTGGATGGAGCTCTGAAGAAGATCATCCAGCAGCACAAACTAGAGATCGCCACTATAGAGAGAGACTGTCTCAACCACAAGCAGCAGCTCATGAGAGGTCAGGCACTATATAAACGGTGGCCACTGTAAATATTCTTACCTTAATAATAATGGAAAGCATTTGTGTTGACACATTTTGTTTGCCTGCAGTAAGTCCTCAAATAGTTGCGCTTCAAACTTCACTGTTTGATGCTATGAGGAAGTGCTGTAGACCTTTTGTGTTAAATTGTGGTTATGTTCATTATAAATAAATTAGCTGAGCATATGTAGTCACACTTTCAACTCCAGCCACAAAGGAAACAAGCCAAACATGTTACCTGCTTCTACAGACAGTAAAGCTCTCTCTACCTGGAATAGAGCTAAACTGTGTGTTATTTTCAGACAGGGGTCCAATTATAAAGTTCTCAAGTTCTTATAAAGGCCAGCCGTATGTCTCTTGAGGTGTGGCCCAGATCTCATTTGATGAGATGTGTGTGTGTGAAAATGATTCCAGATATGTCATGCTGAGATTTGCCGTCTATGATGTGTAATGAACTGTATGACTTCATGTCTGCAAAACATGTCTAAACCTGCATGAAGTTGAACGGTCTGGTTCTAATGGCTGAGAATCATTCTATTTCCTTTTTTCTTTGGCTCACAAACCCACAGCTCGGGAGGCAGCCATGTGGGAGCTGGAGGAGCGCCACCTGCAGGAGAAACACCAGTTGCTGAAGCAGCAACTGAAGGATCAATACTTCATGCAGAGACATCAGCTCCTCAAAAGGCATGACAAGGTGAGACCTGACTGTCAGTCTATTCCGTGAATCAAAGACTGATATGTTTTGTAGCCACTCATGTTTATTCCCACACGACGGGTCATCAGGAGATGGAGCAGATGCAGGGTTATAACCAGCGGCTGATAGAGGAGATGAAGAACAGGCAGGCACAGGAAAGAGCTCGGCTGCCCAAGATCCAGCGCAGTGAAGCCAAGACACGTATGGCGATGTTTAAAAAGAGCCTGCGGATCACTGGCACAGGAACACCAGAGCAGGACAGAGAGAAGATCAAACAGGTCAGACCCTCTGTCAGGAAGCTTTGTAAAGATCAGAGGAATCAAGCTCAAACCTGAGGATGTTTTCTGTTTTATTTCGAGCAGTTTGCCACTCAGGAGGACAAGAGACAGAAGAATGAGAGACTCCATCAGCATCAGAAACATGAGAATCAGATGAGAGACCTGCAGCTGCAGTGCGACTCCAACATCAGAGAACTTCAACAGATGCAGGTCTGTAACACCTTACAGTCATGGCCAAAAATATTGGCACCCTTGGTAAATATGATCAAAGGCGGCTGTGAAAATTAATCTGCATTAATCATTTTGATCTTTTATTTTATAAATTCACAAAATCTAACCTTTCATTGGATAAGTATTTAAAATGGGGGAAATATCATTATGAAATAAATGTTTTTCTCTTAATACACATTGGCCACAATTAACGGCACCCTTTTATTCAATACTTCTTGAAACCTTCTATTTGCCAGTTTAACAGCTCTAAATTTTCTCCCATAATACCTGATGAGGTTAGAGAACACCTGACAAGAGATCAGAGATCATTCCTTCATCCAGAATCACTCCAGACCCTTTAGATTCCCAGCTCCATGTTGGTGCTGCTTCTCTTCAGTTCACCCCACTCATTTTCTATAGGGTTCAGGTCAGAGGACTGGAATGGCCATAGCAGAAGCTTGGTTTTGTGCTCAATGACCCATTTTTGTGTTGTTTTTGAGGTTTGTGTTTGGATTATTGTACGGATGGAAGATCCAAACATGGCCCATTCTAAGATTTCTAACAGAGTCACTCACTTATTGATTTTTTATCTGTTGGTATTTGATAGAATCCATGATGCCATGTGTCTAAACAAGATGTCCAGGACCTCCAGCAGAAATATAGGCCTACAACATAAAAAATACAGCAGTATATTTCATTGTACACATTGGGGTACTTTTTATCCCTGTGTTCACCAAACCCATCTTGAGTGTTTGCTGCTAAAAAGCTCTTTTTTTTTTTAGTTTCATCTGACCACAGAAGCCAGTCCCATTTGAAGTTCCAGTCGTGTCTGATAACTGAATATGCTGAAGTTTGTTTTATGAGGAGCTAGGAGAGTTTTTCTTGAAACCCTCCCAAATAACATGTGATGTAGGTGCTGTTTGACAATTTAAAAAAAATTTTTTTTAGGTTTTCTCACCCCGAGACTCAACTATTTTCTGCAATTCTCCAGCTGTGGTCCTTGGAGAGTCTTTAGCCACTCAAACTCTCCTTCTCACCGTGCATTAGGACGATATAGACACACGTCCTCTTCCAGGCAGTTTCGTAACATTTTGTTGATTGGAAATTCTTAATTATTGCCCTGATGGTGGAAATGGCAATTTTTACTGCTCTAAGCTCTTTTCTTAAAGCCACTTCACTAATTTGTGAAGCTCAATTATCTTTTGCTGCACATCAGAAATATATTCTTTGGTTTTTTTCATTGTGATGGATGATTAAGGGAATTTGGGCTTTGTTTTCCCTCCTATTTATATTTCTGTGAAGCTGGATAATTTCATGTTCATCACCCTGGAGTGCTCAAAATTGTGAATATACTTCAGAGATATTTTACTCAAGAATTTCTAGGGGTGCCAATAATTGTGGCCAACATGTATTTGAGAAAAACATTTATTTCATAATATTTCCCCCCATTTTAAATTCTAATTATCCAATGAAAGGTTAGATTTTTGTGAATTTTTTTTAATAAAAGATCAAAAGGATTAACAATGCAGATTAATTGTCACAGCCTTCTTTGATCATATTTACCAAGGGTGCCAATATTTTTGGTCATGACTGTATATACAATCTTACTGTCGACCTCTTTCCTTGGTGCCTGCATTTTCGATTACATTTACTTTTAAATGAAATTATGCTGCCCTCTATCTTTGGTTGTAACATCTGACAGGGTTCCCACGGGTCCTTGAAATCCTTGAAAGTTTGTGAATCTGATAAAAAATTTTCAAGGCCCTGGAAAGTTTTTGAAAATAAACAAACATGGATACAGGTCCTTGAAAATTCCATATTATTCCCTCCGGTCCGCTAATGTATTATTTCGCCAACACTTTGGGCATACTATCTTGCTTGATTTACGTTGCACATTTATGCATTACGTCAAGTGTTTCCCACGTGAGGTACTTTGTGGTGTTCGTTGTCATGACGTTCACACGCACACGAAACTACTAAGATGGTACCTCAGCGTTTCACAAACACACCGTGAAACATTGCAAAAATAGGCTGAAACCGCTGAAACGTGATGACTGGAAAATGCAACTTTCAAGATATTTGGCTCACCAAAGAAGATTACAAAGAATGGCTTGCCAGAGATCCAAAGGATGTAATGTTGAATTGCTTTGCTTGTTAAGATAATGTAAAGCCATGAGGCAAGAAAAACTTAAAAGCATATTCATATATCTTAAAACTTCTGGTTACATGAGCCTAAGCTCTTTTCAATAAAATCCATGCAAAAGTTAATATCAGATCATTTTAGAATACAGTATAGTATGTACCAAATATTATTCAATTTTATGCAAAACAGAAATACGACAAATATCAGATTTCTGTCATATGGCCAAAAATAAATGCAAAAAAACAAAACATTTTTTTTGCATAGTTGTGTTTGACACATGAAAACTGTAACAATGTATCTTGCAAGGTGACGCGATGGAACCTTTGCTCTCACTTGAAATGTGTCCCCACATTAAGTCCTTGAATTTGAGGGTATTGGACCTGGAAAGTCCTTGAAAGGTCCTTGAATTTGAAGTTAACCAAGGTGTGGGAACCCTGATCTGATTTGTTGTCTTTTTGCCATCAGAATGAGAAATGCCACCTCCTGATTGAGCATGAGACTCAGAAGCTGAAGGAGCTGGATGAGGAGCACAGTCAGGAGCTGAAGGACTGGAGGGAGAAGCTTCGGCCCAGGAAGAAGGTATTCGGTTTTCATTTCATTTCATTTCATTCATCACTTCAAGTACGCACCTCAAGTACATATAAAATATAAAAATAACCCTAACATATAAATATTCCATTTTAGTATATTTTAAAATGTAGTTTATTCCTGTCATGGCAAAGCTGAATTTTAACATTTGTTACTCGAGTTCTCAGTTGTGCTACTTAAAGTGATAGTTCACCCAAAAATGAAAATTCTGTCATTAATTACTAGGGCTTCCCCCTAATAGTCGACTTATCGTTAGTCGACCAGAAGAGGCTTGGTCAACCAAAATTTTATTAGTCGCAGAAAAAAATATATATATTTCCACAGGCGAAAGTCATGCAGTTCGTGATGGACCGATCGTTAACGGCTAGTCTATGGTAATACACTACATCGGGCAGGACAACTAAATGCTCGCCTATAATTTATCGACCTCAAATATGGCTTATCATCTGAAATATGTAAGTATTAGGAACTTTACATGGCCTCTCAATCTAAATGTGCACTATAGTGTCTGCAGAGTGTGGAAACTGAACAGCAGCACGCTCCGTACATGACAGATGGAGGCGCCGGTGCGCTCACCTGCTATTAAAATACTCCGTAATTTTTGGTCATACGAATAAGAGTAATACATCTTTCAAATCTGTAAAGGCTCTGTTTATTTGTGTGCACTCACAATAACAACAAAACATTGCGTTTTTGTAGAATAATGAAATAAAGTAAATAGGATATGCTCTTTGCCGTCTCGGCCTCTGTGAACTTAAGCGCAAAACTCTGTGTATGCTTGCCTTACAGATATGAAAACATGTATAGATAGATAGCGAAATGTCTACTTTCAAATGGAAAAACAAAAAAAAACTTAAACTGAGAACAAAGAAAGCACTAGTTTATGAAATTATTAAAATGTTAATGCAGCCTGTTACTGTTTTTCCCTGACACATTCATAATCATTACTTCTGCGCTTTATGCGTGCTTGAGCGCTTATTAGGCTATGTAGGCAATTAAAGGCTCATTATAATGATTTAAATGGTTTATTAATAAACGTGCGATTATTCGACTAATGCTTAACCCTCCGGTATTGTTCATTTGGGGGTCACACTCTTTGCGGTCAAGACTGACCGAACACCCGAAATGGTGGTACTTTTTTTTTTCAGTAAAATCAATGTAATATATTTTTGTTCCATAATATTTTTATTTTGTATTTTGAGAGAATTTCATGGTACTAATTAATATTTATGCAATAATTATGATCAATATTTTCCCATTGAAAATACAAATTTGATTTTTATTTTGTTTTAGATTTTAAAATTATTTTTCAATTATGCCAGTATTTCATGTTAAAATAGAGACAGTGCCTTTAAAATCCAATTTTTTAAGTCAGATTAGTGCCATCTGGTCGGAGTAAAAAAAGAAAAACCTCTGCAATTCCATGGTTTAGCCACTAGATTCCTATATAGCTCTATATAAAAGGCTTATAAGCTCTCTAGTGGTTTTTAGGCATAAAGACTTATTTTTATTAAGTTGTGGATCTGGATATACTGTATATTTAGACATTCTCAAAGACAACTTTTTGTTAAGGTTTAGATTCTTTTTGTTGAAAATTTTGGTTTGAAATGTTAGTTTTTGCATTAATTACTATTAATTACAATTAATTACTACAGTCAAACCTGAACACAGAAAGGCATTTTGTTACACATAACATCAAAATTCAACAAAAATGAACAGGAATGCTTTATCAGAGATTAATCAATCTGACCTTTTATTTGAGTCTTCTGGCTCAATTTTGCGATATTGTTACAGCCACACCAGTTCATTTGTGTGTTAGTGTGTTGTGTGTGTGCGTCTGTGAGTGTGTATTTGAGTGTATGTGCGTGTGTCTGTTTTGTACTCTTGATGTTTTAGTGTGTAACCCCTTCCTTGCTGTCTGTGTTTTGAGTGCATTTTTGGCCGAATTATTGATTCGGGTGTTGTGGATGGGGTCTTTAAAACAGGTCTATTCATTTATACTGTTATCAGCACGTTGAAGTGGGCTATTAATGCAGCGTTAGAAAACTGTCAGTTTTTTTACTTTCACTTTCTGTATGACTGAATTTAAGACATTCACCGACATAACTATTGCGCAAAGTTTGCACGTTGCTTGTGATATCTATTGGCTCACCTTCATGGTTTAAAACAGAAATATTTCCAGTATTGAGATGTAACCGCAAACCCCCATGCATATGTATCTTAAAGCAGGGATACATGAAAGAGGAATCAAATCAGTATGCCGCGCTTTCTGAAACACGTCTCTATGCTTGTGCGCGCTTCGGGTGTGTGCGAGTACAGCGCGCAAGTAACGAATTGAGTTCTGTTTCATTTCTTCTAGTGGTTTTAAATAGCTTGATCGTGTAAATTGGCAAAATAATTTGCGAATCACATGCCAAACGGTGGGGTCTGGACCTGTTCCGTATATCACGGATCAACTGCGATCCTTTTAAGCCCTAACAGCCTATGACAGATCAGGGTAATCTTTTATTTACTAATTTAACATGAAATCGTCAAATTGCTACTCCATATCAATCGCATACAACGCAAACACAGAATAATTAGAACAATCAGTTACGCACAATAAATAACAGAGCATCATATCTATACACATTTTCCACAGAACTTTCTCGCGACCCGGTAGGATTTTTTCCACGGCCCGGTAGTGGGTCGCGACCCCGTGGTTGGGGACCTCTGTTTTAGAGTGTCACCCCTTTATTGCTGTGCACTCTTTTCCTGCATTGTGAATGATTTGTAGATTGTAATTTTCTGTATTTTTGCATATTTCCCATTCATTTCCAATGGCGGACATTTTTGACTGCAAACAACACGCGTGACACTTTTTTTTTTTTTTTTTTTTTTTTCCATTTAGCTTTTTTGAATCAAGTTCACTTTTCTTTTCTTTTTTTTTGTGGTCACATAGTGACTGCCATAAAAGTTACCAAGCATAATAATGCAAGAAGGCTTTCACACTTTCAAATGACAAACTTTTAATTCTTAAAAATATTTAGATCATGGAAATTAAGTATCCAAATATTAGATACCTTAAAAAACTTGAATAAGTAGTAAATAAACATTTTCTAACAAAAAGTGCAAAGTAACAAGTAGAAAAAAGAAAAATACACAAAGAACTTGTAGGGAGATTTTTTTTTCCATCTACAGATTTTTTTTTTTCCCTGACCTTCTTTTCTCTGTAAATTAAGGGTGCACACTATTGCTGAAAAACACAGCCACTACTTAGCAGTCAGATGTCCATATGCACAAAGGCACAGATCCCTAAACAAGGCCATATCTTTTTTTTTTTTTTTTTTTTGTAGAAGCATTTTTTTAAATTTGAACTAGCACCTCATGACTACACCATGTTATGTACGAGAAGCTGCAAAAGACACAGGCGCAAGTGGAATGCAAAAAACACGGTGACAATTTTTTATGTAAATATAATGGGGCAATATATTGCGTCACAAAAAACGATTGAGGTCATGTACATATATTGTGCAATAAGTTGATATATTGATTATTGCAACAGGCCTACTTGTAAGACCTTTCTTTCATCGTCAGAAGACAAATTAAAATATTTTTGATGAAATCCGAGCACTGTCTGTCCCTGCATAGACAGCAACACAACTACCACCTTCAAGGCCCAGATAGGTAGTAAGGATATCTTTTAAAAATCGTCCATGTGACATCAGTAGCTCAATCTTAATTTTATGACACTGAGCATTATTTTCTTTGTGAAAAAAGACAAACAAAATGTTGACTTTATTAAACAATTTCTTCTCTTCTGCGTCAGTCTTCATGAGAGTACCACGATGGTGTCACATGGACTATTTTAACTATGTTCTTAGTACTACCTTTCTGGGCTTTGAAGGTGATAGTTGCGTTGCTGTCTATGCAGAGTCAGAAAGCTCTCAGATTTTCTCAAAAATATCTTCATTTGTGTTCCATAGATGAATGAAGGTCTTATGGGTTTGGAACGACAAGAGGGTGAATAATTAATGACAGAATTTTCATTTTTGAGTGAATTATAAAAGAACAGCATTAACAACATTAAAATATCATTAAAGATTTTAAGAAAATATTAGAATTAGATCACAGTACTCTGGAATGAATAATGTGCCATCTTATATTTTGTGTAGGACTATTCTTTGTAAGTACACATACTGTATAATTCTCTCCTGCTCTCTCTTAGGCTCTGGAGGAAGAGTTCACACGTAAACTGCAGGAACAGGAAGTCTTCTTTAAGATGAGCGGAGAGTCCGAATGCCTCAATCCCACCACCCAGAGCAGAGTCTCCAAATTCTACCCCATTCCCAGTGTGCACTCCTCTGGCTCTTAATCTTCACTGAGCTTTATCTAAAGTGAGGAAGAGCTGTTCCAGTCAAGAGCCCATTAGCCTTTTAAAGGTATGATATCAGAATAGATGCATGGGGTTGAAATGAAATTCCAAAATACCTGAAAGTTGGAATCTAACAGCGATGAAGGACAAACCTCATGAAACCAATGGATTAACACTTTAGTTTTCTGTTTGTTCATTTGTGCTTGAGACGTTAGCACAAATTAGCAATGAATACACTCAGGCAATATCATCTTGTCTTTGTGGAATACATGCATGACACAGCCTTAATGAGGGTCACATGATGCCCATAACAAACCAAACGTCACTCAGAAAATACCACTAAAATGGTGAGAAGTCACATTTAAAAAGAACACGTGGACACACTAGTCACTGTTACACTCAATTCTCTAAATGTTCAAGTTGCACAGCTAGTAAATGAAGCTTCAGTGCTGTTTGGTCTTGTAGCAGCTGTTATATGTTGTATTTTTTGAATACTCCTGTGAATCTGGCCTATTCTGTTTTTAATGTCCACGTAAAGATACTTTTAAAACAAACTACTCATTTTAACTTTTTCTTTTACTATTTGTCTTATGGTTAAAGTTATTTGCAGTCAAGGAATGTAACCTGTAAGATGACATTGCACACTTTAAAAAAAAACATATGCAGTAGTGATCTCTTTAGTGCATTATGAAGGAAACGGTGCCCAAATATTTGTATACAATGATGTCATTTCTCATTTGGCAAGTCACTTTGTGGTCAAGAGTACCCGAGTTTATTTTTTTATGAGCAAATTAATTTCACATATTTGAAGAAGAATAGGGCAGTCTTTGCCGCCTTGAATGTTTCATATATGGTGTTAAAAAGTAATTTATGGATTTAACTGAAGTTGAACGTTTTTATTGTTCGTTTATTTCCTGTTTCATCAATATATAAGGGCAATATGAATTTGCACATGCTAGGTGGTTTATTTGAAGTTTAGGTTTTCTTTTTATTAAAGGACACACACTTTGATAGATGTAGAGCAGTTTAGGCCATTGCAGTCTGCAAAAGTGTTTCAGTGGGAAGACGTGAACGTTTCTCGCTGTTGCTGAGGACTTTTCATCTGATTCAAGCTCTATTTTTGATAACACGTTTTGTGCAAGAAATTACACACCTGTATCTTATCCATAATATGACATGCTGTGCTCCTATACTTTTTGCATGCTGAAAGAAATCCCAAATGCTGTAATTTACCAGAGACATGAACTTTTTGAATAGACGATGCATTTTACAAAGGCTGGTTCTAAAAGTTAGTATTTGCACAAACAGTGCATTACACATCAGGATACTTGTTCAGAGACAGAAAGAAAGGGTCGATATCCCAGTGTCATACTGCTGAACAGTGACCTTAACCTCCTGCAGCACTTTGATGGAATATCTGATGCATTTTTTTGAGGTCAATTTATGTATCTAATCGCTTGTGTCCATAGGTATACTGTAATAATGCTGTAAATAAAACTCATTGTATTTTCTTTGATTTGTTTGGTGTTTTTTTTGTAGCTCAGTATCGAAACCGTTTGCGTAGGAGTAAAATCATACTCCATTCTTTGTTACACATTCAGTGGCTTTTTAATAATCTTTGTAATAACTCACATTACACCACATGGTCTGAAAAATCTCAAGTGTTTAAGATCCCTTTTTTAGTGTACCATCCATGTTACTTTTCAAAAAAATAATTGTGCATTTGCAATGCAAACATCGCCATAGACAAGATTCATACAAAACAAAACAAACAAAAAAAGACAATTACAAAGCCCACTACTGGGTAAAAAGTACATTTCAAGTGCTATATTAAATGTTAGATAATGAAAACTAAGACTGATGTCTTAAACCCATGCTAGTAAAGCTGAAAATTGTTTGAAATGTATGGATTATAATATTGCATGCATTTGGTTGATTATAAAACTGTATACTGTGATAAAATAGGACCCAAACAAACCTCTGAGCTGTGTTACTTCATAAAAAGAGGCTAGTTTATGAATTTATCTTCTTAAAGATATGTATTGTTTCTTTACACCGTCAATGCATCCACGAAAGTGTGCACCCTTACACACCATGGTTCCGAATCCATCTACCAGTCTGGAAATCACCTAAAGTTCAATATGGAGATACACGTCAGAATGACCGCTGCCTTAAAATACATCATTATTTGACGATGATATAAAAACCTTGAATATTATAACTTTCATGCTAGGATACAGTATATGATGAGAAACCCAAGTACACTATGACTGATAGTAGTTTTCTAACCTTTTTCACCCTTTTCTCCGCTTGGTCCCTCTGGTCCTCTTTGTCCCGGAAGGCCGGGTATCCCTGAGCTCCCCGTTTCCCCTGTAGATCACATACAAGTAGTTTTATATTCACAGCTCTTCACGTTCATGTTCAAGCAGGAAGCACTTCAGTTCAATTTCTTGACCAGTAGGGTTATATGAATCATGACTGGTACCTTTTTCTCCTTTAGGTCCAGGGTATCCTCTGTCTCCTTTGGGTCCTGGCCTGCCAGAAGGCCCTGGGATGGTCCCATATGCTGAAAAGATAAATAATGTTTAGGAATAATGATTCAAGACAAATACGGTGATTAAATATATAAGTATATGTGTGTAAAAGTGGATACTAACTTCTAAAGAAGTCCATTAAGTCAGCTGTCACATTCCCATAGGTACCAATCACACGGCTGTACCCAGGTGGCCCGGGAGGACCAGGAGGCCCAGCGGGTCCTTGGATCCTTCCTGCTTGTGTTCTCCAGTATCCCTCTGTCAGGTCCTGCAGTATACCTTGATCTAAAGGAAACAAGCAAGATGGATTTGCTCATTAGCCCTGTGATGGACTGACCATCTGTCCACAGTGTTTCCCTGACTATGGCCCAAGACACTAGGATTAGCTCTGGCATCTCTGCAGCTGCATTTTGGAAAAAGGATGGATTTGCTTATTGTTACAGTGCTTTGTACTATTGTCTTTTAGACACAACACTGCCAGATACTCGCAGTACAGCAAACCAGAATCATACACAACACACAATTAGTGGTGTTTTGTTCTTAAATGAGTCAGTGTTTTTGAACAAATTGTGATTCATGCAATATATAACAAGATAGAAATCATTAACATAGCTGTTTTCTGCATAGTAGGCACACAATTAAGAGTAAATTTGTGAAAATTTAAAAAAAAAAATACTTGGCAAATAAATAAAAATGGATTAATTTCATATAAATTCAAGTTTTTCTACTGTTCTCCATCAATCCCATTAACGCCTTCAATTATGTAATGCTTAAATAAAAAGTTGAATGTATTAAGTCCAGAATACATTCATACTATATAGAACATACTTTTTTTAACGTGACATAATTACTAAAAGGAATCATCTACTTAGAGAAGAGAAAAAATTGGTTGAATTAATGATTCAATGGCTCACTCTTAAAGATAGTAACTTGTCAAGGACTAAGAGGAAACCAAAGCATACCTAAGACTGCATTGCAAGTGTGGATATTTCTTTCAGGAATCATAAGATTAAGTTCATTTTACTGCTTTATTATGAATATAACTCTGGCGTATAAGACTGATACTGTACTCACTCTTAATGTAATCAGTGACTTTGAGTGCGACATTGGAGTAGTCCACTGGTTCACCGATCTCAGAGCCATAGCGGTATTGGCCTCTGGCACTTTGGTAACTCTGTCCGGCTTCACCACGTTCACCCTTCTGACCAGCCGGTCCGGGAGGCCCAGGGGGGCCATGAACGTAGCGCTTCACGGTGTCACCTGAAAAAAAATATGAGACTATTTATTGATGCGGCAAACAACTACAAAGTGTTTCCAGGAACTGGTCAGACAAATCTAGGACACAGAGAGTTTAAAATAATGCATTTAACGTTGAGAATGTAGAATGGAGTGAGACCACTTGTTAAAATCAGTCAAACGTCCACCAATGTAAAGTTACACTGAGGTGTCAGTTCCCAGATTAGAGTGTGTGGTGAGTGACACTCACTGTTTAGGTAGTCCTGCAGCTCAACACGGATCTGTTCTCGCGCAGAAGATCCTGAATATGATGCAAGGCCATTAGTGTCTCCTGGAGGACCCTGGGGTCCTGGTGGGCCAGGTAGGCCAGGAGGTCCCCTAAAACCAGACTCTAAATAACAGAGAATCATATAATGAGTTTTTTGCAAAACTGCAAATGTGTATCAGATAGTACAATACAACTCATGAGAGGACTCACTCTGTAGGTAGAGCTGAATGTCCTCTAGTTTGTAACCAGAGACTGCGGAGGAGCCTCCTGGGGTGCCAGGCAGACCAGGGGGTCCCTGTATACCTTGAGGACCAGGGGGCCCAGGACGTCCAACACCTCCACTAAGCCCTGACCCTTCAAACACAGTCAAAGTGGAATATTAAGAAAGGAAACCCTTATGTTATAAAACAAAGTATTACAAAAATACAAGTACATACTCTGAAGCAGAGTGGTTATTTCACTGTAGGAAGCACCTGGCTGCCCAGGTGGGCCGGGAGGACCTGGTGGTCCAGTTCTGACTGTCATTCCCTGCTCTAAAAACACAAATTCACAAATGCCATTAGAAAGACAGCATTCAATCTATTGCCGCTTCAAAACGAGATTCAGGTTAAAGACACACCGTTCATCATTCTGATGGCATAGTTTGCCACTTCCTGTGCGCTAAAGGTACTAGCACTAGTGCCAGGTGAACCCGGTGGTCCTGGAGGGCCAATCACATAACGCCTCACATCTTCTCCTGAGCACAAGAAAGTCACTGGGTCAATTCTTAGATTCAAGATTCAAAAGACCATTTATTCACAACATGTATGACATGGTTTACTCACTCTGTAAAAGGGAAATGATGTATTCCGCACTTAGACTTCCAGGTGGGCCAGGAGGTCCTGGAGGTCCTTGAGGACCTTGGCTAATACTGTTACCGCTAATTCCAGAGCCTGAATCAAAATGATATATTTTACTACAAATGAAGCAGGACGCACATACATACATTAAACATTACACAGCAGATCTTAACTTACGCTGAATGTAAGCGATAACCCGAGACGCCACATCCTCTACAGACACTGAAGTCCCAGGTGGACCAGGTGGCCCCTGAATACCCGATAAATGCTGCCTCATGCTGTCACCTGTGGAAAAGATGTCACACATTCATGAGAAAATGACCTTCAGGAGCAGGAGTGTGATCATCCAAATGAACAGGTGCTCACTCTGCATATACTCCATGATGTAACGACGATAGTCTGCAGTAGAATGGGATCCACTAGAATGACCCTGAGGACCGGGTGGACCAGGAGGTCCTGGGGGACCAGGCCGCCCTTGGGGCCCGACTGCAACTGCTCCTGATACTGAAAGCAACAAGAAGAGATACAAGGTTTACGATACTGTTTTGCTTTAGGAACCTCATTTGATAATCTAATAATGGTTCTATATTAAACATTTAGTTCACCCAAAAATTAATAGGATTAGAGAACTTGGGAAAAAAAAAAATTATTTTGTGTTGAACAAAAGATGAATTTTTGGGTGAACATATTAACATTTACCTCTTGATTCTCCTTGGAATGTTGATGTACCTGGTACTCCAGGATCCCCTGGGAAATTATTTGAAAGATTACTGTACTGTTGATATTAATGAACGGGAATACAATGTCTCTTCATCATTATTCAAGGTTTTTACCTTTACGTCCATCTTGTCCAGGTGGTCCAGGAGGTCCCGGGGGACCAGGTGGACCTTGAGCCACACCGTACTCAGAAACTATATAGAATAAAAATAAATCATTAATTCTGTATTATTTACTACACTTAAAAACTTATAATCTCTTGACAATATTTCAATGAAAAGCAAATTAAGTATAATAGGGTCATAAACCAAACAAAAATGTTAACTTACTAACTCTACCGGGACTCCCTGGAAGGCCAGGTTGACCTGGTTCCCCTAAAAAAATGTCACATATGACAAATAAAGCACTATTATAAGACGTGGTGATATACGTACTTTCTGTGTTTTACTGTTTATATCAATTCTTGTGACCAATATGAAGTGTTGGCTGGAGAATGGAGCCTCACCTTGGTATCCTCTTGGACCTTGAGCACCTGAAATGTACAAAAATACATCATAAACTATCTGATAATAGTTAAATATCCTACTTTCTGACATCACATTTTCACTGGTGATAGGCTGGAATAAAGGTATCAACAAGTAGAATCAATTAAACACAAGTTCTGGGTAAGACTCACCTGTCACTCCTTTAGACCCTGGAGGTCCTGGTGGCCCAGGTGGTCCCGCAAAAAATGTTCCTGTGTAGGCAACATTTGTAAAATTGAGACTTAAGAAACTACAACACTATACGCAATAATGCATAGACCCATATATATGCTGGAATCAAACCTGAATTAGGCACAAAGTTTCCTGGTTCTCCCTTGTCTCCTTTAGGACCAGGTCTGCCATATCCTATGAGACGGTAACAAAAGAGTTGAGAAGAGTATGCCACTACAGGAAAGTATGAAAATAAGCATGAATGTTCATCTTACCTGGTGCGCCTGGTTCGCCAGGTGGTCCAGGTGGACCTGGTCTAGAATCAGCTATAGGGAGTAAACAGTGAAAATGGATTAAATGCGTTCAAATATAATCTTCTCTAAAAGTATAAAATTATTTCATATATATATAGCTACATAATTTCATAAACTATTACATTTCACATTTAAAAGACAATGTATGTGGCAAAAAAAAAAAAAAAATCAGATGTAGATCCTTAAACTTTTCATGGATAATGTTATGGTACCTGGACGTCCAGGAGGCCCTGGGGGACCAGGAGGACCAGGTGGTCCAGAAACACCAACATGTGCAGCACCATACCTTCCTAAAAAGGACACACAAGTGTTAAATTAATGCATTTCTATAAATTACTAATGTTCAAATTAGATCTTTTAAATAAAGACTCACTTTCTGCTCGCGTTGAAACCAAAGTCTCACCATTGCTAACAGCAATACCCGGTTCTCCTTGATCTCCCTTATCACCTTTAGGACCTGCACAAAAATCAAGGTGGATGGATGGAAGGTCATTTGGATATAATTATTATTTTACTAATATACAATATTACACAGGAACACCAGATGAAAAATGCAAATTTACCAGGCTGACCAGGAATTCCAGCAGGGCCAACGGGTCCTAGCATCACAAGACATACGATAAAATCAAACGATAAATATACTGATGAACCCAAACAGTGCAGTTAGTTCAAGTAAATGTCATTCATTGGACTGTTAAAATATACAAAGCACACAATAATTTCACTGATTATCAGGAGATTTTGTAATCTGGGTTTTTAAAATAATAAAGACTATGAACATACCTGAGAGTCCTGAAGATCCAGGTGGGCCAGGAGGACCAGGGCTCCCAGGAGGTCCTGGGATTGCCACTGAGCTAGAACCTGCTGTAAAATGAAAGCTCTCAATGTAAGTTGACTGCGCAGTGAACTGTTAAATGTGTTTTAATACTTGACATGGTCTTACCTGCATTGATAACTCTTCCAGGCTCACCAGTCTCACCTGTGAACATTTTCAGATTAATTATTTAGACATTCGTAGACTTAGTTGCACACATATGATTCTAATGTCCAATAATAAGACAAAATATATTGCTAAAAATATAGAGACTTCAAAAGGCAGCTAAACATTGATCCTATGGTCTATTTTACTAAAACAGACACCACACATCACCTTTAGCTCCAGGCTGACCAGGATTGCCAGGTAGACCTATGCAAAAAGCAACATGTTGACCATTATATCTTCATACATAGTTGAGATAAACTATAAAAATATCAATTTCATAGAAATGTAACGCAAACATTATGCAGAGAAAAGAATGCAGTTGAAGTGACAGGTTACCTGGAGGTCCTTGAATCCCTTGAGTTCCTGATTTAAAGAGAACGGTAGAAAAAAAAAAAAGAAATCTAACACAATTCACCTTATTTTTTCAAACATTATTAAACTTTAGTCATTTGAATGTGTATAACTGTTATAACATGCAGATTAAAGTCATTTTCTCAAAATGAGGATTGTGTTTTTCAATTTTTTATTTATATTAAATGAGGATTCATGTTTTTATACCTGGTTGCCCAGCATCACCAGGTGGTCCAGGTGGTCCTCTGATTCCTGGTAAGCCAATGGAGCCTGGCTCACCTAGATATGAGCAAAAATGATACAGAATACAGACACAGATTAAAATAAAGATGCAGATATAGGTACACAAGAAAAAAAAAATGATTTGGCTTGGAATCGAATCTGAAAATGCCTCTCACCTCTTTGGCCCTTTTCACCATCATGTCCTTGAGGCCCTAAAATGAAATGACAAAATTATTATCTGGGGACTTCTTTTAGACCAGTCTAAGAGTCGCATTAAAGAGGTCCAGATGATAATGGAGCTTTAACAGATTGCATGCACCCACAGCCAACTAAGCAGATCCAGTCTTGGAATATACAATATAGTAATACTATTTACTGATATAGTTTTAGGAAAACAAATAAATGCCACAAACAAATTCTGGCCATTTTCCACTCATTTAGATATACTTGAGACTTTACTTACTCTAACATTCGGTAAGATTTTTTATGATTTTGAAAGAAGACAGCACCAAGACAGCATAATCAAAATATAAATACAAAAATATTGTGAAATATTATTACAATCTTAAAAAGCTGTATTCGATGTTATTACATTTTAACAGGCAATTTATTCCTGTAATGAAAAAGGTGAATTTTCAGCAGCCCTTACTCCAGTCTTCAGTGTCCTTTAGTCATTCTACTATGCTGATTTGGCATCAAAGAAACATTGCTTATTATTATCGATGTTGAAAACAGTCATGCTGCTTAATATTTTTGTGCAAACCATGATGAATAGAATGAACAGCATTTATTTGAAACAAATTTCTTTTGGTGTTGATGGCCAACACATCACGGGTTAAAAATATAGCTCTGTCTGATGTTGAACTGTACGCATATAGTGCTAATATACAATATACTGGCAACCTAAATTGGATTCTGGCTGATTTGCTGATTCCCCGCCACACTTTTCTGTTCTCTCCCTGTTCTAATAACAAAATGGCAAAAAGCCAAAAATCTCAGGTTTGTGTCTGTTCCTACAGATGAATCACCTTCTGGTCCTTTAGCTCCTTTCTCACCAGGTGTCCCTTGACGTCCTGCAGCACCAGGAGCACCTGATGGAGGGTACAGTGATTTAACAATGAATCAAATATTTGTAAAAATGGCACAAATGAATAAAGTTCTTATGGCTCAGTACAAATATACACACCTGGCAATCCACTTTCTCCTCTATCACCATGATCACCTGACACAACACAATTTTACATGAATTCACATTGACTATATTTAAGAACTGGATACTGTATTTCAGGCCGACATATAATTAGCTACAAACCTTTAATTCCAGGTGAACCAGGAAGTCCTCTATCACCTGGAAAGAAACATTTTTTTTAATAAACATTAGGATTTTATTCATATATGTCCTGTAATACTTTGTGAAAACACACCAAGTGTTCATTGCGATACACACCTTTAGCACCAGCAGGGCCAGGTTCACCTCTGAAGCCTTGAGGGCCTTGTTCACCTACACAGAAATTTGTATTTATTTTTTTGTTACAGATTTAATGTCATTATTTCAGAACACAAAAAATTTACAAAATGCCACTAAAATATTTTTTTGTAAAGAAAGAGTTGATTACCATGTAAACCACTAGCACCTGTTGAACAAACAAACAAAAAGAGAACAAAGATCAAACACTGCTTTATGATTATGTAAACATTCATATTTAAGTATATATATATATTTATGCCAATGCATTTCATTTGCCAATCTCAAATGATTCTTTACAGCTAATTTCACTGAATATAATAAGTATCATCCTTTATATAAATTGTGTTTTGTGTATTGACCTTTAGGCCCAGGTGGACCAACAAGACCAGGAGAACCAGGAGGACCAGAAATACCTGAAGAAAAAAACAGATACACAGACAATTGTAAATGAGATCAAAACAGCAGTTTTATTCTTAAATTTATGTTGTGTATGAGAACCCTAAATTGTAATGAATGAAATACTAAAAAATAAATGCTAGGCTCATGTTTAAGAGCCATATTCTCAAAGCATGCAGTATCTTACCCCTTTCACCCTTCTCTCCGGCTCCTGGGGGTCCTGGCTCTCCACGGGAACCAGGCTGACCATCTCTTCCTCTGAAACCTGGCGGTCCTTCTGGACCACGTTCACCTGTCATACACATTTTAAAGTTTTGATAAGGCAATGTCAGGAAAAGGTTCATTCTTTTTTCAAAAAAAGTAAGAGCATGAACAGGACTGAGTCAAGTGTTCACAGTAGAGATGTATCTTGAATGTAGGGAGGGACTAGTCTGTCAACTGGATTGTAAGTTTTAAATTTGTTTTAAAGTTATTTGCATCTGTCAGATGCAGCATTTATGGACTGTATTTCTAAACCTTAACCTCTAAGCCTCATCTTTTGGGGTACTTGTTAATTTACTTTGTGATTTAAACAGAATTAATGATTTTCCCACAAAATAAAAGTGTTGCGCAATGTTTCAGGTACCTGCACTTCCTTTTTGTCCTTCTCTTCCTGGATGTCCTGGCATTCCTGGTGGACCTAGAGATGCGCATCAAAAAACAATGACAACTTCATTCTGCACAACTGTTAAGATTAGCTCTACAGAGGATCAAACATTATTCTTACCTGGCAGGCCTGGAAAACCATTATCTCCTGAAAAACAGTTTAAAATGTTTAAGTTTTCATGTTTAAGACTGTAAGCATATCAATATAAACATATAGTTCAACTAATTCACAGATTTTTCACTGCCAGTTTTAAAATTGTACAAACCCTTTGTTCCTGGAGATCCAGTGTCACCTAAAAGTGGTGAAAAGAGCAAATGTGTGATTGATGTAGTGATGGAAAAGCAGGTTACTGACTATTAAATCTCCATAGAATGTACAAGTAAAGTTTTCTGTACTGAAAGTTCAGTAAAAACTAAATATCTGGTGTACCTTTAGGCCCTGGAAGTCCTCTTTCAGCTTTAACTGAAGTAGAAAGGTAGGCTAAATACACACACACAAAAAAAAAAATTATTAAATGTATTAGTATTTGTATTAAATGGATGCATATATGCATGACATTTTATAAACAATGTACATGTTTAGCTGCATGTGTTGTTTGTGTGTCTAAGCAGAACTGTGTTCAAATGTACCTTTCATGGCTTCAGACTGCAGCTCTGCTCTCAGTATTTGCTGTACATTTCTCTGCAGTACAGAACTGTCTGAATAAACTGCAGAATCCAGTGAATTAACATATGCCGCTTTACTTCCAGCTTCTTTATATGTGCCAATGTCATCAATAGGAGCGGACAGACGACTCGTGTGGGCTGTGTTGGAGGAGGATATTCCCTCAAGAGCACTGACACGAGACTTCAGTTTCTTTACCTCCTCAGCTTCAGGGAAAAGAGATTTGCTACAGATTAGAATACAACATGCAATAGAACATATATCTAAGTTAGGTAGAAAACCTATTGAGTTGAACTGCACACAAACAGAAATCCTGTATTGATAAATACACATTGATACATAAGATACAGTTCCCTTCTCCCAAGTTAAACCAAATCCACAGAAGTAAGAATTAATTATTTTTGCTTATTATTTTTAAAATAACTTTTTAATACAATTTTATATTTTATTGAAATTATTTGTTGAATCATAATTTGCCTCAACCTCTGCTGTACAGTTTTAAAATGAAGCTACAATCTGTTTCAAATGACTTATTAGCAATAATTGTACCCCAAGAGAAATAGTGAAAAAATGAATCATGTCTTTCATTAAAATGACTAGACTTACATAAAGCAATGAGTCCAAACAGAAGGCCTAGGAGCAGCAGGAGGCTGAGCAAAAACCCCAGCAGCCACTTCCACCAGGAACAGCAGTTTGGCCCACATCCACAAAGACCACCTCCACAATTACAGCCATCATCGTCATCAATAACCTTGGCCTTACGAATCTCTGACAGGACACACACAGCAAGAGACATGTAAGTCTCAGTTTTATACAGTATGACTATACACTGTAATATGTGCAATGCTTTTTTTTCTTTTTCTTTTCAAATAAAAGGTTTTACCTGCATATGTAGCTTTATCTTTTGTTGACACTGATGTAGACCCATCTTTGGAGAGGTAAAAAATGTTTTGTGATGTCAACAGGTATTTTTAATATTTCTTTGAGACAAGCAGTGACATCTATTAACCTAATACCCCTCAAGATGAAAACATGTAAATTAAAAAAAAAAACTAAAAACATCAAGATACATGAAAATTAGGTCCTTACAATGTGTGCCAGAGCTAGACTTCACAGGAGCACTTTCAGAATAGCTGGTCATCATAGTTTCCTTCTTCACTGAAACATCTGAATACGACCCTTTAAAGCAAATATTGTGTGTATTCAGTATATCAGAATGTAGTGTTAGTGTACGTCATAACATAAATCATGTTATATTCTGAATTGCTTTAATTCAAACACCACAAATAATTCCCCTTGCAACATTTAGTGTCCTGTGTTTACCTGCTGTCCCATTAGGGGTGCTGTTTGTAAACTGCTTGCCACTGTCTTTGGTCAGGATAAATTCATCGGTTTCTCTTTTAACTGGAATGTTCTCTTTCTCCAGCGTCAGGTATCTCTTTGACACATTCTCATTATGGGTCCTTGTACCAGTTCCTAAATATGACAAAAAGTCTTCCTATTTATCAAGCTACATTGAATGCATCTTAGAGAACTACAGTAGCCATAAATCTTTTTCCTGTGTGAGTATAACAAACACCTGAAGTGGAGACGCCTGTGCTGACAGCAACAGTGCTGTTGGGACTTGAGGAATAATTCTTCTGCACTCCATATCCTAAAAACACACACAACAAATAAACAAATATGTTTGAATGTCAAGTATCTCTGTTCATCAAGCAACAATGACTTCCTCTTTATAGAACTAAAGATAGTTCCGATTTTTACAACATTTTCACTGGACCAAACAGATAAAGGCAAGGTTAAATAAAACTGGTCAAAAGTGTCAGTAAATCTATCATAGCTTACACAAAAATATTAAGCAACACAACTGTTTTCAACAATGATAATCATAAGATATCAATCATCAGAAGAAATGCTTCTTGAGCAGCAAATCAGCAAGTTAGAAATGATTTCTAAAGGATCGTGTGACACTGAGCATTGCTGTCATATGATTTTAATACATTTTAAAATATAATAAATTAGAAAAGAGTTAACATATTAAATTGTGCAGTAATATTATTTAACAATATTACAGTTTTACTGTATTTTGATCAAATAAATGCAGCCTTGGTGAGCATAAGAGACTTCTTTCAAAAACCGTACCAACCCCTAACTTATGAAAAGTAGTGTATTTATATATTGTATTTATACTTTTCATTAAATGTCAGGATTCTTTTTTTTTTTTTTTTTTAAAGCACTTTGGTCCCACTTTATATTAGGTGGACTTATTGTGTACATACATGTTTTTACATTGTACTTATGTTTTTAAAAATACCTATATGTAATTACATCTGTAATTACATTTATAATTATGCTGTTAACCCATCCCTTACACTTTAACCCACTCTTAAACCTACACATACCACCAAACCTGTCCCTAACCTTACCCGTATCCCACCTCAACAGCAGCAATAGTGTTTTGCAATACAATATGAACACAATAAGTACATTGTACTTATTTTTTAATGGAAGTACATACCAGTACTTTTGTTGCAAAACAATGAAATACAGTGAAAACTCATACTGATTTGTTGATCACTTTCATTCCATCCTAACTGTTGCCTCTAAGCCTCTATTTATGCAATTTCGACAAAACCTCATTTATGTTAACCACATAGTAACATATTTCGACAGCAGAACACTGTTTACTTCTTTGACAATTCAGCACTGGGCGACAGAGCAAGTGACGATTCTATCAACTGTCCCAAAACTCTCTCTCATAGACCCCCGGGCCATTTATAGATGTAAACATAACACACACCTGCAGTGGAGACACCTGTGCCAACACCAAGAGTGCTGCTGGGACTTGTCAAATAATTCTTCTGCACTCCAAATCCTAAAACATAAACAAATGAACATGCTTACAAGGAATGTTATTAACTTGTCATTTGTCAAAGCAATGCCATCACAATTATTTAATATTATATGCCTCAGAGGATACCTGAGTGTGTGTTAACTCCACTGGTAGTTAGAACTCCACTCGCAGGAGCTAAATTGTTGTGGAAGCCGTACACTGTAATTCAAGAAGAAAAAAAAAAAAAACATTTAGCTAATATAGTCTGGGCCTTCAACTTGATTTTATGATGTATCAGTCATTTTATTTATAATACACCAGAAAATAGACTGTGATATTTGTGATGACTTGATAAATTCTCTTTATTGTCAGGTCAGCTTAGTAAATCAGTGCTCAGCTGTGCAGACCTGATAAGGAGGATGGTGATGTGCTGTTAACAAGAGCAGCTCCCGTTGACATGTTGTTGGTGTTGCTGTGGAAGCCGTAAGGAGTACCAGTGGAGACTGTAGATGGCAGTGTGGAGCTGTTCCATGTGTATGAGGCCATGTCAGCGTCAAGAATAGTGGTGTCATATTGCTCGGCTGAGAAAAATGAAAAAAAGTCTTAACGCCTTGGAATTGAACTCAAGATCTCTATGCACGGATGAACTGGGGAATTTGGACTTTTTTGGTGCACCAAAATAAATGGGCACTGCACACCATAGGTGTGGTAGGAGTGTTAACTACTAGAAAATCTTTACTAACATGTAAGCTTTACTAATAATGCATGATCTGAACGGCCTGAGCTCTTCAAATCCAGCTTTCCATACCTTGCTTGGTGGAGATCTTGGTGTCTAAGGTCCTGACCTTGCGAGGTATAGGGAGAGGGGAGGAGGAAGGAGATCGTGTGGGGCTGACGCTGGCCGATCGTGATCCCTTTAGCAGCTTCTTCACATCATCCAGCTCTGTCCCTGTAGCAGCAGCACTGTATTAGTCCTGTCTAAACGTGCCTGCAGGTTCACTATCTCATACTCCTGTCTGCTGTGGCGTTCAACAACATAATATAGCTTTTCCTTGAGCCTCTGAGATGAAAAAACTGTATAGAGCCTACAATTGCTTAATTGTTTCCATTCAAGTTTTAATGGGGCTCTTTAAACATTTCTCAACATATTAGTTTCATTCAGTTTTTTTTATTTTGTTAAATTATGTGATTTTCTAAGACAACTGAATTGGAAAGAAATTGAGGGATAACATACATCTAGTGGAGGGAGATGCACTCTGTAGCCTGGTCCTGATTTCCGTCTCTAAAACAGAAACACGGATAGACATATAACTAATAATTATCTCCACTTTATTTCAACACCAACACATACATTTAACACATATATTTACATAGCCTATGTAACTGATCAATAGTGTCAATAATAATCTCACCCCTGCTTTGACTCCTTCCTCTAGTTGAACCTGGAAACAGAGCAATTGAAACAAAAGCTAATATTTCTTGTCTCCATCATAGCTATAAAACTACGTTAATCATTTTTATTTGGTGTGTCTTACCATAGTCCTTTCTTTTTAATTCTGGAGATGAGCTGTCACTTGAACTTCCTGTTGAAGTTAAAAAAATAAATAAAAATTATTACATGCTAGTGTAATTATGAAGGACTGACTGAAAATGCTAAAAAAAAATTTTTTTAAATTTATTTATTTAAGGTGTCTTAACTGTGACTAACCATCATAACGACGTGAATGAGAAGTTTTGCTTTTCCTCTCCATAAACAAAGAGGAGTCTTGCATTCTTCTCATGCCATCACTGGAGATGGATCTCACTCTCGACCCTGTTCCCGATCCAGAGACACTCTCGAAACCTCCAGAGGCACCACCTGTCTTCCTGCTCACAGTTGTCTCCTCTACCAGATATTCTCCTGATCCAGAGCCTAACCCAGCTGCACTCACACCCACAGATGCTGAGACACAGAAGCAGGGACAATTTTAGCCATTTACAGATATATGAGATATATTAAACATAAAGTATTCATATAAAAACTGTATCAGAGTAAAACCTGAAACAATTTATTGTGTAGCTCTTCAAAAATAATGCTTGATTGTCTTACAGGATGAGAAAAAAGGGCTGCTGTTTTGAGTCAAAATGTTCTTCTCCAGGCCAGGAGACCCAGAAGAGCTTGACATGCCCTTGCTGGCGGATGCACTGAAGCCTCCTGGGGGTTAAAACACAGTAAGTTACAGCAATGTCCACTTTGACATACTGAAAAAAAAGATGCTCAAGTTACAGGCACAGTATGAATTTTCCCATGATGCACGAATTCAGTAGAGAAGGCTTTGAATATGAATAAATCAGACAGTGAGAACAGGTACAACTGTACATGGGAGGGTGAACGGGGTAACTTACGTGGAGGTAAAGATGTAATTCTAGTAGTAGAGATTGTTGTTTCCGTGATGCCTGTTTTCATAAATACATGTCTTTGTGAACAGTTCTTGCTTTGAAATTTAAAAAACATAGCTGAATAAAACATTCCCACTTCATCAATAAAATAATCAAGCTTCTCAGTAACATTACAGAACCACTAGGTGGCACAGTCTTCACTGTGGCAAGCCGTTTTGACTTTTATTCGTTCTCAGGATATGAATTCTTGTTATCAACAATTCAGTTTTTACTAGTTAAAATGTTAATTCTTGATATCAACTAGTGAAAATAGAATTATTGATATCTTAAATTATATTTTAACTAGTAAAAATACTTTTACAGATATCTAGAAACGCCATTTTTACTAGTAAGAATAGCTATGTTAATGAGGTCATTAATATTAATGAGGTCTGGTTTTCCCATAATCCTCATAGCGTCAGTATAGGCCAAAGGTAGAACATCCATGCGCAGAAACGGCTCCTGCTTTATTTATTCGTTTTGTCAATTAAACATAAAAATTATATTTTGGCTGGATTTTTTTTATTATTATTATTTATTATTTTATTTTATTTTATTTTTTTAATTGTTTAAAAAATAGTTTCATCCTGTTTCTTTTTATAGGCCACCAAGTCCTTCGGATAATTAAAGGAAATATGAACAAGCATTCATTTAGCTATAACATAAAAAAATAACTTCTTGTCGTTTTTTCATATGTTTATTTTTGGTTTCATTACACTTTCTTCTAATATATCAAATAAAAAATACAATATATAAACTGATGCACTCTTCTGAAAGTTAAGGCATGAATATGCAGCAGTCTCTCAATTGTAGTGGGTTTGGAGTGGAATGGAAAGCGATTTAATAAGAAATATAATCTTGCCCATCTTTCATTGCTTATTATTATTATTAGGCTATTTTATATTAGCCTATTATTATTATTATGCTATTTTATTATTAGGCTATGTTGTTGTTGTTGTTGTTTTACTTTGTAACTATAAATATGTTTACTTAAGACCTAACAACTATTGTATCAATTTAAATAATTAATAAACAAAAAATTTTTCGGTTTTGTATCTCTACTTTTAACACTGAGTGTTGTTTTGGCAAAACAACACAAAATAAAACGGAATAGAGACTATATGCTATCTCCAAAGAGATAAATAAAATGGTGTCTTCTTAGTACAGCACTATTTAATCATGTCTGGAAATCTGGCAAGTTTTATTGGGGTAAATGTGAAAAAAAAAGTAATGATCGCTACACTATGGTTATACACATTTATAGCATTTATTTTCAATAAAATGGGGGCAGGCTTAGAAGATTCCTTATCCTGTGGCTCCCTCTAGTGGATAAAAATAATATCACAGCCTTTATCTTCCAGTTGAAATGGCTGACAGTTTAGAATTTGATTTTGGCAGCAGCTATTGGAATTTAGTGAATACAATTAATTATATTTACACTAAGTGAAAGTAGCATATTTTCTTAGCAATAGATTCTATTTACATTATTTAATAATATGAATATTTTCTTGCAGTAAAAGTAGTTTGATGCTGTTTATACTAGACTACTTATTGAAAATAGTGGGCGATATCTGCACCTCAGTATTGTAGTAGGCTACATTATAAAACAGTATGCAATAATAACGTATAGAGTGTAAATGAGCATTTTTATTAAAATTATTAACTGGATGCCGCCCCTACAACTAACCCTAAGCTTAACCAACAATCTCACCTTATTTTCCATTTTTCGATTATTTCCTTCATTTTTATTGAAAATAAATGCCTTTCCGATGTGATGTGGGATGTAAAAAAAAGAGTAAAACGAGTTCGGCAGAAGGCGGAATCGAACTCGAGTCAAAAACTAGCTCAAAAACCATCGTTTAACGCTCTACTACCTGCGCCACTGAAACTGAAATGGATTCGAGGTTTTTTGCAATATTCTAACCCTATGACACTTTGGTAGGCGGGGTTATTGTAAGTAGCTTCTGCCTAAATGAAAACAAAATAATTATTAAAAATAGCCTACAGGAGCGTTTTATTTTCATGAGAGGGCAATCGAATGTGCCGTTCTCTTTTGGGCTCTGTACCTTGTCGTCTATCCACCAGAAACATTCATAAAGGGCGGCACTCGTCATTAAATTATGCACATATCCAAAAAGGAATTCTTGATATCGGGAATTAATTGTTGATATCAACAATACATATGTTTAAATGTTAAAAGGGCGACAAAACTATGAAAGATATCAAAAACTTTGTATTTCTTACTAGTAGAAATATAATTCTTGATGTCAACAATTTAATTGTCACTAGTGACAGTGTTCATTTCTGATATCTGAAAATGTATTTCTGATATCAACAATTGGGAGAGTAATTTCTGATATCAACAATTTAATTCTTGATATCAGAAATGAACATTGTCACTAGTGACAATTAAATTGTTGATATCAAGAATATACATTTTTACTAGTAAGAATTGTATTTCTGATATGTGAAATTGGAATTTCAACTAGTAAGAAATTAATTCTTGATATCAACAATTGATTTTGAATGGCAGCCTATGGTGGCATTTAACTAGTGAAAATACAATTACAGATATCAACAATTTAATTTTTGATATCAAGAATTAGCATTTTAACTAGTGGAAATGCAATTGCTGATATCAAAAATAGCCATTGTTACTAGTAGAAATCTAATTCCTGATATCAAGAATTAGCATTTTAACCAGTAAAAATGTAATTGTTGATGTCAAGAATTCATATCCTGTGAAGGAATAAAAGTCAAAACGGCTTGCCATATCTTCACAATGAAAAGATCTTCACAAAAGATTTTAGTTCAGGTTTGCAGCAAATTGATGAACTCGAGCTAATTAAACACCCTTACCTCTCTCTCCTGAACTTCCTCCTGAATAGTTTCTTTGCTGTCTTAAATCATCCATTCCATGCTAAAAATGTAGCAAAACAATTACAAATCATTTAAATTAGTATGATACGAAGCAGAATCATTCTACATCCAGACATACTGAAAGATGTTGATAGAGAAGATACTGCTATATTGATAGAGCATTGAGCTGTTTCTATTATACAGCTGAACTGTGGGATAGTACTGGATGAGAAGAGCTGCAATACATATTATGCATATTATACATAAACATATTTAATCAGTTATACTTAATTTGTGATATATCCCTGTATGAAATAACACAGTAAATTGTTTTTACAAGATAATGTGTTTTACTGTCTTTGTCCTTCACAAAAACAATGTTAACTGCATGCACACTGATAAAAGGATTTCTTTGCCTTCCTGACAGATTCTACTCAGATTTCAAGGTATGGATGTTATAGAATTGCAGACCATTCCACATAAAAAAAAAAAATTAATTATAAATGACACATACCCATATTCAACATTAATGAAATATAATGCCTAAGGGGCAATTATTCGCTCCAACAAAAGACTAGCGAGTACAACTACAGTCTCATATTTACAGTGGAGAGAGTAAAGCAATTTATCACCACCCCACCCTCCTCACATCTTCAATTTCAAATGCAAGACCAGCTACTGTTTCCCTGCAAACCACAATACATGAAAAAGCTAAACACAGTGAATGGTCCCCCACAGACAAATAATGCCTTTATTTGCTAATGGTGATTGTCCGTGCAGGGCTTTTCAGCCAGGACTTCAGAATCAGTTCAGATTTTAACCCAACTTTTTTCCCACATCTACTGTGAAGTTTAGAATAAAACAATTAAAAATTAAAAACATTTCATAATTTATATCATAAAGGTGTTTGGTTGCTACTGTTTCAGTCTGGGTTCTAGTCTTTGGTGCAGTCCCAAACAGAAACAAAATACAAAGAAATCTCATTGTTCCATTTACAAATTAATAAGTATTTTGGGAGAGCAACAGGCTGATAGAACCATATAAAAAGCAATAATTATGAATAAATAAGAAGGAATACATATATTTATATAGTCTAACTGAAGCACAAATGTAGGCTACTGCAAATAATTTACAGTTGCTCCTTTTTTGTGTAAGGATAAAAGTTTGAAAGCAAAATCATTAATAAAATGTTTTACCTTTGATCCTTGAGAATCTGAAGAGAAAGGGATTTTAGATAAAGTCCACTGAAGAGTTGCCTGTGAACTTCACCTGTGCAGTATGAATGATGTTACCTGACTCCTGCTGTTTTCTTTCTGATTTTCTCTCTTCTTTAACCGGCAAGTCTCCACAGGACTTCTGGGTAGGATTTTATACCGAGCCACTCCCCAGTCTTTTGGCAGGTACACAGACAGACTTTTAAAGAAGACAATACCCTCAGGAATCACAGTTTTATCCTTTATGTTCCAGCAAACTAATGCTTTAGGACGTGTTCAGGTGAACACAGGTGTGTCTGGATGCGTTATCTCTGCGTCAGAAACTTCGCCTAAACTGACACGTGCAGAAAAAAACGTTTAATCTACTGTTGGCATAGCAGCAAAAACATGGTACAAAATGCATTTTGTTCAGCTTGAAGCAATTTATATAAAATATTTTAGAATACATTTTTTAAGCCATTGTAAAATAAAGTTCCATGTAGGAAGTTAGGTCATAAAGACTTGATGCTTTGTCTCGAACGGCTCATGCTTCGTCTCTTATTAAAATACACTACAGAAGTGCTTTATGAGCAACAAACATTGCATTCAAGATATACATTCTCAAGAAAAAAAGGTACATATTAGTACCTTTTGAAAGGAAACCACCCCATTTGATAAGCTCACACTGTAAAAAGTGATAAGTTGACTTAACTTAAAAAAATTGAGGAAACCCGTTGCCTTAAAATTTTTAAGTAAATGATAATTAAAAAAAATAAGTTAATTTAATTTTTCAAGTTCACTTAACTTTTAAAAAAAATATTATTATGTACTTAATAATTTTAAGGCAACGGGTTTCCTTAATTTTTTTAAGTTAAGTCAACTTTCACTTTTTACAGTGCATACATTTTCTGGGAATCAAATCATGTTTAAACACCTTTCAAATCACCACAAAGAAAGCATGCATCTTTAAATAAACTGTAGGAACATGACTATAATAATTTTACTTTAGCTGAATATGTCAGCTGATTACTGACAGAATATTTGTATAAACTGGGGCCTTCATTACCAGCAAGAGTTTAACTAGTACCTATCCTTACAATTTTATGCATTAGTGTTAATGCATACCATTTAGCCAATCCTATGTGATACATAAGTAATTTTATTACTCATTATAATCTGAAGACAGCTGGATCAAAGAACAATGCAAATGTTTTAAAAGGAATTCATGCACATACAAGTTTTCCACGGGAAAAGGGTGTTGCTTCCCTTGGGATTTACATGCCATTTTCTATGAATATATTTCTTCCAAGTGGGCACACCCTGTTGATACAAAATGCACATTAGTCACAAAATTTTTAACTCCACCCCATATGCATCCTTCTCTGTATTATTTAGACCCCATACAAATCTTAGAAACGTGAGAAGGTATGGTTGCATGACTATACAGCTATTAAACAATTTTAGTTTCATAGACAAGTTATAACAAGACAGAAAAGTTTTCCAGTAGAAGCAGAAGAGTAATGGGGTTGCTTGATAAAAAAAAAGAAAAAAAAGAACATGAACAAACTGAACCAGCAATATAATCATCTTAATTTGAAAAGAGAGTTTTTTCCTTCTTAACTATTGTTTTTGCAGTGGTTTTGTGCAAGATGCTTACTGAGTAGGCCTATATGTTTGTTATATAAGCAACATAAATAACGGATTCATCACTACAATGATTCAGAGTTTGATTCATTTATTTCGACATCCTTCTTTTTGATTTTTAAATATGGGTTCATTCAAACCGTGTCACCAATTTCACCTCTGATTCAGCTTTGGAATCCTATTAGTCTCTTTCAACTGCACGAGACAGGAGGACTTATGTATGGACATCCATACTTTTTAATTGTTATAGCTAGATATATAACAGATATATAGTCAATATCTGTTAACCTTTTTTCTGTGCTATTTTTTTTTTAAATAATAAACTATGAGGTGCTGCATTCAAGCTTGAACCAATTAGCCTATGTATTTTTTATAAAACAGTTTCTCTTCACAATTTTACAATTTCTCCTTCAACCATGTTGTCTACCTACACAGTTAGTTTAAGATAATATGGGTTTATTAATTTGTTGATATTGTCAAGTCCTAACTGTGAATTGTGCAAAATAATATCTGGTAAAAATGGACTACAATAAAATAGCCTAAACAAATAAAATATTATTTTAATAAATTACAAAGCATTATTAAACTTATAACTATTCTATTCTATTCTATTCTAAATAAATTACCTCTAATAAATTAGAAAACAGTCTATGGAGGTAGATTATTCCACAGCCGAGGACCTGCAATCAAAAAGGCCCGATCCCCTTTTCGCTTAAGTCGGTACCTGGACCAATCGTTTGTCAGCAGATCTCAAGTTCTTCACAGGTTTATGCAAAGTAACAAGATCTGACAAATACAAAGGTGCAAGACCGTTTAAAATTTTGAAAGTTATTACTAAGGCCTTAAAATCGATCCTATATCTAACAGGTAACCAATGCAAGGATGCTAAAATTGGAGTTATTCTATCCCTCTTTCTCCTACAGTCAATAGTCTGGCAGCAGCATTTTGGACAAGCTGTAATCGATTTACCAAAGACTGGGAAATTCCTAAATACACAACATTACAATAATCCAATCTAGATTATATAAAAGCATGGATGATTGTCTCCAGAGTTCTAGATGAGAGCATTGGTTTAATCATAGATATTAACCTTAAGTAGCAGAAACTAGTTTTCACCACAGTATTAACTTGTTTGACAAAATTCAGCTCTGAATCAAAAAATACACCCAGGTTTTTCGCAAATGGATGAACATTCCTAGACAGAGGCCCCAAATAACTAGAAATAAGTGGTGAAGAGCTAAGGGGACCAAAAACAACCACATCTGTTTTCTCTCATTTAAAAGGAGAAAATTCTTAGCCATCCAGGATTTTACATCCTCGAGACACTTGACAGTTTTAGCAGAAGACTTATCAGCTGGGTGTAATGGGACAAACAACTGAGTATCGTCAGCGTAACAGTGGTATGCAATCTCATGTTTCTTAAAAATACTCCCCAGCGATAACATATATAGAGAAAACAGAGGAAAAAGATGAAATAGCCAGGGGTGAGTGCAATTAGGAACACAGTTATTAGTTACAAAATCATGAACATTTTATGAAAATGACACAATGAGGCAATTTTGAGGGCTTTGGAACTGTTGGATGTAAGAAGATTGTCCAGGTAAGATTGAAGGTCCTTACAGAAAACAGGAAAGTATGGCTTAGCACCTTGAAACTTAAGTTTATCAGATAATATTTGTCCTTGTCTTCTTTAGCAAAGTTATGACAACCAAATAAGACATCTTTATATAACAAAAAGAAACTCTGTGAAGAAAAAGCATGTACAAAAATCCTTCCAAAATAAATTAGTATATGTATATTCCCAAAAAAAGATGGGACATAGATTCATCTTCAGCATCACAAAAGGAACATAAAAAACAACATCCGGAAACATTTTTTTTTCATATAAAGCTTAACAGGGTAAAAAAGATGAAGTAATTTGTAAGAAACCTCTTTAAGGTATAGACTACGTTTCCCATGATTCATGATAATGACAATGACGTATACACGTCCCGGAAATGACGATGAAATAAGTAGATCTTGCACCAATTTCAAAACATCGGAGTGCCTACTGATAAGAAACTTTACAGCTGTGAATATCAGATTTACCCAGAGTTGCTTCCGATTATATTTTTTACGCCAGAAGGAACGTAAATTGTACATTACTCTGTCACTTTAGAGTTTTGTAACTAGCGACCTTATGTGGCGTGAATCATGGAGACAACCCCGATAAAACTGACACCAGCGAATGAAAACACTCCGAATACAGCTCAGTCTTCTTCTTCAAGCAGGTTAAGCTCTGCCAAGGTACATCTTATTGCCTTTTTGATATCTAATATTTTCAGATGATGCTTAACATTAGCAAAGAGTAGAGCCACCACGTTCAAACGTGAAGAGCTTGTTCCTCATAAAAACATAATCACTGTGTCTAGAATCACACGAGCGTCGTTAATATTATGTTGACATTTTTCCTTCAGCCCATGAGTTCCTCACTGAAGGAGAAGTTAAAAAGATCGCGCCACTCATTCAGATCCCCCCTCGGTGTGGTTAAACGCCTTAAAATAGAAGATGACAGTCAACCACAGACCTCGCAACCGGGAGACAGAGAGACCGATACTGATGTGCATCGGGATGATATGAGGGAGCAGAGAGACTGTTCACATCACACAGCTGAGCCTGCACAAAAAGACTTGATTCAGCGATGTGAAGAGCTAAGAAAAGCAGTGAAGGAGAAATCAGAAACCTTGCGAAGATTAAAGATGGCCAAGATGTATAGAGAAAAGGTAAACATCTATTTCTATGTCAAGTATTGCCAAAGGATGATGTTCTACAAGTTTTTCTTTCTTTGCTTTGTCTTTTCTCACAGAATGACCTGACCCAGCTACAGAGACTCGTAGACAAATGGAGATCCTGTGCTCAGTCTGTGCTGTGTGAATTACAGAGTGAATTAACCTCAGAGGGAAAACAAGTCAGTCTGTCTCAGTTTATAGACAGTTTGGGGTTAGATGACAAAATACTGCACTTTGACAGGACAGAGGAAGACTTCACAGACAACTGAAATTCACTGCATTGTATTCATTTTATTGATAACATTTAAATGAGTCGTAAGAAGCCATTTCAGAAAAGGTCATTCATTGATACATTCAGAAAGGGTGATTATTCAGATTATATTTGGAACCGATAAAATACATTGTGAATTTTGGTAGGTTTATTAAACTTTATTGTTATTTATTACACATTTTTCTTGTGTTCTCTATGTATTGAAATAATTAAATTTTTCAACCAAAAGCTGTTATAATAAATCTCATGTATGTATCCTGAATCAGTTGTAGTTTAGTTGAGAAAGAGATGGGAAGTTCTTCATACGCAGTTTCTCAACCTCCGCTCGCAGTATGAGTATCTCTTCAGATTGTGCTCCAGCTATGTTCAACAGCTTCTTTCTCAAGATGATATCTTGATAGTTCTTCTCTGCCTCTGTCTCCTGGTTATCTCCCATTGCTGGATAACAACATTTTGTGAATAAGTAAATATAAATTAACGTTATTGGGCCTTATTCATGAACTATTAGCAGAATGTACATTACAAAGCATACTTCTTTTTGTATTTAAAAATCATGCAATTCAATGACATTTTTGACATTTGAAAAAATCTCTTATACTCACCAAGGCTGCATTTATTTGATCAGTAATATTGTGAAATATTATTACTTTTCTATTTGAATATATTTTAAAATGTATTTTTTCCTGTTGTGGTAAAACTGAATTTTCTTTTAATTTGATCGTTCATAAATCATTCTAATATTCTTATTTGATGCTTAAGAAACATATTTTTATATTATCAATGTTCAAAGCAAGCGTGCTGCTTACTATTATTGTGGAAACCGTGATATTTTTCCCTAGGAATCTTTGATGAATAGAAAGTTAAATCAGCATTTATTTCTTGAGACAGTGATTTATGCTTTTGTGTCCTCTAGGCTCGATTACTGCAACTCATTGTACCTGAGTTTTGTATATTATTATTTTTTAAGGAAATATGTAGTTTAATTGTATACACTTTAATTATTGTCCTAGCCAACTCCTAACCTTAAACATACCCGTTGTTAACCCTCTTAAAATATTTAACCTAATTTATTTAAATATATTCTATATATATTCTGTTTTAAATTCAGTTTGTCTTCAGTTCATTAGCCGCAGCGGTTCACGTCTGATGTGTTACACACAAAGTGCAGTAAACGATAAAACAATTGCGCTACAAATTAGTGTGTTTATTAGTTTGTTAATAAATGTAAAATAATTTGAATACAAATACCAGTTTACAACGTACAGCAGCATAATGAACTATTTTGCACAGCTAAATAGGCTAAATGGAGATTGCTGACACCCCCTTTTTTGATGCAGTTTACGCCAGCTCTTACATTCAAAATAAGAGGGAAAGATAAAAAAAATTAATAGCTTTCATTGATCTAGTCTTTGCGTCTGTTTCTTTGATGTTTGAATCAGGTCTCCTAAACCACCGGAAATGTTCTAGGAACAGGTCCTCAGATAGGTTGATGCTGACTGTGCCAAGGCCCCGTTTGAAGTTAAAAGGTGATCATGCTTTTTCAGTGGCTGCACCACGCCTATGTACAAAAAAACACAACAAAAACGCCTATTTTTTGTTTTCTTGTTAGTCTTATTATATGTTGTTTTATTTTGCTAGAATTTATGTACAGCACTTTGGTCAGCTTTGGCTGTTTTTAAATGTGCTGTGCCTTGCATTGCCTTATTTGAAACAGAAATCTTGTGTAACATTTTAAATGTCTTTACTGTCACTTTTGATCAAGTTAATGTGTCCTTGATTAATAAAAGTATTAATTTCTTTTTAAAAATTCTTTTTTAAACAGTAGTGTAGAATGCATTCATGAATGATTAACACATAAATCTCTCCTCATGTTTCATGAATAAGGCCCTTTGTTCTCTAAACTATAAAGTAGTCTATTTTTGCTAAAAACAAATTGTTTCTTTAATAAAGCAACCCTCTACAATGCGAGTAAATCACTAGTAAATCAATAGTATGTTCCTGCACAACCTGCAACTTCAGGGACTAGGACCCTATTTTTTGAGACAGCCCCAACAGAGGAGACCTGATTCAAACATCAATAAACAGATGCAAAGACTAGATACCGTGAACTCTAGTCTTACATAACATGCAGAATAGACGCGCTACATGTAAACGTTATTCTTTGTTGTATTTTCCTGTCAAAATAACGGAGTTCCTTAGGATTTTTTCAGCTTTTAAAAACTGCCGGGTTTCCGGTAGTGGGCGGAACTAATGCGCAAATCTCATTGGCTGGAGCTCAGCTATTATCGTCCCTGTTTTGATTTCAGCGAATTAGTTCGAGTGAAGGCACACAACCTGATTAATATTCATGAATCCAGCAGCTCGTTAATACCTAGTGCGTTTTATACTGTTCTTACTATCAGAATTCGTATTATTATTATTATCATCTTATCAGTATTATTGTTAGTCCCCCCTTTTTTTTTTTTTTACAGAAACACTGAATGACCAAAAAAGCACCACCACCAGTCCTAAATTCAGTTAAAATGTATATGCATTCATACATGGTTACTAAGTTTTAATTCTAATTACTAAAGTTCTATCATTAAATAATACTTGATTATCATAATGTCATATTATAATGTTTGACTGACTGATGTTAAGAGTGTAATTTTAGATATTTAAAAAGCTGTACCATTTTAGAAACATACAGTAGGCTATATATATATATATATATATATATATATATATATATATATATATATATATATATATATATATATATATATATATATATATATATATATATGTATGTATGTATGTATGTATGTATGTATGTATGTATGTATATATATATATATATATATATATATATATATATATATATATATATATATATATATATATATATATATAGGCCTAGTATTATCAGTCTGAGAAGTAAACTAAAAAATGTACTAGCCAATGGCATTTCAATTGCCAAGGTGTCTGTAGAGGGTTGTAAAGTCAATTACCAACAGCCTCGTAAATATTTCTTCTCTCTGCAACAGATATCTCCATGTCAGCCACTTTCAAGTCGAGGGCTGCGTTCTTCTCTTGCATTTGCACACCCTGTCTGTCCAGGTGCTTTATCTGTTTCTTGCAAGCCTCAACTTTCTTTTGATGAGTCTGGGCAAAGAGTGAAACAAACCAAACTTTTATATCTGTCAATGAATTTGATTCATGTAATCATCCAGACTGAATTTACAAGAAAGGAACATCTGCGCTGAGAAATATGCGTCTGAAAAAAAGTTACTCTGTGCCTAATATCTTTGCTATGCACTTAAACAGTTATGAGCAAGTTTACCGTTTTCTGTAAATCGAGGGTCGTCTCCAGAGTTGTGAGCTGCTTTGACACCCTGTTGTCATTACTTGTTTCATTTAGGTACTGATGTGAGAAAAACACAAAGAAAGAAATATTTGTAATTGTAATAATATGTCATTCAATTTCAGTTTACAGCAAAGACAAAGTGTCTTCTTATCTTAGATCGGTTAAATCATCCTTTTAAATTTTCACTAGCTTACTTTGTCAATCATAAACCTGTCAGGTAAAAGACACCAAATGAATAAAGGTTATTTCAAGCAATATTACTTTAAATGAAAGGCTACAGATTAAATCCATACATACATCTTGAATCTCCTGAGTGATGCGCAGGGTCTGTATGTCTCTGGCTTTGTTTCTGAGATCCTCCAGCTGCATTCTCATTCTCCTGTGATCCCACTCCTGCTGTATGATTCCTTTGCGGAAGTCTTTACACTCCACCATGCTGGCGATCTTCTGATCTCCTAAAGCCTGATAGATAAAAATGTAATAGGTAAGTTATTTGATAATTTAAGTAAAATTAACCTCAAATTGAGAGTACAGTATTTAAATAAAAACAATAACTGAAATCTTGTGATAAAATATTATCAAAAATGGCACTGTGTTTGATCAATAGTTTTTATTTGTTTAAATAATCTAAATTTCATTTAATCAACTATTGGTCTTTATGTGTCAATTTACGCACTTCATTTATTTCTAGTACAAACGGCCATTGGTGGTGTCCAGATTTCGTTTTGTGCTTAGTTTCTGGTTGATGCACAAAAACAATATTAAAATGGATGCGCACTGATTACGAAGACCAGTGATGATTTATAGCATGAGCAAAATTTAAATGAAGAGAAAGATTCTGTGTAATTCTATGTACCCTGATGGTGCTGTTGAGGTCCTCAATTACTTTGCGATGTATTAGCAGAGCATTGGTATAGTCAGCGATGAAGTCTCCAGCCTCCACTTCCACCTGGCCTTGCTGTAGAACGATCTGCACCATACTGTCTAGTCGAAACCTCATCTTTTCTTCACAGATGCTAGGACAATAACAGTAATGGTCATAGATACTCAATAACATCCTATTTCCAGTGCGCTTTCCTCACCTGTTGAGTTCATCAATAAGATTTTTTATTTCAAGTTGAGCTTTCTCGTCCTCATCTGTTCTCCTCTGAAGAAAAGCCTGCATCTCCGCCAGGGTCAATGCTTTTAGTTTGACCTACAGGAGTCAAAGTGGATTTTGAGGAACATAGCTTAAGATGTGATTTGGGTGACTTCTAGCACATTTGCGCTCTCTCTACCCGTTCTCACCTTTTGTTCACTTTCCACTTTGGCCCGTCTGGCGAGGCAAAACCTCTCCCACACAAACGGATCTAATCCTTCCGGCATGTTCTCTGGTGCGTCCAACTCTTCCATGGCCTTCATCATCAGAGAGAGTCCATCAGATGGTGCTGTTCCTAATAGTGCTCCCTCTTTAAACTGGTTATTTTCAGTCTGTGTTTTTATCCTCTGAACCCTGTTAAACAACACCATTACTATTTTCAAAGGTAACTAATCAGACAATCACATGTCTTATGCACGTGCCTTATGAAGTTGCAACTCTGAAATAATACCTTGGTCTGCGTTTGTAAAGCTTATAGAGCTGGTCAATTATGTGTCCAGGAACGTCAAGAAACTCTTTGCGAAATCCTTTGTCAAGAAGCTTAAAAAAGGCAAATGATTTATTAAATTATACTTTCTTGATGAGAACATTATGGATATGTATATGCAAACATGTTTATAATCTTACTTTGTCCTCAGTGACTGTGTTATCATACTCCTCTCTAAACTCGTCAACAGTCTCCTTATGTTTTTTCAATTCCTCCCCAACTTCATTCTGACAGGAAAGAGAAGTGACTCATACATTTCAACGTGTGCAAAACAATCAGTCTCACAGGAACGGATTAGCGTGCCACACAAGCTTGTTCTTGCATGAAATTTTTGTCTCATCATCAGGAACATTATAATTGTCTTGTGTTATAGCTGCCAATTTCTGACGTTATATAGAGTTACTGTGAACAGACAACAGCAGGGCTGAAAAAAAGATAAAACATAGAATATCTATAGATCACCTTTACAATTCGTGCCTTTTCAAGTTTAAGGTTCAACTGTTTCTCTCTGCTTAGGATCTCTTCTTCGGTTTGAATGGAGTGAACCAGATTTGCAATCTTGAGCTCCTCCTGAAAGATAAAAACTCACAATCTATAATCAGAATCCGAATCCGAATCAGAATGAGTTTTATTGCCAGGTATGTATACACATACGAGGAATTTGTTTTCATGACAGGAGCTTCCACAGTGTCAAGACAAATCACAGATAATAAAAAAAATAAATAAAATAGAATAAGTAAATAAGGAACAATATACAAATTGATAATATTGTACGTACAGGTATATTACAATAGACAGTTTTGTATGGAGAGGTATATTATATATAACTGTCTATTGTAATATACCTATAATAATATTAATATATATATATATATATATATATATATATATATATATATATATTGTAATATATCTACAATTATTAGATGTGCAGTTACTGTTACATAACTACAATTATGTGACTGCACACAGTAGGCCCCTGAAAAGGTGACATGAGATGCAGTGATGTACTGTATCATCTTACTTGGTATATGACCATCTCTGATTTCACTTTTCTTTCAAACAGCTTTGTGAGTTTTTCATCAAACATCTGGGTAGCCTCTTTAATAGAACTCAGCAGTTTCTTCATTTCTGTCTCTAGCGTCTAAAGAAACAGGAAAAGGGCTCCACCATGTTAAAATGATTTGTAATGGAAGGGAGTGATCGATAATGAGAACAGTTCACCCAAATATGCAGATTTGACATCAATGATGCCAATTACAGTTGGTTTTCGCATTTACTGTGACAGATTTTAGAGCAGTAAACAAGACTTTGAGATGTCTGTTTCTCACAAAAAAAGTTATTGGATGGTTTCAGATGACTTATAATGCAGTATAATGCGCTGTATGGACAACTTTGGTGTTTTTATTTTCATTTTTGAAGCCATACTTTTCTGTGTTTCTCTTTCTCCTCACTGAGCTCCTTTGCTTTTTTCTCAAACTCTTTGAAGCTCTTTCTCTCTTCTTCTGTCCACTGTACCTCAGGTTTAGACATGAACTCAGGCTGAGGTACTTCCTGTAAGATAAGCATATTTTGAATGTTACTTTGCCCTGCATTTATCTTCTTTTTGACAATTAAGTTTATGCATTCCAGTAAGATTCACTCTGCTCACCATCCTCAGCACATCCTCTTTTTTAAGCTCCAGAACTCCACCCATCATAACACTGAGCGCTTGATCTCTCATGTTGTCAGACTGCATTGGAAATGCAGAACAGTTGTTATCATCTACAGCATGAGACAAACTGATATATCTATGTTACAGTTTCTGCCTATATAAGACAGCTTTCATATTTCAGTTTAATGCATTATATATACACTACACTACTTTTCAAAAGTCTCTTATTCTCACCAAGTCTGCATTTATTTGATCAAAATAAATGGCCAAATATCATTACAATTTAAAATAACGGTTTTCTATTTTAATATATTTTAAAATGTAACATATTGCTGTAATGGCAAAGCAAAATTTTCAGCAGCCATTGCTCCAGTCTTCAGTGTCCAATGATCCTTTAGAAATAATTCTAATATGCTGATTTGGTGCTCAAGAAGCATTTCTTCTTATTATTATTACATTTGAAAATATTAATAAATGTCCCGTCTTGATCAGTTGAATGCATTCTTGGTAATAAAGTATATATATATACAAATGAAAAAGTTTATACACTCTAATGTACACTTTGTTTAAAAGTTTGGTGTAAATTTGGTGTAATTATACATGAATATATAATTAATAAAAATTCAGTGATTCGTGTTAAAATGTGCAGTAAGATGTGCAGTTAAAAGCACATCTGTTGTGAGGTACAGTAATGTTATACCTTGGCTGCAAGCCTTTGCCGTTCGTCTTCCTCTCTTAGCTGTTCTTCTTTTTCTTTTTGCTCAGGGGTGAGGTATTTCTCAACCTTGATCTAGAAACACACACATATTTGTCTGCCAGGCCCATCGTTCAAAATAATAAATCAGTGTTTGCCATAATTACATGAATTAAATGATATAAAAACTATGTCAGTTTGAAAGATTAAAAATAGGTCTATGTTCAGACTTGTTACAATAAAGCTAAAATAAATCCTGGATTAACCTTAGATTTAAAAACTGGCTGTGTTACCTCTGAGTCGGTCACAGTAAGAACTCTCTCAGGACACTCATTATCCGTGAGACTAGGCTCCCACAGGGTCTCACTGAGGTCCAGCTCGGTCATAATCTCAGAGATACGCTTGTTCTTCTCTCTAAGACGGTTGATTTCCTGTTCCTTCTGCTTGTAAACTGCCTCAAATTCTTTGTTGAATGCGCTCTTCACTTTGTAGATAACATCCTTCATTAAACAACCATGAAATATATCAAATGAACAGTAGTACACCAAACTGTATGACCTTTTTTTTTTTCGTTGACATTTTCTGTAGTCAAAAGGGGATGCCAACACCCAAATGAAAAATAATAAAACATGAAGTTCAAGTATCAAGTATAAACAAGAGAAGTCATCACCTTTAGCAAGGTGATTTGGTTGATTTTCTGCTCTCTGATGTGTAAGTTAAACTGGCTGTAGAGATGAGGATTGACACCCCCATACAGAGCACTTAGACTGCCGGTAAGAGCAGGACTCTCGGTCTTACTGTCCTCTGCCTCTTCTTCCTCTTTGTCTCCAGAGATTGTGTTTAAAATCATCTCTTGAAGCTATGAAGAATATTCATATTATTTGTGTCAAATCTTGTGAAATAACAGAAACAAGTGCGCTACTATATGTTCAGTATCTTTTCTGCATGGAGGAATCTGTTCCAACAGCTGACTCATTATTGTTTTAGTAACACACTGTACACATACTTGTGAATTTTCATGTTCAATCTGCATCATGGTCTCAATCCTTTGAAGCTCTTCAAGTTCCTTTTCTGTGCGTTCCTTCATGGGGTAGTTCTTCACCTCATTTTCTGAATGAAAGGCCTGAGGGCAACAAAATGTACACAAAGACACTGACACTTGGCAGCTGTATAGTATTTCTAGTTCCAGGTAAGCCAGGTGAAATCGATGGATGGGGATATTATTACAGTTTTTTTCCCCTACATAAAATGGACTTTCTTTTTAGACTAGAGACCTTAATGGCTTTGCCTTTGACTTGCATGGAATCCCAGCATTCTTTCTTCAGGATCTCCCTCTGATAGCACTTAGCCAGATTCTCCATCTTGATCTCTTTCCTCACCTTAAACAACATAAAAACACACCTAAATACGGTAGGAAAATATTCTACATAAACTGAAAAGCTTGTTTGAACAGAATCTGCTCTTCATCATCTGTAAATAGTCAAGTTCACCCTGGTAACTTCCTGTTCTCCCTCAAGCTGCATCCTCTGTTGCTCTTCCACATCCAGGTTAAATTCCTGGTGCTCAAGTTTCTCCATGTCTGGCAGGCTCTCATTCTCTTGCATCATTGCTTTGATCTAGAATGATCCAGAGACAATTAAGATTAACCTTTCAACTTCAAATGTGTGTATGTATGGAAACAATAATATGAAAGAGGGGACAATCCTTTCTCTTACTGTGTCACGAAGAACTTTGATGTTTTTTCTTAGGCTCTTTTTTGTCTCTGTGTACTGCTGGGTCTCCTCTTGGACAACCTGTTTGGAAACCACTGGAGTCATGATCTTATTATTAATGTATTATCTTTCAATTATTCTATTTCTCACTCAAATAAGATGCTTGATGTTTGTGAAAACCAATATCATAACAATCTTTCAAAAGTTTGGGATTAGTAAGATTTTTTAAAATCTTTCTGAAATAAGTCTCCTTCCAAGACTATATTTATTTGATCAAAAAATACAGTAAACCAGAAATATTGTGAAATATTTTTACAATTAAAAATAACTGTTGTCTATTTTAATATATTTAAAAACATTTTTCAGCAGCCATTACTCCAGTCTTCAGTGTCACATGATCCTTCTGAAATCATTTTAATATACTAATTTGGTGCTCAAGAAACATTTATTGGTAACACTTTACAATAAGGTTCATTAGTTAACTACATTAGTTAACATGAACTAATAATGAACTGCACTTATACAGCGTTTATTAATCTTTGTTAATGTTAATTTCAACATTTACTAATACATTATTAAAATCTTGTTAACATTAGGTAATGCACTGTGAACTAACATGAACTAACAATGAACATCTGTATTTTTATTAACTAACGTTAGCGAAGATTAGTAAATCCAGTAACAAATGTATTACTCATGGTTAGTTCATGTTAGTTAATACATTAACTAATGTTTAACTAATGAACCTTATTGTAAAGTGTTACCCATTTATTATTATTATTAATGTTGTAAACAGCTATGCTGCTTAATATTATTGTCGAAACCATGATACATATGATGAATAGAAAGTTCAATATTTTGTAATATTATAGTTGTCCCTTTTTGAACAATTTTATGCATTCTTCACGATAAAAAAGCATTTATTTTAATTTATTTCTTTAAAAAAAATTGACACCAAACTTTTGAACGAAAGTGTATAAATTGATAAAAGCAAGCATTAATTTATTTAACTGTAACTGATTCCTGTGATGGCAAAGCTGAATCTTCAGCAGCCATTATTCCAGTCTTCAGTGTCTCATGATCCTTTAGAAATCATTCTAAAATGCTGATTTGGTACTCAAGGAACATTTGTTACAAAACATATTTGGTAATGTCTTTACGGTCACTTTTGATCAATTAATGCATCCTTGCTGAATAAAGTATTCATTTCTAAAATCATACTGACCTCAGACATTTGAATAGGTAGTACAGGTTATGAGTTTTGCTTACACAGTCAATTGATTATGATAATACAAATAAAATATAAATCTTACTTTTTTTTTATCTAATGTTGTATAAGGTTGTAACACCTTTCCCTGTACCACATCAGTGTTAATTAAATATGTAAATATATTTTGTAACCTCAGGAAAATATTTCTCCTGGAGGCCTGTGATTAACCTGAAAAGAATTAGCTGCTGGCAACAAATAATGCTATATTATATCATTGAGAACAATAACAAGGCAATATTATTAAATTCAGACACTAACCGCATCTAGTTTTCCATCAAGCCACGTAGAACTAGCTGGGGACACAAAATAGTTTTCCTCTTGTTCAGCTTCATGACTCATCTTTCCCTGCAGGAAGAATTTTATGGCAGCTTATATTCTGTTCCCCAAGGAACAGGACATCTCCCCAGTAAAACTGCTTAACCAGGTATAATATTGTGCATAAATATTATTTAAACATTAGAAAACACTGTTTCTTTACTTCTCCTGTATGAAATGATGAACATCTGGTCAGGGATTGTGTCTGTGGATCCCATTGAGTCATTTTGGAGAGGACTGTGTTCTCTGAGGATACCACTGAATCAAAAGAATCAGCAACTGACTGAGCATGCTGGGTAGCTGCATTTGCTTGGCCGGCTCCAGAAAGCTTTAACCTGTTAATTTTGAATGCATTGTAAAAACAAAAATGCTTCAGGTCCAGCTTCAAGGGCATTTTGAAACTACCAGAGACAGCTCTATAGTAATATTTGTCTTTTTAATGTTTTTGAGAGCCCTGAGCTCACCTGAGCCTGCTGCAGACAAGTGAGCCGTCCCTTAGGCCCGAGGTGACGAGGGTCTGACTGTCTGGGGTGAAGCAAACAGATCCGACTCCACCCTGCCAACATGAGTGGCACTGCAGTTGCACATACCTGTCCTGCATGTCAAAAGTACACACATTTACATACTCATCAGATATTTGGGCAGTTTCCGAGAAACATGTTTCTCCTAGCCCAGTGCTCATAAACATGGATGAACTTGTAGAGATTGGTTTTAACAAACAATACCATTGTTGAGATCTCACAAATGCGCAGCAGTCCATCCCTGCCAACTGTTGCCAGCCAGGTTTGATGTGGGGAGAGCTGGAGAAAAGCAGGACTCAGTAAATGTCCCCCTGCCTCCTTCTCTAGGATCAGGTGAACTGCTTCCTGTGCATTAGAGGGCTTTTCTCCACGCTGTATATCACATGAGAAGCAGTTAGGAGCAGTGCCAAAAACACAAAATAAAACTGTCATCAGACTATGGGTGTTGTCTGTTCTTATACCACCTCAGGGATATGGAAACTTTGCAAGACTTTTCTCTGCTGGCAGTAACCAAATATCTTGTTTATGGCCAGGACACAAGAGCAGAGAGCATGAGGGATCTCATATAGGCAGCTGTGCAGGACATCTTTACACAGATGACCATAGACATCCACACAACCTGACGAGTCTGGAAGTGGCACAGCATTATGAGAAGGAGTGCTGGAATTTTGGAATGCCCATCATTTGTCCTCCTATTTTTTAGAGAAGCTTTTTGCATGCCAGCCTCAATTATGGTGTGTTTTCCTAATACCTGTAAGCTGTTGCACAAACAACGTCAGTAGCAGAAGCACATTTCCCTCAATGATTTCTCTCTCTGTCTTGCTGCATAGCACCAGCACTTTAACCTGTTTACTTTCCGTGTGGTACTGTGTAGAAAGGTTTACAATGACACCTGGAGCCTCTGGAAGAATGTAAAAAATACTTTTTTAGAAATTACTTTAAACTTTAGGCATAAATTTGAAATATAATACAGTTCAAAAGTTTGGGGTGGTAAGATTTTTGAAAGTTTTTTCAATTATTTTGTCATGTGATCAAAAATATAGTAAAAGAGTAATATAGTGAAATATTATTACTGTCAAGAACCTTCTAATTATAATCAGTGTTGCTTTTTTGTGGAATTCATGATGTATTTTTTTCAGGATTCTTTGATAAATAAATTCAATAGAACTGAATTTATTTGAAATAGAAATCTTTTGTAACATTACATTTCTTTACTGTCACATTTGATAAATTTAAAGCATCCTCGTTGAATAAAAGTAAACATTTATTTAAAAAAGAAAATCTCACCGACCCCAAATAGAGAGAACTGAATAGTAGTGTATGTCGTCCTGAGAATTACCAAACCATCCAATAATTTCAAATCCTTTTGATGGCCTTGCGTTCAGCACAAACATGCGTGAGTCTGATGCTCCTGTGATTAAGAAGTTGCCACCTTGATCAAACCTGTTAAACAAATATAATATACAGTATTCTCAACATTCAGTTCACAATGCCCCACTTCACAAGAAATATGATAGCAAATAATCACAGTGCAGTGAAACTCACACCAAATGGTCTACAGGGACATGGTAGAGATGAACTCTGTGAACTAGTCTGGGTTTTTGTTTTGTGGTCATTTCCACAAACAGAACGTCTCCAGTGGCTGTCCCTACAACAACATACTGTGCTGTGGGGCAGCATGCCATACTGGTTACCTGAAGTAAAGTCATACCAAATAACACAGATTTAAGTAGAGCAAACTTATTCACCTGATTTGGGAAAAATAATTACTGTGAGGTCGTATAGAATCTCCAATTATAGCACTAACATGTGTTTGCAGAGAGATGGAGCCCATGCAAAGTCCATCATCCAGGGCCCACAGCTGTACGTCTCCTGCTTCTCTGACTGACTGAAACAATGAAGATACAGATACCTTATTATAGCTATATATTGTCTTTTAATATTTATATTGTAATACTATACTATTATAATATGTATCAGTATATTTATTGTGATTAATTAACCAATTGACACCACGTTCTTTTACCAAACAAATGCTTCTGTCAGTATATAATGGAGCAACAGCCACAAAATCTCCACAGAGTACATCCAGAACTTTGACAATGTTATCATTCAGCAGTGGTTTCAATCTGTAAACACAACCCTATGAAGCAAAACCGAAATGTATCAATTATGTTTATCAGCATTGTCTTTATTGTATTGTATTGCATTCTGGCAATAATATAAGAAAATTGTGAGTTTTTATCATGACATTTTTTTATAAAATATAAATTGCATATCATATTCATATAATTTATATGTTTTTATTTAATTAATATTATTTTAATATGAATCATATACAATCAAATAGACTAACATCATAAAATATAAACACTTACTGTATTAGAAACTATCAGCAGTGTCTCACCATCAGGGGAAAAGCATATAGTCGAAGCAGCCTCATCCAAAGCCCAAGTCTGCACTACTTCCAGTTTATTTCCTTTAGTTTGTATGTTTCGTAAAATGCCTTCCTGTAATAGGTTTGGAAATTCTCTTGAATTGGGATTATGTCTCACTTGAAAACAAATTAATGTGTAGTTTCAGGGTTCATATTAGTGTGATGATAAATACAATTTCTTACCATTCCTGCAGCAAAAACATTACAGTCTTGTAGTACTAAGCTCTGGAAGCTGCCTTCCCGCAGGGATGTTTTACTATCATCTGTGATGTAAAGTTACAACAAATGCATTTTAAATTAAGCTCTCAAGAAGACAAGGAACTAACTTAAGTCTTTGAAATGTATCAAGTACGAGTTTACCTGTGGGATTTAATTCAGTTTGAGGTTTATGTAGGACAGAGACAAGCAAAGTGTCAGGATTCACGCAAAGCAGGAAACCTTCCTTGGAACCAACATATAGATCAGAAGAAGTTGACCAGCAGATGGCACTTGGACACAGTTTTGGTTTTATTTGTTTCAAAGGCTGTTGGGACAGAACAATTCTATTATGCTGTGACTCTGACAAAAAATAAAGGGTTATGTATACCTTTTGATTAAGATGTTGAATACAACATCTGTACTTTTATTTTGATCATAAAATATTGTCCAAAAAAATCATTGATAAAAACTTAAAAATAAAAATCTTCAGGAGAACTACTGGTATATAAGAAAACACTCTACTGGAGAAACAACCCATACCACAAAATCGTCAGCTCTGTCTCCACTCAGTCCAGCGATTGCTGAAATGGGCATCTGAGGACCTAAGTGTGTCAACTTCCTACTGAGCACACAAGACAGGTTTGCTTCACACTCAATAACTGAACCATCGGCGGCAGGGAGATCGACAGCGCTGCCAAGAAAACATAAAGAAGGGATAATGGGTAAAATAAACACTGTCTGTGCATTAATCCTAATGTTGGCATATGAAATCCATGTGTAAATAACAGTGACATCTGCTGGAGACACTCTACCTAGGCTTCATCAAATGATAGTTGTCACATCTTTCAACATTCCAGATAGTAAGGGATCTCAAATTTACAGCACCAATTTGACACCAGTTCATGGGGTTAAAAACCAACGCTGTGACATCCTCTTCCAAGAGTGGATGGCTACAAAGGAGAACGCCGCTCTCCCAGTTCCTAAATAGTGGATATTAAAATATTATATTAAAAAAGGCTAAATATAAATAATTGCTGTAGCAATCATCAGACTAATATAAAACATGCATTTTACCATAATGAGATGGTGTGATCAGGCATAGAGGAAGCACAGACTAAATAAGGGCCAGTGTCACACAGTGCCAAAGCTGTATAATCCAGTTTAGTTGTGCCTAAAAACATGAAAAAGCACTAAAAGTGTAACTTTTATACATTTATAAAAGTTTGTGTGCACTAAAACAGTTTAAGAGCAACTACAATCAGCTATAGTGGCTTGTTGTTCAAGGAAATGTAAAAAATGACTGACCTTTCAGTTCACACATCTGCTCAAGCTCTGGATAGTTGTAGACAAAGATGGAAGGATTGAGTTCGAGGTCAGAGAAGGCAAGACACCTGCGATGCCCACTGGCTGTAAAGGCCCCAATACCAGAACCAGGACTCTGCAGAGTCTTCCTCGACTTAGTTTCCATATTGAGGAAAATAATGAAGTTCCCGCAGGTGTAGCATGTTGTTTTCTTGTTGACAAATCTAAATGTGCCATTGTTGAATCCTTGCACCCACCTTACACATAGTAATAAAAATAAAAGTAGCATTATTTACTTTGTATGAATTCTCATCTTTGCATTGAATACATTATTTGTTCATATTTTATTTGTTTTTATATAATTTTAAAGTAGATTTTCTCAACCAGATTTTGAGATTAGTACGTTTAAAATGCATTTATAACACCCGCAGTATTTCCAGTGTGCGCTAATACACGAGTGTGTTTTCTGCTCAATGCTAGGTAGCTAGTTATGATAATGATGCAGAACTTGTTTTTGTTTTCCTGACAGGATAACTTTACAGGCTAATGATCTGCTATGGAAACAATGTTGAAGATTGTCCAAGTTTTCTTAAAGAAATGATTCGTAACTCACCGAACTTCCAAGTTTCCCAGCACATCCATTTCAATCCGTCAGCTCACCCGTTGAGCTTGAGTCTGTTTCCATAGCAATCCATAGCACGCGGACTTGAGTAACAAACATTTAATGTTGATTATTGTATCAATTATATTAATTTTATTTGTTTTAAGATTATGCTACACATAAGAAATATAATATAATATTATAAACATATATATAATAAACATCATATAATATAACAATATAACATATCCTACACATCATAGATATGTATGGTACACATCGTACATATATATTACCAAATAAATTCTATTGCTTCTATACTCTTTGATATTACACACACATTATTTTTAATCATTCTTATTAATGTTATTAGGTAGTTTCAACGATTAGATGAGAACATTTTTATAAATATCTTTACAAACGCGACGAATAAAATATTAATAACAACAACAACAACAACAACAATAATAATAATAATAATAATAATAATAGTAATTATTATTATTATTCATTGGCTAGTAGTTAGATTTTTTAATTTAACGATTTGTCTATGTCATTTTATCCCAGCAGGAAGCCTATTAGTGACTTTTATTTTGAAAGTGTGTTTGAGGCGGATTTTGAAAGGGAAATCAGTATCGGATTCACAAAGCGTTTCAGTGGGAACCTTCAAACCTACAATGTTGGGCACGGCGTCGTGAGTAATAAAGTAATGTCCTGCAAAAGCGAAAGGACAGCATTGTCCAATAACTAATTGAATGATCGGTAAATGCCTCCTGCGGCTACTATTAGCCCCTCGTATATGTCGTTTAACTTGACAGAAGGTCGTTTTGCCACAAGGTTTGCTTGCATTTCAAATAATTAGCTTAGTTAGCCAGCCGCGGGCGTTGGTTAGCTTAAATTCAGTCTTGTGAGTGCTGTGATGGCTTCTGCAGTGTCTAGATCACGTGAATGACTGTAACAGTTGTTTAAGCGTGTGTACCGCCAGATTACGCTCATTCCTGTTAGATCGTGCCATGTACAGTAGTGCGTGCGAGTCAGCACTTCATTTGAGGAAGTAGCTAGCCTACATAGCGAGGACAGGGAATGGAGAGGCTGTGTTAAAAAAGCCACCGAGTTCCCTATCTAGACCGCACCATCTGCATTCGAACAAAAAGCTGCGCTTGTGCTCTTGCTGTCTTTCTAGGCAGCGTCCTAGGTGTTGAAACAGAGCCCGACTGCAATTCCTGGTCACTGACAGCCTTATGATTGACACTCGTTTCCTAAAATAGCTAAAGGGGGTCATGCAGCTCTCACGTGTACGATGTTGCCATAAGAATGTATTTGTATACTACATTTGCATTTGGTAACATTACTTCCGTGTGTGGTGGGCTGTGGGTGGGTCTAATGGACTTTGAAAACCTGTTATCTCAGTTTGCTGTGCAGCTCTCCAGAGATTAGTTGTGTGTGTGTGTGTGTGTGTTTGTGGGTGTGGGTGTGTGTGGGTGTGGGATCAGTTGAGGAAGGTTATGCAGCACAAGTTGATCTGCTTACATGTTTGCAATTAGGGCCCTTGCTTGTGTTCTAAGCTGATATTTTGTCACCTAAACTGAGTGTTTTTTTTTTTCTAAGGATCAGCTCAGCTTTCCGATCTGCAAACTTGTCTCTCCGCAGGTGACTGCTGGCTAAATGATAATGGCACATGTTGGGGCAGTAGTCGCAGCAATAGCCGGTGTGATGGCCATTCTGCTTCATTCTTCTATACACAAGATTGAGGAAGGACACTTAGCTGTGTATTACAGGTGAGTGTAAGGAAGTTGCATTGAAAATATGCACAGGTTTTATGTTGCTTATGTTAATAATTAATAAAATACCTGTACTGTAGTTGTAGGTTGGTGGAAAGGCTAGATCAATTAACATATATGTTTGCAGCTTTTCATTTAAGGCATAGTTGATCCAACGAAGAAAATTGTCTTTTGTTTTCTATAGAACATAAAAGAATATATTTTTTGTCAATATAATGGATGTCAGTGGTCATCAATACCATCTGATTATCAACATTCTATATTTTCCTTTGTGTTCCATAGAACAATGAAAGTTGCAGGTTAAGTAAATGATACCAGAATTTTCATTTTTGGGTCAATTATCTCTTTAGATATTTTCACAGCTTCTTTATAGTAACAGACGTCATAAGAATATTTCTACAAAATTTTAATTATTGCCATATTTATAATTTACATAATTACTTTCCTTCCTAATCCTGGTTCATGTTTTTTCCCATTTGTTTTCAGAGGAGGAGCTTTGCTGACAGCTCCTAATGGCCCGGGTTACCATATAATGCTGCCTTTCATCACTTCATATAGATCAGTGCAGGTACAAATGTCATGTATTTACAGTCAGCCCAATAAAAATGAATTCTTGTTTTATTACAGCTGTAATTGTATATCATTTATTCTGATTTTTTTTCTGTGACATTTAAAACATTTAGCAAAAGTTTTTATTAGAAAGCTAGAAAAGAAACCAAGCTAGAATTTTGTTGAAGATGCTGATTTTTTTTCTTCTTCTCATGTTTCTAGACAACTCTGCAAACAGATGAAATAAAAAATGTGCCTTGTGGAACCAGGTAATCCTTTGAGTTGTTGTTATTTCATCAAGTTTGTCCTGTAAAACTACTTAAAATGGATCATTTTTGGTCATCATTAAAATGCACTGGATATTTTCTGAATGAAAAGAATAATTTCTTCTAATGTCTTCCACAGTGGGGGTGTCATGATCTATTTTGACAGAATTGAGGTGGTCAACATGCTTGTTCCATCAGCAGGTAAGAGCCTTTAAAGGGATAGTTCACCCAAAAATAAAGGTTCTGTCATCAATTACGTGATCACCCTCAAAGTTCTTCAAACCTGTATGACTGACCGTCTTCAGTGGAAGGAAAAATTAAATGTTTAGGCTTTATGACAAAACAAGGTCACGCTTTTGTTCTCTTCCTCCACAGTGGTGGACATAGTAAAGAACTACACCGCAGATTATGACAAGACGCTAATCTTCAACAAAATTCACCATGAGTTAAACCAGTTCTGCAGTGTGCACACACTACAGGAAGTCTACATAGAACTGTTCGGTAAGTCACTGATATGTCAAACAGTTTATTCAGCCAAGTATACTGTGAACTTTCAGTTGTTTATATGAGTGCTGCAGTTTCTGCTGTGTCATTAGTTTTGTCTTTGGTGCCTTCTCACTGCAAGAACATTTGTCATGGACTTGCATTTATGTCGTTTTTGTTTGACAGACATAATTGATGAGAACTTAAAGACTGCACTGCAGAAGGACTTGAATGCTATGGCTCCTGGCCTCACAATTCAGGTATGGTTTTTTATCTCTATGGTTTTGACTCTGTGGTTTCAGTTTTGACTTGAGCAGAATTACATGATTCCATGATATTTTGCAGGCCGTGCGAGTCACCAAACCTAAAATTCCTGAGGCAATCAGAAGAAACTATGAGCTAATGTGAGTTAATATATTATTAGTATATATATGTGGTATTAATATATTAAAGCCTTGAGCAGTTTTAAGCACTTTTTACTCTTGCTGATTTTTAAAAAAGTATGTATTGACATTTTATAAACACTGGTGTTCAAAAGTTTGGAGTTGAAATGTTTTTGAAATAAGTCTTTTATTCTTGCCAAGGCTGCATTTATTAATCAAAAATACAGTGAAATTATTATTACAATTTAAATGAACAGTTTTCTATGTTAATATTTTATTTTAAAATGTAATTTATTCCTATGATGGTAAAGCTGAATTTTCAGCATCATTACTCCAGTCTTCAGTGTCACATGATCCTTCAGAAATCTTTCTAATATCCTGATTTGCTGCTCAAGAAACTTTTCTTATTATTAGCAATGTTGAAAATTAGTTGTGCTGCTTAATATTCTTGTAGAAAGTTTTTTATTTTTTATTTTTATTTTTTAAGATTTTGCTGAAAAATAGAAAGTTCTGAAGAACAGGATTTATTTGAAATAATCTTTTGTAACATTATGAATTGTCCTTGGATGCATCTATCTATGGTTTTAATCAAAATTTCCCTCGCTTTCATCATCTGCAGGGAAGCGGAGAAGACCAGGCTGCTCATCACCGCTGAGACACAGAAAGTGGTGGAGAAGGAGGCTGAAACTGAGAGAAAGAAGGCCATCATAGGTGAGTCTAAACTTCCAAATATAATGCTGATCATGTATGGAGTCATGGTTTGTCCTCATTCATCTTATGTGTTGCTCTTATTGCAGAGGCTCAGAAAATGGCTCAGGTGGCGGAGATTCACTTCCAACAAAAAGTGATGGAGAAGGAAACTGAGAAAAAGATCTCTGAAATTGAAGGTCTGGTTTATCTACTGAGAATTTTCATAGCACGTGCCATGCAGAGTATGTTGCTCATCAGACACATTTCTTTGATTGTAACAGATTCTGCTTTCCTGGCAAGAGAGAAGGCAAGAGCAGATGCAGAATATTACACTGCTGCAAGATTTGCAGAAGCAAACAGGGTAAAAAACAACTTTTTGTGTTGCTAATGTATTTTTTAACCATTTAATATTAAGAAAATATGAAATATTGCTGTAAGACTGAATACTCAATATTCAATACTTTATTGCTGTAACTTTTTAGAGAAATCCTTGGAAGAGCCTGTTTTTAGTTTTTAAAGAAATTTAAAAGTGATATTTGGTGCATTTAAAAAATGTTAAAACTACGGGTTTAAAGGAATAGTTCACCCAAAAATGAAATTTGGCTGAAAATGTACTCAGCCTCAGGCCATCTAAGATTTAGATGAGTTTGTTTCTTCATCAGAACAGATTTGGAGAAATTTAGCATTACATCACCAGCTCATCATTGCATCTTCTGCAGTGAATGGGTGCCGTCAGAATGAGAGTCCTAATAGCTGATATAAACATCACAATAATCCACAAATAACCCACACCACTCCAGTCCATCAGTTAATGTCTTATGAAGTTAAAAGCTGTGTGTTAGTAATAAACAAATTCATCATTAAGATTATTTTAACTTCAAACTGTTGCTTCTAGCTAAAATAATGCTAAATTTCTTCAAATCTGTATCAGTGAAAACCTACATCTTGGATGGTCTGAGGGAAAGTACATTTTAAGCAAAATCTTCATTTTTGGCTGAACTTTTCCTAAATTACAGACTGGTTTAAAGGGATAGTTCACATTCAGTTGCTGGTCTCCATTGACTTGCATAGTGTTTTTTTCCCCCATACTATGGAAGTCAAATGGGACCAGCAACTGAAGGTAAACTATCCCCTTTAACAGTAAGTTTGTTCAGTTTTAGTGCATATCTGTACAATATAATCTGTACAAAAGCACATAATAAAGTAGATTTTGTGTGAAATATTTTTACACTTTTCAGCTTACCCAAAGCTCAAATATCCCTTAACCTCAACTATATTAAGTAAGTGCCTGTGGGAAGCTCTAGCTGTTGTCGTAGTGGTACTAGTGTCCACTCTGAACACATGAGGGCACATTGACACATTTCTTCAGCAGAGATGATTCCACACAGGATGTGCTCATGTCATTTATCACACCACTGTCTCCCTCCTCCACAGATGAAGCTGACACCAGAGTATATGGAACTGATGAAATATCAGGCCATAGCCGCAAACAGCAAGATCTACTTCGGTCAAGACATCCCAAACATGTTTGTAGACAACAGAGCCTCCCATCCGACCGGCCAGGGTGCGGCAGACTCGGCAGAGCAGCTGGAGGCCTTGAGTATGAAAGAGAGTCTTAAGAAAGCGTCCAAGTCCAAAGCCACAGAAGGCCACTGAGGGGCCTGAGAGCTGTCCACCCCCCTCTTCCTCTGCTGTTTCTCTCTCTCTCTCTTTGTGGGGCATGGGTGCTTGTGAGGCATGCTGACATGGATACTTTTTACTCTTTTTCTGCAGTGGGGTTGGGTGCTTGGCTAACTGTGCTGCAAGTCAGTCAGCTGAGGAGACTGACACAGAGCCTGTGGTTTTCCAGCAGTCACTTGTGGATTAAAAAGGAATGTCCAGGAACTGTGCTACTGAATATTGCCAGGTCAAATTGATGCGATCCAAATCCCCTCCCTGACTTACATCGGCATGCTTTTTCCTCTTTTTTTTTTTTTTTTTTTTTTGCTTTCAACTTTTGCTTCTGTTTCACAAATCCATGCTAATTATTTGGCATATGCAGATGCATCTATGTGAAGTATGTGAACATTTCAAGGTTTACCTTTATGTGTTGTCTTTTACATAACTGGAATTATAAGGCATCACATTAATTGAGATCAAAGGCAATGGCCGATGCAGCTACAATCCGATAAAACTCAATTTGTAGCCAACACTTGTCATCTACTTTTCCTTCATATGTTGTTGAAGGGATACGTCACCCTAAAGTTTAAGTTGTGTTGTTATTTATTCACCCTCGTGTCATTCCAAACCCCTATGGCTATCTTTCTTCTGTGGAATATATTAAAAAATATATTTTAAAAAATGTCTTCTTTTTTTTGTCCATACAATAAGTCAATGGGATCCAGTGTTTTACCTCCCTTGGACCCCATTAACTTTCAATAAATGGACAAAAACCTTTTTGTTCTACTGAAGAAAGAAAGTCATGCAGGTTTGGAACAACATGAGGGTAAGTATCTGATGACAGAATTTTAATTTTTAGGTAAACCATCCCTGTATAAAAGTCCTCATTTCCATAATCACTAACTTCATTATCACTAAAATCTTAATTTAGTCCAGCCACAACTGCAGAGATCAGTGGCTTTTACATGTGTATGTAATAATCAGATTGTTTTAAAATCACCCCTGCTTGTTTCTTATTGATCTTTGATTGAGAATTTTGACACCTGAATACTTTGGTGTGAATTAAATTGAATATAATTTCAGAAATAGTGGGTTTGGTATAGTGTTGTGTAGTGTGTTAGTTTGTTGGTGCCCTGTGCCTGTTTTTGAATTTTTGGTTCTTAGGTGGTGTCACACTGAACATGGGTATGTGGCTTTCATAAAGTTTCATAAGATGTTGAAGTTTTGATCCAGGGCTCCAGCCTTTGAAAAGCTATGAGATGGACAGCTAAATGATTCTATATAGTTGAGTCCATTTCTTTATGACTGAAAATGCCTTTATGATTTTAGTTAAACTTGTTTTGTCATTACTGGAAGGAGTTAATTTCAAAGGGAATTCAGTAACAATAAGGGCTGCTGTATTATTAGGCACTATTGTTTTTGAGGTTTTTTTTAGCATTGATGGGTGAATGCATTAATGATCAGACGTTCTAACAACATATTATTGCTTGCTGGGAGCCAGATGATGATTTTCTGAAGCCTCAAAAACTTCATAAGAATGTCACCACTAGGGGAAGCCGGTGTTCTTTAAGAATCAAACTAGACCTACATGACTCAAAATCATCTAAATCAAAAATAATAACATCTAAACAAGGCTTTGAATAGTGTCTACTCGTACTATCTCTCAGGAAAAGAGACTTGAATGACCTGGATTTGTTTTGTTGTTGTACACTACATCAAACATAAGTTGTAAGGTCAGATATAAGGTCATGTTGTCTGTGTAAATCTGTCACACAGCACATAGTCTTACATCCTCAGCATAATTTTCCATTAAAGAGACAAGCATTCATTTAATGCAGTTAGTCTGGCTTCTCCTATTCCCCCGTAAAATTGACTTTTTGTTTTCCTTCAAGGTGCAAGTTTAATTGTCTCAAAAGCTTTGAAGCAATTCTCAAAGATTTTTCTGTTCATAAGATCCCTGTGATTCTTATGGCTGATTAAATGAGAGAGGACAGAACTTGACTGCCCTGGAATAAACTCACTCTCTGAATGTCACTTTTTTTATGTCAGCATAATTTAAACGCCTAATTTTAAAACGTTTATATGCAAAATTTATAAAATTTTGACTCTGTTCTGTGAAATAAAACCTATTTTGATACCACGAAAATGTTTTCTTGGTGTTGCAGTTGTGTCATCATACTGTTCTTGCCTTGCACATTAAGGAAGTGTACATCATGTCCTATTAAGGAAGTTTCTCAAAGGTTAGCGTCATAGATTGTGTCATGAATTAAGTGTGCTTAATTTAATATGAGTTGGATATATTTCTCAGAAATAAGAAATACAAACTAGATCTTACACATGTAAGAACTATATTTTAAAATCTAAAGCATAAGTGCATGCAAAGCTTACCACCATGATGGGTATATTCAAGGTGCCACTCTTATTCTAATATTCAGATCTTCAGATGTGACTTTGGTTGCTCCTGAAATGTATGTTTATGGGATTTTCACCTGTTTTTAAAGCAGAATGATGTGTGATTACATGCTAAAATTTAATAGATTTATTTGATGTCTAGACTCTAGAATATGGAATGTGTTTAAATCTCTAACCTGATGACAAAGAGAAAAAAGGTCCTTGTTGACATAAAAAATTAGTATTTGTTAATCTTGTATTCAATCTTACATTGACTGTTTTGGGAATAATCTGATAGCCAGTTATTCTCCAAAAATAACTCAAACGCTTGATGAACAATACCAGCAAGCAGTTATGACCCATATAGTCCTGTTTGCTTTGCAAATAAAGTCAGAGTGTCTCAGTCAGTGGTATTTGTCCAAGTCCAGGAAATGTCAAAAACTCTCATCGTAACAAGTAACAAATTAGCTTGCTTCAACTTTTTGATGCAGGACTCAGACTTACTAACAGTACATGAGTGGAAGAATGACAAAGGAAGGAAACAGTCACACCAGGAAGTGGGCAAAAAGGTCTATGTCTCCAGCTGACCTTCAAGAGAGAACAGAAGCTTGAGCTCCCCCAGGAACTCCTGAGTAAATATCAACCATTCAGATCTGGTCACCAGACTGAGTCAATCCCCAGACACAGAGTACATTTCCTGTCCCTGACAGTGAATTTAGCATTAAGACTTACAGACTGTATAAAAGGCATGCTGTTTCTTCAATTAAAGTGTCTAATTTTGAAAATGAGTCTGTATATTTTAGGTTAATGTGTCCAGGATGTACCACATATTTCCTTCCTCCACCACTCATCAATGATATATAGGAAGTGGCTCCACCAAAACTAAAAGTGGGAGGTGAAAGAGACCAACAGTATTTTTGATTGTGGTTGATTTGTCAGACCAACATGATTGCAGATTCCATTGTCTTATTTGATTTAAACAATGTTTACTCAAGAAATGAACATTTTCATTAACTGAACAGAACTGACTCTTAAGTCATGTTAAACAAAGTTCACCGGACAGCAAGATTTTAATGACTCCTAAATGACTTATACAGGATACATCACTTACACAGTCTTACTCAGCACAGGGGACGCTGGCCAACTTTTCTTTCCATAGTTCACTGAAATGGAATGAAAATAAGCCACATGTGCACTGTTAGATGAAATATCCACTAAACCCTTTTATTTATTTGTACTGGAAAAACTAGGCCATCATCCTAGCAGGACACATACCAGCAAAACCTTTGTTTTTTCTGTTTTTGTAGAGCTGATGGCAAATGTGTGTCCTGCTTACAACCATTGCAGGAAGGGCAGTGCCCAGGTTATTTGGAGGGACTCTGGCGTAAGAGACTGCCGTGTTCCCATGGCAACTATGATGAGATTTATGAATTACTAGCAGCAGCTTGAACAATTGTGTTCTGTGTTCAGTCTGGCTCATCGCCCTGCTCCGTCCCCTGAAGCGCCGCGCCGTGCTGCCGGAATTTACCAGGGAGTCATGGGGCAGCTTCTGTAAGGACATGATAGATGATAAGCCTGGCTTCTCTCAACCGGCTCTGATTAGCACAATAATGCAGGCCAGTCTAAGGGGATTTCTGCCAGCTCAAATCTGATTTTGTGACACATGACATTAGGGTTTTAACAGGATATAGTAAACTGATAGCATGTGAATTGAAATCGATCTTACTGGTTCTGAAAATATATTTTGCATTATATACACACACATAGTACCATTCAAAAGTCAGTACTTTTTTTTTTTTAAGGAATTGATACTTTTCTTTTTATTTCTATTTTATATATATGTTGTTCTTTTCAACTTTCTATTCATCAAAGAATAAAACATACTTAAAAATATTAAGCAGCACAACCGTTTCTAACACTGTTAATAATAAATGTGTCTTTAGTGCCATATCAGCATATTAGAATGATTTAATTTCTTAAAAACTTTTATTTATGAAAACTTCCACCTCAGCAAAATTGATTGTTTGGCTAAAAGCAATACAAGCCCATTGCAGTTTTGTTACAGAGTCAGTGATTCTGAAAATGTAGCTAATATAAGAGTGATTTCTGAAGGATCATACGAGACTGAAGACTGGAATAATGACTGCTGCAAATTCAGCTTTGCCATTTCTTGCCAAAGTCCGTTTTTACTTGTATCTGGCATTTGGCAAGCGTTAATGTGCATATGTGTGTGCTTCTCTTATCTTGCCAAGGGAAGGAACAGTTATCTTACTGCTTGCACAACCCTTTACTCATACTGACTCAGTGCAGGTCTGTTTTTGAGAGGTGAGATTTGAAAGCAATGCTTTGAGGTTTGTTTTACCCCTGGGTGTGTCACAGGGTTAACATCTCTCCCTGATAACACCTGTCTGAAACCCGAGTTTATCACTCACTCCGTTTTTCACTCCAAGATTGTTCCCATGCTTGTCATCGGTTTCCTCCTGGACTAGTTCATTTCAACACTGGCACAGTAATGAAACTTAAATTAGGCCATCTTCAATCCTGCAACTGTCATGTCTAGAATAGTAATCAGTTAAGTATTTGTCTTTATTGTATCAGCCAGGATGCATCTCATTTAGACTAATAGATACTCACTGATGGATCATGTTTCTGATGACAGCAGACAGCTTGTTTACAGATTACACAGGCGAAAAGTTCAACAGAGAACACAGATTGTGTTATGTGAACATCTGCCGTTATATACAGCAAGGATGCAAAGGAAACATCCATGCAAGTCAATCCCAAAGTACATTTATGGATCTCTCTCATCTTCAGTGATCTCAAGAAAAACGAAGTGACTGTATGTTGGAAAACACAATAAACATGCCAATTACCTGTTATAAAAAGACATTTTTATTTACAGAACGTTTTCTTAAATGTTTTTCATTCAGTTTGATTACCATGTGGTTTTCATTGCATTGCAAACTCCTCCCTCATTAATCTTCCAAGAGTCATTTAAACAACATAAAAGAAAGAAAGGCTTCAGACAGTCATGTCTTGGTCTGAACAGAAACAGATGTACTGGGATAGTAATCAAGGCTATCCCATACAGCTGAACTCTTTCAAACAAATATTTTTTTCTTCTTCACTGGAACTGTACCATCACATTTTTATGAATTTACTATGCAGTGTCATGCCTTGAGTTTTGTTTGTTTTTACTGTGTGCAAAACAAAACAATACTATTGTCATGATATTTTACACGTCTTTACTTGACCTGATGATCTCAACCTTCCAAATGTTGATAAATTGCCATAATGAACACTTAGGTTGAATGTCTCTGCAGTGCAAACCCAAACAGCACAGCGGTGAAGACTTTCAGTTTGAGGTTTACAGGCCTACCATTATCCATTGCTCTTAAAGGAATATTCTGGGTTCAGTGCAAGTTAAGCTGAATCAGCATGCAGCATTTATGGCATAATTTTGATTTCCACAAAAAAACAATTTTTGATTTCTTTAAAAAAGATCCAGGCCTCAGTGAGGCACTTACAGTCAGTGTTGGGTCTAACGCTTTACAAGTAACACAAGTTACGTAATCAGATTACTTTCCCCCCACAAGTAACTATAAAGTAATGCATTACTTTTTAATTTACAAGAAAATATGAGTAACTTTTAAATAATACTTTAAATAAGTAACACCAGTTACTTTGCTTTCCCATTTATTGACTAACAGCTCTCATGTACCCATGTTGAGAGAAATCACGAGTAAGTGCAAAGGCGTTGTGTGCGCTGTGTAAACATGATGGTTACTGTAGATCTAGACTAAATATGAACATGCATTTACTCATCTCACCTGCACAAAAACATTTTCAGTATTCCTCAAAATGACAAAAAAAGTTAAATGCAAACTTAAGATTCTTGTTTATTATTTTATATAAATGATGTACAAGTTGAAAATAAGTTTTGCGGTAATCAGTGTTCAATAATCAATCAGTTTCTGTCAACTGATCTCAATGTGTACCCAAAGTATTCAGAATTATAAATAAGTGCAAAAACATACAACTTGAAAACAACCTAAACATAATTATGAATGGAGTTGTGCATAAAACATGATGCCAAATAAAACATTTGAAGACCAGATTTCTTTGAAGTGTAAGCACTAAACACGCACACTTGAAACAGACCCTAAAAAGGTAGTAAAGGAGTAAACGCTTTCATTTGAAGACATTTGAACAATCGTGGAAAACCCCCCTGAAGAGGTGTATCTGCAGAACTTTAGTTTACTTTTTCTCTATTGGATTGGACTCTTTAAAACTGATGGTCTTAAAAATTAGACATTGTTATAGACCAGAGGGAGTACCACACTCATTCTCTCTTTATGAGAACAACTCCCGTTCCAGACGTTCTCACAGTGTGCTTCATATGTTATCTGCATGCTGAAGGGCTCAGGCATGCTTTTGACTGTAATTCAGTGTGACTCAGAGAGCTTTAATGCTGCTTTACCACCCAAAGATCCAACCCCCAAGTTTTGCTGGTCTCTTTCCGAGAGCTCAGCTTGAGTCACCAGGGAGCTCTGAGAACTTTATGGACATGTGAAATACTCAAAGAGAATCAGCTTCTTATAATTATTTCCCATATGAAACATATCTCTTTCAAGATATATATTCAACCAATTATAAGAAATCATTCGTAATTCATGATAATCTCATACATATAGACAGAGAAAGCTTTTTACCGTTCTCAACTTTGCTTCAGAAATGTTTACACTTGGTCCGAGGTTTCCACATGGGGTTGATGTTAGCATAAACACATGCCTCACAGGAGAGACACAAAGTGATTGCAAATACTGTTCCCGAAAATGGCTTTGTGAACTCCTCTGGCCAAAAGAGCAGAGAGAGGATGAGCGGCTGCAATTCAGCTGGAGCCAAATCTGCATTCTTGAAGAAAAGCTCCAAATTACAGGTCTCCCCTTTGATGACTTTATGATAAAGAATAACTTGTGGTGAAAACAGGGAGCTGTTTATGGCACCCAGGGAAATACAGAGAATGTGATGTGTTAGTACCCCTGCGTGCATTGGATAAAGGGGGGAGTGAATCTAACCCTGGCATGGCATTTGTTTTTGAGGTACCCTTTGAGCAAACATGAACAAAACCACTAGATATGTGACCCTGGACAACAAAACCAGTCTTAAGTCGCTGGGGTATATTTGTAGCAATAGTCAAAAATACATTGTATGGATCAAAATTATCGATTTTTCTTTTATGCCAAAAATCATTAGGATATTAAGTAAAGATCATGTTCCATGAAGAAATTTTGTAAATTTCTTACCGTAAATGTATCAAAACTTAATTTTTGATTAGTAATATGCATTACTAAGAACTTCATTTGGACAACTTTAAAGGCGATTTTCTCAAGATTTAGATTTTTTTGCACCCTCAGATTCCAGATTTTCAAATAGTTGTATCTCAGCCAAATATTGTCCGATCCTAACAAACCATACATCAATGGAAAGCTTTTTTATTCAGCTTTCTCAGTTTCGAGACTTAAGACTGGTTTTATCGTCCAGGGTCACATATATTGTTTCTAAAAAAGATATGTGTCAACAACACAATCTGACATGCACTGTCAATGCATGTTTCCTATGTCAAATCACGTCACCTTTATTTATATAGCGCTTTTAACAACACAGATTGTGTCAAAGCACTTAACAGTATCAAATTGGAGGATACAGTGTCAGTAATGCATAATGATAAGATTAAACACGCAATTTTCTCAATTTTCAGTTAAAGGCATTTCATTATTGAATTCAGAGATGTCATTGTATAGCTTAGTTTAGTTTAAATAGTATCTGTGCAATCAAATCGACGATAATCGCTAGAAATTAAGTGTCCCCAACTGAGCAAGCCAGAGGCGACAGCGGCAAGGAACCAAAACTCCCTCTGTGACAGAATGAAGAAAAAAACCAGGCCCAGTCTCCTCTGGCCAATGTGTCAAACGAGGTAGGATATGAATTTATTCTTAAAGAAAGGAGAAGTGAAATTTGATCATAAAAGCACTTCTTGTTAAATGTCTGCGTGGGATATTTAAGTATTTACGCAAATAAACATGAGTAACTATTGTCATAAACAATGTTGGCCAAAGGAGTCAGTTTCCATGCTGAGGTCAGAATGAAATCCATTTTAATGCAAACGCTTTACTTTGAGTCAGACCATGATACTGGTCTTATGATGTATAACACCTAGTAATATTGTGATGTCAGGTGACTTATGAACAATGTAGATTGCTCAGCAAAAGTCCAAAATACAGTGAAGCCTAAATTAGAAAATATTTAATTCTTTTATTTTATTATTTAAAGGGGACATGAACTAAGAAATCAAAATTCCCTTGATCTTTTGACATATAAGTGGTCATTGTACTATAAAAACATTCTGTAAATTTCAGAACTCAAAACTTTCTCGTCAGTCTAAAAACAGCTTATATTGAAACCAATCTGCCAAAAGGAAAGGTTTTGGAATGTGACACTTTATGATGTGATAGTGTGGCTAAACACCACCTCCGCAGAAGAAGATCAACGCCTGCTTCTACATCACTGCCTGTGTAGCCCCGCCCACCGATTCACGCATGTAGTGTAGATAACGAGAGAGACAAATGCAGGTCTACGCAGAAACCAAATGATAAACTTTATTTGATGAATTTTATATTTAATGAAGTGCCAGACCACGGCAATAAGAACTGCTTACCGGTCCTCTGTTCACTTCATTTTTATTGCGGATTCATTTACAAACAAGGCACAATTCAACGCAAGATTCTCAAAAAGACTGAAACTAGAAGACGATGCTGTATCAACTATATTGGATCCAATGTCGCACCACACAAGTGTAACTGTTTTCATTACGTGATCACTTTTTCTTTGTCTGTTATTACAGATCATTTGCTTTTTGAGTATTTATACATTTTTAACCTAAATCACAGCAGCTTCCATTTATGAAGGATGTAGGCTGTCAAAAATACACAACTTTTAGCCAATCATAGCAGTGGGCGTTTAGCCAATAGCCAATAACTTCTAAATTATGTGGTTTTTGGTGTAAAAATCTTGATAACATTATATGTGGACCTCAGATAACAGTACAATTAACAGTAAATTCTTTTTTTAAACTGAATCTACTGTAAAGCTCTAGAAAATTAAGTCACATCAACGTGACTATAAATAATGTTCAGTAATTCCACATGAAATGGAAACACTATCATAGTAATTGCAGTTACTGTTCAGAGTAAACTAATCATCCACAGAATTGTTGAAATCTCCCCAGGAATAAAGACTTTAAAGCCAAAGTTTGGTCCAGTGTACATAAACTCCTGTAGATGGTCTTAGCTGATACAATATGCTAGTTATTGACATCAGTGCTTCTATTCTGAGTGCTCTAACAATCACAGGTCAGAAAACAGGTGAGGAAAATGAGATGATTTCATATCTCTGTAACAGTTTATTATGAGTCTTAAGTATGCACATAGTATGCTTTTCCTGAAATAAAATTCCTGATGGTGGATCTATATGTTAATAATGAGATCATGAGTTGCGTGCCTTGTATCGCTCTAAGTGTTTTGTCAAGTCCTCGATGCGTAGATCCTTAAGATGCACAAGATGCTCCAATCGGTCTACCTTAATCTGTAAAATCTGGAGCAAAGTAAAACATTTATTGTACATGATATTCAACAGCGGTTGTACATTTATGATATAATGCCTGCAAACCAAAGGCTTTACAGTGTCAAAAAGAACAAACTAACGTTTAATGTCACAATCATTCTGTAGCATTGTCATTTCCTTCCATAGAAACTTTGATGACTATTTGATGCAGAAGTTGATAAAATTTTCATAAAATAGACCAGTTACTGAATATTTTTTTATTTAAATGCAAACAATTGAAATTATTAATATTCAAGCATTTAAATGTGTTGCTGCAATCTTAAAACTGTCTTACTAACTGTCAAGTGACAAATATCACAGCTGCTGAACTAACAATGACTCATTTGACAATCTTGCAATGTTTTTTTTACCACATTTGCATCAGTGACAGGAAGCATGTCAAAGAACTTGTGATCTGCAGCCCTTGACCACTTGCCAGGAGAACAGTAGAGGAAGAACAAATTTCCTTTTGCATTGTATGCAAAAAGTGCTGAAACTTGTTATTAATTTTTGCGATTTGCAAGTCATAAGATTTAACATTTTTAAATCTGCCTTTTTAAAAGATCTTATGCAAGAAATAAAGATTTCAAATGAATTTATACTAATTCTTATGTACATTACAGTCACAATGAAACAGATTCTTCTGTATTGTGATGTACGTACATGCAAGTCTAACACACAGTAAGAAAGAAAATGTAGAATGGGGACATGTTACAATTCATAAATTGTAGATGTAGATGAATGCAAGCTTGCAGGGGATTTAAGTGGACTAAATGATTGGAGAACCCCAGCATACATCAGGAGAGAGAGGTCTGTCATTTCACAAAAACATTGAATGATATTTTTATTTTACTACAAAATTACTGTATTATTACAAAATGACATGCATTTATGTATTTTTAACAATAACATCAATAACATGCATTTAGAAAACAGATTTAATTTCATGCCAACTTTAAAGGTGCAGAGTTTAGAAATTGCAAAAAAAAAAAGAAAAAGAAAAAAAAAGATGCTGAAAACACCAGCAACAGTGCTTACATTTTTCTGGGAACTCAACCAATAAACTTGTCTCTGCATATTAAACTGGAAAAGGAGAAACCTTAAACATCAAAACCTTACCTCAACAGTCTCCTGCAAAGCCAAAATGGCTTGCTCCTTTTCCTCCAAGAGCAAACGGACACCTGGATCCACATTTGGTCTCAAGGCTGCAGCAGCACTACACAAGATTTCCAACAAGTCCATTATAAATGTTTATTTTTAGGCCTACACGAAAGACTTCATGACCCTCAGAAAGTCCTTTTCACATCACAGTTTATCACTCAGTACCTTACTTTGTCTTTCTTCTTCACAGTGGCTGCACTGGTATGAGGGGCTTCAGATAAAACAGAGAAAGAGATTAAGAAATAAAAAAAAATAATAAAAAAATTATTTTAAACATTTTAGATTTAACAAAGGGAAATGTGTCTTTGGCGACAGCCTAAAACTCAAGTGCCAGGTCTTGGCATTGACTGCGGATTCAGGATCCCTCCAGGCTAAATTCAGGCTGAGACTTTACTCTCATGATACCCTGCATCAATTTCCTCTAGCTGAGTGGTACTCCCCCATACTTTAAGATTTTTAAGCTCATGAGAACTGCTTAACCAGGAAGGCTAAACTAATTAGACTCCATTTGAACCCATTAAACACAATAAGGTCAAAAAGACACATTGACAGGGCACCAGACTATAACTATGGAGCGGGAGAGTTTTATTTGGCTCTAAGCTCTGAATCATCAACACCAGCTGTGCTTCACCTTATAAACATCTCATAAAAGATAAAATAACAAGTTAAAATTGAACAGCACCTACAGGAAAAAGAAAAGTAAAAAGCACAGGACTCCTGTTTCTTTAATAGAAATGGTCTGCACTTCGATAATATGATATATCAGAAACAATCTATAGCCTCTCTGGTCTCATAATAGACTCAATAATCTACTGTTTGCTTGAGTTTTTTGTGGATAAAAAGGGCTTTTAGCCAAATGCGTTGAGCCTGTTGGAAGTGATAAGGGCTATCTGGTGAATGGAGGGAGTTGGACCTGAAACCAGATGATGTCAAGACTAAGACGCCATGATGATGAGGTGTGGGAAATGGAGAGTTGACCTATCTTGTCCCCTTCTATGTAATGTTAACAGTGCTGAAAATGCAGTGCATTTGCCCTATTTCCAAACCCAGCTGACCATTTTGTTAGTCCATTTTAATATACACAGAGGAAAAGTACATTTGCAGATTATTAAACCTTTACGCTTCCTCAAAAGGTTCCTAGGTTATGCGCAAACATTGCCTGCAAAGTTATTGCCTGATAGGGCAGCAAGGTTAAAAGTCAGCTGCCTAAGCTTTTGGACGAAGCCATAGTGTTTTTAGTGCGCATTTTTTGTCCGTACAATGAAATTTAGTGCAGTCCAGTAGGCTTTTGTTTACTGTATGGGCAAAAGCAGTTTCTTTAAAATATCTTCTTTTGTGTCCCACAGAAGAAATAAACTCATACAGAAAGAAAGTGAGTAAATGGCAGAAATGTTTTTTTTTGGGTGAACTAACCTGAAGGTCTGAGCACACAAAGCCTCATATGACACATGACATGACCATCACAAAACAATCATCTTGGTACTTGCGACACTTACAGTTACTTGCTAATCTCGCTAGTTTGGTTTGCAGTTAGGCAAGGGCTGTTTTCTGAATATTATGACAGTCAGTCCATTTATGACCACAAACCTCATGAATGCTTAGCTTCCTAAAAAATGTAATGAAACATTTCCAAGTATTCAGATACAACTGATGAGCTCATTAAGCAGCTGAACAAGAATCATCACAATTAATATGAGGAGACATCTTCTCTTCATCTTCAGAAAACAGTTGGTATGATGTGGGGACTTCTGCTACCTGGCCACTGACTTGTGCTTCATTTATGTGGGAGGTTATTGAGGTTAGTGATGTGAATCATTTGGTGCATGTAAAAAAAGCTTTTCCTTCCTGTGTAAAGATGATGCGTAAAGATGAATGTGTTGTATTGTACCAGTAAAGATGTAGATCTTTGTGTTTGGTCTGCATGTCTAAGTTTGTCATAATAAGCTCCAGCATCCTCACGACTCTACAGGAGACAAACCGTTAAAAAAGGAATGGTCCATAAAGGTATGGACATGGGTTTGGCCAACTTCTTGAGCTTAAATGTGACCGTTTCCCCCAAAAAACTGTCATCATTTACTTACCCTCATGTTGCTCCAAACACATAAGACTGGTTAATCTTCGAAACACAAATTAAGATATTTTTAATGAAACCTGAGGTTTTACTCCATCCATTTAAAAGTCCAGGTCACCAAAACTTAGAAGATCCAAAAAGGCGTTGTAAAATGAATCAATCACATCTCTTCACAAGACATATCGATTTGTTTTTCGATGCCTTTATTACCTTTTTGGAGTTTGGTGACCTCAACTTTCAATAGAAGAACAGAAACCAGTTAAAGGGTTAGTTCACCCAAAAATGAAAATTATCCTGTTTTACTCACTGTAGAGCCATCCTAGGTGTATATGACTTTCTTCTTTCAGACAAATCCAATCGGAGTTATATTAAAAATTGTCCTGGCTCTTCCAAGTGTTATTATTGCAGTGGGTGGGTGTTTCTCTTTAACAGTCCAAAACACTTTAAATAAAGCACGCGCATAATAAAACATGCCTCACATGGCTCCGGGCGTGAATAAAGGCCTCTTGTATCGATTCCATGCCTTTTGGTAAGAAAAATATCCATATTTCAAATGTAATAAACACTTTTTTCTCACTTCTGCTGATTGTTGTATGCGGAAGCTGTTCCGGCGGATGACGTAGGACGTATACGAGATCTCACGAGTTTGTTTACAGGAGCAAAAGAAGCAAAGTTTCCTTACAAAGCAAAGGAAAACCAGTCTCCTCTTGGCTTATATCGAAATCCTCCGACATTTTTCTTTACAAATCCTCGGTTTGTACTTCTAATTCATGACCGGCATTTTGTTTTGTTCTCACTAATCACGCAACGCAGAAGTCCTACGTCATCCGCCTGGACGGTGTTTATTACGTTTGAAATATGGATATTTATCTTACAAAAATGCATGGATTCGCTACAGGAGACCTTTATTCACCCCCCAGAGCCATGTGAGGCATGTTTTATTACAGATGCGCGCACTTTATTTAAAGTGTTTTGGACTATTGAACAGAAACACCCACCCACTGCAACTTACAAGCGCCAGGACAATTTATAATATAACTCCGAATGGATTCGTCTGAAAGAAGAAAATCATATACACCTAGGATGGCTTGATGGCGAGTAAATAACAGGCTAATTTTCATTTTTGGGTGAACTAACCCTTTAAGTTTCATTAAGATATTTTTAATTCGGTTTACAGAACTAACCAAAGTCTAATGGAACATCATTAGGGTGAGTAAACTATTTCATTTTTGGAGAACTATCCCTTTGAATATTGAATTGCAGAGGGACAGTTTCATAAAAACAGTCTTAATGAACCTAGACTCACAGTCGGAGTCAGTGCGTCTTCTACTAAAGCAGATCACAGCCCAGGGGGTCCTCGGCAGGCCCTCCCCCACCCGCTACTGGGCCATGGTCTCCTTGTCATATCTCCTCAAGATGACCTTCACTGCTCTACTGTAGCTTATAACCAATGGGAACCTAAATCCACATTTCTATGTTTTACAGTATTTACCTGATCTCGACTGTCCAGTTGTAGTGCTGTAATATTCCAAGTCCTGTAAAAAGAATAAGGCAGGGTTAAATTACTGATCATTCAACCATTATAAAGAAAGAAGAAGTGATATCAAAAGACAGATGCTGTAGCAATGCAAATACACACACAGACCCACCAGTGTGCCATCTAAGTGTTTTCCTGCCTGTTTCTCCTCTATCTTCTCTCTCAGAGAGCAAAGGACTGGTTCGATGTAGCCTGCTGTGCTGACTACAATATTCTTCGCCGTCTCTTCAGATATATGGAAGTTCAGCTTGGAGAAAACTTTTCTGAAATGAGAACATCATGCAGTTGTGTGTTGTTCAATTCTAGACAAACTTAAAAGATATTTATTTGGTAGAAAACTGCTGTTTATTTCCCCCACTGCTCTACATATGCTGTCTAGGTAGGCAGCTCACTAGATTTTTAGACCCAACCAGTGTTAACAGTTCAGCTGGAGATCCCAGTGTTGTTGCTGAGGTGTAATGTCACATTCCTGCAATCCCCCGGGGAATGTATCAAGCGACACGAGAGGGTCAGATAAGCAGTGCGGTGTTTGCATTACTGTCTGCGTGGAGAACAAATAAATATACTTGCCTGTTCAGGGTGCTCCAGTTACTCAGCTTCTGTTGCATGGAATGCGCGGGTGTGTAGTTGTGCAGCTCCACCAGCTTAGGGAAGAAATGCTTCACTACCTCTGCAGTCATAACTGCTTATGGAAATCGATAAAATACTCAATGACTATGGCAAGCCGTTTTAACTTTTATTCATTCTCAGGATATGACTTCTTGATATCAACAATTAAATTTTCACTAGTTAAAATGTTAATTCTTGATATCAGGAATTAGATTTCCACTAGTAACAATGTTAAATCTTGATATCAACAATTAGATTTTCACTAGTTAAAATGCTAATTGTTGATATCAAGAATTAAATTGTTGATATCTGTAATTGTATTTTCACTAGTTAAATGTCACCATAGGCTGCCATTCAAAATCAATTGTTGATATCAAGAATTAATTTCTTACTAGTAAAAATTTAATTCTTGATATCAGAAATACAATTCTTACTAGTAAAAATGTCTATTCTTGATATCAACAATTAAATTGTTGATATCAAGAATTTAATTGTTGATATCAACAATTTAATTGTTGATATCAACAATTAAATTGTTGATATCAAGAATTTAATTTCTGATATCAAAAATTACCCTCCCAATTCTTGATATCAACAATTCAATTCTTGATATCAGAAATTAAATTGTTGATATCAAGAATTAAATTGTTGATATCAAGAATTAAATTGTTGATATCAAGAATTAAATTGTTGATATCAAGAATAGACATTTTTACTAGTAAGAATTGTATTTCTGATATCAAGAATTAAATTGTTACTAGTAAGAAATTAATTCTTGATATCAACAATTGTTTTTGAATGGCAGCCTATGGTGACATTTAACTAGTGAAAATACAATTACAGATATCAACAATTTAATTCTTGATATCAACAATTTAATTCTTGATATCAACAATTAGCATTTTAACTAGTGAAAATCTAATTGTTGATATCAAGATTTAACATTGTTACTAGTGGAAATGCAATTGCTGATATCAAAAATAGCCATTGTTACTAGTTGAAATCTAATTCCTGATATCAAGAATTAACATTTTAACTAGTGAAAATTGAATTGTTGATATCAAGAAGTCATATCCTGAGAATGAATAAAAGTTAAAACGGCTTGCCATACAATGACAACAATACTGAACTTAGTAAAATGTTATATAGCTAATTAGATTATAGTTTTGAATGGCATGCTATTCTAAGTATAATATTACCCTGGCTAAAAAAAACAATAGAAGCCCAATAGAAACCATCACAGAAATTCTAATGGTTTCCATTAAATACCATTATAAACCATTAACGTTAGCTTTTTCCAAAAAATTCCTTTTTGTAGTGTGTTTTGGGCATTTTTCCAATAGGATTTAACATCCCACCAATAGAATCCATCACATACCAGTAGACACCATTATAGTTTCCATTAAAACCAATACAATTCCCATTATAACCATAACATTTTCTATTGTGTTTTGGGCAGGGTTCTATTGGTTTTTTTCAGCAGGGTATATTGCAACTATAAAGTATTTATAGCACACACACACACACACACACACACACACACACACACACAGACACACACACAGTATTTAGGTTATTTACTTCCGTATAACTCAAATGCAAGGTAACACTGCTAAAAATGTCAACCAATAACTGTTATAATGAATAGTTAATTAGCTAGCGGTTTTAATTGTTTCTTGTAGGAATTAAATACCTCCATCGCTAAAATCTCTTGTTATATTCCGTTTGGGTCTGGAGAGAGGTATCTTGTCTATCCACGCGTAGAGGTCTTGCAAAGTTTCTTCGTCTAATTGTTTAGACCCGTCCATCATTTGAAACAAGCTTGTCTCAATGGTACAGGCATTAGTATGAGTGTTTGAATCGTTGCTAGGCAACGAAAATACAGGGCGCTGTAGAGGTCATACACGTGTGACGGCGATTCAAATATTTGGAAATAAACCAAATAAACTGATTAAAAGAGAAATGTGAAAAACTTTATTATAGTTAACAAACAATAATTAAAAAAACATTCTCATATTTAAAGAGTAAAATCAGACCAGCTGAGATCATTGCACGTTTTGAATTTAAATATTTGGTGGGCAAAAAAAAATGTTTGCCTTTGTCTGAGTGCAAAAACCACAAGGATCACAACCAAATAACAAAGAAGATGTAAGAAACTTATAAATAAGGAAAAATTACTAAAGTAAGGACGGATTATGCTTCAGAAAGGCCATATGGCACAAGCCTTTCTACAGGTCCCCTCTTGTAATTTCAAAAAGTAAATAAGAAATTCTACACAAAATAATAAAAAATAACCTCAATTACAAGATATAAAATTGCAAATACATAAAAGCTGCATAAACAAGAATGAATGCACCATAATACATGGCAAAAAAAACAACAACAAAAAAAAAAACCTTTCTACATGAGAGACCCTTTACTCTCCCACTTAGGCAGCAATGTGATGTGGACTTTAAAGGAGGAACTCTGTAGATTTACATAGAGACACAATCAGTTGCAAATAACATTCTTTAAAATTAAAGTATAAAATAATTAACAGAAAAAGAAAGCCTAAATACAATAAAAGAAATTACAAACAAGTAGTACCGAAAGTATAAAGCAATTCCTACAGTGCAAATCTTTCATTCCGTTTTACCTTCTCCTTAACTTCATCTTGTTATTCAGAGTTATACCACAAAAAACAACAAGCTTTGTTCAGCTCGTAAACTGCTGCCCATGTTTTGTTAACCAAGGTTCTTCTGAAGCTCCCAATGATTCAGAGTAACTCATATTGTTCCAGATCATCTGGGCTTAGCAGGAGGTTTCAGTGCAACTTTCTGGATTACCTACAGTAAATGCAAAAGAGCTTTTAAAACACCGAAATTTATTCACACAACTAGACTGTCGAGCAGTTTGAATAAATTAGCATTAACAATGTCATTTTTCAGATAATTGAATGCGTTTTTATAGTTTATGTGTGAACTGCTGATTGCAAAGCAATAAAACCTTACAACACCTGAGGTGGAGTGAATGCTGGCTGCAACCCAGTGGGTTTCACAGGAGGCATTGGAGGTGGTTTTGACTTTGTCACCTATCAATGCATACAAAGAATGGTTAATAGCATTGAATGGTATTTATGTCAGATAGTAAAGTAAAAAATAGCTTCTTACCGATTTAGATGCCAGTGGAGGCAATGGTCTTGATGGAGGAAGTGGTTTAGTTGGTGGAAGTAGGGGTTTTGCCTGAAACAAAATGTAGACATGACATAAGAAATGACACGATCAAGTCACCTCCGTAATAAGCTTACAGTTACTAAAAGTAACCAAAATGAAAATGATACTTAATTAAACCGTGTATTCTCATTCAAAAGTTTGGGGTTGGTGCATTTTGTAGAAATCTGTTGTACTCAACCTAGGCTGCATTTATTTGATAAATTAAAGTAAAAACATCTATATTGTGAAATATTACTACAATTTAAAACAACTGTTTCCTATTTAAATATATTTGAAAATGTAATTTATTCCTGTGATGACAAACCTGAATTTTCCGCTGCCAGTCTTAAGTGATCCTTCAGAAATAAATCTGCTATAAATCCACAGAAATCAAGAACTAATGCTGATTTAGTGCTCAAGAAAAATGTCTTATTATTATCCATTTTGAAAACTTTTGTGGTGGAAATCATATGTTTTTTTCAGGATTCTTTGATGAATAGAAAATTATTTTATGATATTATAAATGTCTTTATACCGTCTCTTTCGATCAATTTAATCTTGCTGAATAAAGTATTTATTTATTTAAAAAAAATATCGTAATGATCCCAAACTTTTGAATGGTAGTAGTGTATTTTAAGATACCCTGTGCCTCACCTGAACAGGATGAATGTTTCTGGAAATACCAGGAGGTTGAACGGAAGGCTTCACAATCTAATAGAATATGGACATTCATTTTCATTTTTGTTAAAACGGCTTTAGATTTAAGTAACAGATTTAAATAATTACATGCATTTTTAGAGAGGGTAAACTACCTGTTCTCTCCTAGTTTGTGATGCATCCTTTGGAGGCTGTGCATAGTGAGAAATAAGTGGTAGAAAGATTAAGTCTTTGAGCCTAAAATGGACTTTTAATGTAAGAACAAATTGAACAGCCCATTTCAAGGCTAAATAAATGACTTTACCATTGGTGCTGGTCTAGAGGGTGTAGCTGGAGAATAGAGAGGTTTGCAGGCCAGAGTAGTGGATGACTCAAGGAAAGTTGGTTGACTAATACGTGTTTGTGTGAATCTGGGGCTGTTCTTTGCACTACCTGGTTGGAAGGCCGGATTACACTGGCCTGAGGTAGTGTGGATGTCCTTCAAAGACCTTTTAGAATAGAATTTATTTAATTAATAGTACAGTAATTGAAATGATAAATGAAATTGATAGTTCATGATTGTCAGCTGCATAACAGATCCTACCTTTTCTTTCTAAATTCTGTTATTTTGTTCCTGTGACACACAAGTGCTCCAATAATAATGATCAATCCAAGAACAACTACAGATGCAGTCACACCAATTATCACAAATTCTTTTCTCACTGTAAAGGTAAACATTTGACATGGCACAGAATTAGTTTTTTGTGGTCAATGACTGAAATACGTGAAGTTATAAAGATATAGTAAGGATGTGGTTTACTTTTTTGACGTTCTGAGTATTGAACATCACAATAGGGTGGTGCCCAGCCTGGATCACAGTGACACTTCATCTCATGGTTACACACCTTTAGAATATAAGTCAGTAGTATGTTTACATGGGTTTATGCTTTTAAATGAACTGTCTCCAATGCAAATTCAAAATGGATATTTTTTTTAAATACTAGGATGCATAGTTTTTGCACATACAAGCAATATCACAGAATGACAAAAATTGCATGCAACAATGGTTTTCTTAAAAAAAGAGAGAGGAAGAACATAAATGTGTTATAAAAGTAATGGAAAAATGGAAATTTAAAAAAAAAGAAATCACACACCCCACGATTGTTGCATTTATCAGAGCAGTCCTCAGTGCCGTATATACTAATGTCTTGGCAAAGGTTGTGGTAACACACCTGTTGGTTATAAAAAAAATCTAAATAAAGGTCTTATACACTTTGTATTTTTTTTGTAAGGCAATATACATTAATTATTTACTTGCCTTATTAATGCCACATTTGGTGCCTGCTGGAACCAACCCTAAGTCATCTGTGGGCGAGGAATCCACAGCTATGTAGCAGGTTCTCGAACGAAATGTTACTGATGATTTTCTATTGGTTATGGGGAAAGGATTCCCACCATAACAGTATATTTTCCCACACATCATGTGCCTGTAGGATTCAGAATACCATTGTGTCATTAGAGAACAATGTACAAAATACTATTTTTAGTCTTCAGCCATCAATGAAATGTTAAGTTACACTTACTCATCACTCCTGGAGGTTCTGTCAAATACATTATACTGAAAGCAGGTGTCAGCATCCACTTCAGCATCTAAACATGCACAAGATATTGATGTTAAAATATTAATATATATTTTTTATTTTCCTAAATTTCTATATGAAACTTTATTTTACAAAAAAAACACATTAATTTAACAAAACCGCTGAAAAGATTTTGTGTTAAAATGTTTGTAAAGGCATAAAAGAGGACCCATAAAGCAGTGTATGAGCAATGGCTCAGCAAGAATAGTACCTGATCCCCACAGCATCTTGCAGTGCTCCTTATGTGTAGGACATTGTCCATTGTAACAGTAGCCCTGATTATAATTGCAAGGGAGTCCATTCATTTTATATTCATCTTCAGGACAGAAGGCTGACTCTCCTGTACAGTACTCATCCAAATCACAGTCGTGAGTACTCTTTCTGCATAGGCTATCGGAATGTTTCAGCTAAAGGGAGGATTAACAAAACAGATTAAGGCAATAATCTACTTTTACATGTATTTTCAGTCCAATAACAACTTTAGGATGGACTTCCTGTGGAGCTTGGTGGGCAGCTTTGCTGATACCTGACAATTGTGGCAGCACTCGCCATGTGCACAGTGGGCACCTTCAGTCAGTCGACACGTGGTGGCATTGCAGCAGCGATTGTTACATTCCTGAAATGTAACATTTTCAAAAAAATGGTCAAAAAAGTTTAAAAAAAAAAGAAGTAGGTTTATCCAGAATACACTATCATTCAAAAGTCTGAGGTCAGTATTCTTGCTTGCGACCAATGTTTTGTCTTTAAAAAATTATAATTGGTATCAGAAACTGATACTTTTATTCAGCAAGGACACATTAAATTTATCAAAAGTGAAGACACAATAAAGACATAATGCTGTTTTTTTTAACTTTCTATTCATCAAAGAATATTGAAAAAAACATTAAGCAGCAAAACTATTTTCAAGATTGATAATCAGCAAATCAGCTTTATGAGAATGATTTCTGAAGGGTCATGTGACACTGAAGACTGAAGTAATGGCTGCTGAAAATTCAGCTTTGCATCACAGGAATAAAGTACAATTTAAAATATAATAAAGTAGAAAACAGTTATTTTAAATTGTAATACTTCACAATAAGTTATAATAACATTACAGAACATTACTGTTTTTGCTGTATTCTTAATGACTATATATAGTCAAATACACAAATCTATTTTAGTCATACTTTAACTAAGAAGCCAAAGTTGCATCAACTGGGAAATGTTATAAACTAAGTCACACCTCAACAGTTCCGCAATCACACTCCTCGCCTTTGTCAACGAAAGCATTTCCACAAACTGGGCCTCCATATAATTCACCCTCATTTGGCACATCTAACAGACAGCTGGTGTCATAGTTCTGCAAAAACGCCTTTAAGGATAATTGACTGCAAGTACTAAAGGAATCGGGGTAAACATACCTGTTGGAAAAGTATGTAAGAAATGTTATGGTCTGTGAAAAAACTACACAAAAATACAATAGTTGTCTATATCTTGTGCCATTGCATAAATGTATTCTAATCAACAGTATTTTCAATTAGCCTCACCCAATGGTGTCTGACATAACGCAGCCCTTGTCAGAGGAGCATGCACAGTTTGAATCATCATGTGACATGCCCAGATTATGTCCCATTTCATGGGCAATGGTAGAAGCCACTGCAATGGGATTTGTATTATGGTCCTTTGTAAAGAAAAAAAACATCAAATGTGATTATATTATTCAACACAACCAACGCTTTTTTTCAAACATTAGGTAAATACAAATTTTAATCTATTAATTTACATATATAAACATATGCTCATAAAAATACCTCATTCACAGCACCAGAGGATGGAGAGCACATAGCATACATTGTGGCCAACCCAATCGTTGATCCTTCAAAATCTATAGCACTGATTAAAAAAAGAGAACTTGAGGCATTAAAGGATTTTTTTGTTGTTCCACTGTACTATTTTAAAAATGAAAAATAAATGTTTTAAAGCGTGTGGAAAGACTCATTTTAAAGGGAACTGTTTAGTGTGAGTAAAAATGTGGCATTCACAGCACAGAAACTGATTAAGATGAGCAGTCAGTGACTCACGTAACAAAATGGGCATTGTCATGCTTCTTCCTCTTGAGCAGGCTATCTTGACGCCATTGTAAAAATCGTTCCAGAGTAAGATTTGGTTTATCGCTGACATCAATCAAGTTTCCATTAGACCAAACCTCAAGTCCAACCAACCTGACACGTATGTTTAAAGGCCGGTAAAGCTGAATGTGAACAACAAAAAATTCTATAAATAATATTTGAAAAATCATACAGTAATCACCATGCATAACCCGTTAATTAATGAAAGACCAAAGTTGTCTGATACCTTATCTACGTGATTTGCGACCAACATCATTCTTTCTTTAATCTTCATTAAACTTCCAAACTTTTTGTACTGAAGGAAAATATGTAGATATATTTTAACAATATAAACACGACACATCAGTACTCAAGATATTTTTTCCATTAAACCAAATTCATACCTCTGCAAGATCAACAACCAAAACCATCTCAACAATCCGCTGTCCTCCTCTGGGGGCTTTGTTTTTCTGAAGAGCAATTGAAATAAAGTTATTGTCTGAAATAAGTAATTAAACTGTTCATGGTAAACACATAAATAAGATGTTGAGGTACAAATTATACATGCTGCTTAATGATAAAATAAGGAGCAAGTACAGGATTTATTTTCTATGTTGGAAACCAACACTACATATATGGTTTAATATATGATGTTAAATATATTTCTCATATAATAAGCTTACAATCCAAAAGAGATCATTACTTGCTTGAATACATGCGATTAATTAACTGCATACTTCTGCCATATGGACATTACTTTGATAACAAATCACTCTTCATTGTAATGCAGAAACATTCATCTCATGTAAAGCTGTATATGTATCGCAAAAAGCACTATATGAACTGAACTGAATCATTAGAATATCATTACCATATTTTTTCCTTTATACAGCCCACTAGACTTTGGACCAAGGTTGGGCTGTATAAAGACTGTGTCATTAATGTATCCAAAGGACCCTTGCTTGGTCCTTAAATGCTCTTGCTTATAAATTGCATGGTCACCATCCAAAGACTCTTCTAGGGGCTCAATCAAGTAAACTTGATTTTTGACCCTCAGAAACCCTCTAGAGGATGAACAAGATACAATATTTTAAAGAGGAAGAAATGTAGGAAATATTCGTTGATATTAATTGTACACATTTAGAAGTCATTTAGTAAATGCTATCTAAAAGCAACTTATTACAGGCACAGTCCAAGAAATGAAACTATGAAATATATATTTTAATGCATTTAATATTCAAATCACATCTATAGTTTACAAAATTTGCTAAAAATTGAAAATGTTCTTACTCCATGCCAGAGCAAAGTCCAACACTGACTGAGGAGTCCTCAAAATCATGGACATGTCCCTGATAGTAGCAGTGATCCTAAAGTCAAAAACATAAACAGTTAAGCAGCAACATTCACAAACTGTATCAGACAGAAATAAGCTACTGTTTAAACATACAATATTGTCTGAAGACTCTGACTCTGAAATCCCATCTTTGGTATAATGTGAGAGAGTGTACGTTTTTCCTAAAAGCTCCCTGTTGAAAAAGAAAGAAAGTTTAATTAGGCTGGGTATGAATACAAATCCTCCACATTTTGTTTAGAGCAAGTTGTTAAAGCTTTCTAAACAGTCACATTCTCACCTATTTTTGTGCAAAGAAATTGTTAAATTCCTCCCATCTACCGCCAAATCATATTCAAGTTGTTCAGGATATATCTGAACGGGTGAAAGCAAGCATGCATGAATGAATGAATAAAAGTCAAATCGAGCATCCCAAGAGATGTCAATAATATTTCAGTTACAAAATAGTCTGAAAAAGAGCGGACCTCGAGAGAAGAAGAGGCGCTCCTCCTCGCTCGCGCTTTCAGTGCCTGAGGTCGGAGTCGCACCACATCGTAGCGCATCACATGAGGTAAAGCTGCCTCAAGATTCTCTAAAGCAAGAGTGAATAAACAAATCATCAGTATGTGTTACCAGTAAATTAAAAACACATCACGCACTGTGACATGATTCGCGCTGTAAAAGAATCCTCATAATGCTGCGAGCTCACCCCATGTATAAACAAAAGAAAGCAGTGATATAAATAATCCAGTGTATCGCATGGTTCACTGTTCTGTGGACTCGCTCCGGGGACTCGTGGGCTGCTGTGGGAACTCGGCTACTTGAAAGTTCAAGCTCCGCCTCAGTTATCCGGTAAATTAGCATGAAGAGACTAATTTACGACCTCCTCATCCGGTAACGGCAAACTTGTAACTAATGAGTCACAGTCCTGTAAATGGGTCAGTACTTTTTTTTTTCTTCATTGTGTTAATGTGGCACACCATTACTTTTTATTTATTTTTTGTTATAAACAAATTCTAGGCTACATTAGGCCTATGTAGGCTACCTCACAGAATAGAATTTACTTTAGAGCGCTAAGATTTTGTAGCTATCTTCTCGACTCTGTAACTAAAATGAATATTGTGTATGTATTTCTGTTAATACCTCAAAACTTCATAGAATGCACTAATAGTAGGTTAAGATGGGGGAAGATGCACCCCTAAGGAAGATGTGCAGTTACTTTTAAATGACCAAATTTAGCAAGTTTAGCATGTAGGATGATACATCAACCACTGTGGTATTAAGGGAAATTATAAGGGTGTCACAGAACAAAATGTAAAATTATTCATAAAGGCCCACTACCAAGGTAAGATGGCACCCTGTCTGGGGCATGAAGCCTTTAGGCTAAATTTTTGCAGAATGTATAGCTGACTTTTGATAGGCTATAATTTTTTAAGTGAAATTAATATAAAAATACTAAATTAACTACTCTATATAAAATTGCGTTTTGACAATTTATTTGAATAATTGAATTACCAATGACAGACAAGGCACAATCCTAGAAAAAGAGATTCATCTTAAAGCTTAATTTATTATAACTTACATAGCCTACAGGTAGGCCTAGCCGATATGAATATATAAATATTTAATGGCTTATATTTTAATTGAAGATATGTCACAATAGCAACACTGTGAACATAAATTGAATGATTTGCCTCAAAGAGCCTAAGTTTAAATAAATAGCCAAAATGTCTAAATTACACATCGTACCCTTATTTTTGTGCTGCTTTCCCAACAGAAATTATGTCATCTCCTGGAAGATGATGTCATTAAAGAACCAGTTTTTGTTCGTTATTACAAAAAGGATATTGCAAAAAACTACAGTTGGGAAAGAAAGTGAAATTGAGGACACAGGAAAAAAACACACATAAAATGAATACCATTTAAAACAACAGTCCAAATAAAACTTAGGCATAATTTAATATTTTGACTAGAAAAAAAGAAATATGAAAAGAAAAAAAGAAAAAACACGTGGAATATTAGTTATTAATATATTGCCAAGGACATGAAACATTAGTAATGAAACAATTTTTTAAAATGAACCATTTAATTGTGATTGTCGCGTAAGAGAACTAATATAATCTCAAATTGTTTGATTGTTGTCAGTTTAGCCAATATATTAAGATATTAATTATTAATATTATTATGGATGGATGGATGAAAACCAGAAATGGAATGATTGTGCTGACATCCTGTGGTTATATTCTGCAGGTGCAGCTTTGAGAGTTCCTTTGGTAGTGTAGGCACTGCTTATCAGACTTATATGAAAAACTATAAAACAAAAATCTTGTTTTAATTATTTTATTACACTTTGTTTTGTATCGAAATAAAAGGACAAGACCGTTTCTCAAACAACCGTTCACCCTGCGTGCCCTCAAGTGACTTTTAGTTTGAGGACTTTTATTTTGACACGGAAGCGCAAGGCGGGTTGTAGGCTACATGTAGAATGTTGATATAATGCTGCCTACAACCCGAATATGATGCTGCAACCTGAATTAATTGAACTGCTGGCAAGTGCAACACCAAAAATTCTTTCAGAAAAGATACCGGTGATTGAAAATAGGGAATCTCAGTGGCATGGTTTACAACAAATTGAAAGAGGGAATGAAAATGCTGTTTCACCTTTTGGCTTCAGACCTCAACGACTTCGATTTGCTGTAGAAGATGAATATTTTGAGGCATGTTGATTGTTCGTTGTTTTTATTGCACTTCAGAAAAGTTCCTTCCCTCTGCTAATATAGCAACAATTGCCTGTTTATCTCTCAGTGTGTGTGTGTTACTTAAGAGAGACGAAGTTAGTAGAAATTGCATGACTGTAATGACATGATGATAGGATATTTGGCAAAATCCTGATTTCTTAATGTGTAATTCAACAGGATGGCGACATACACAGGCACATGTACCTACAGGATGTCGTGACGGCTGTTGCAGATGATCAACATCCTCCGACGTGAGTAACGTCGTTTCACCATTAATATTGTTTTGTAATTAAGCAAATATGAATGAACAGATTACTAATAATTATAAATTAATTGGTAGATCCAATTGATATCATTAGTATTCATCTTATTTGTTAAAGCTTTTAAAACTAAGTAACTAATTATCATGTCTATGAAGATATCAGTCCAGGTCGTTGTATATTTATTATGGTCAGTGGGATATGTTTCTTTGTAGCTGTTATTATGTAACTTGATAGTGTAGATTTTAGTATTGTTATTGAGTAATGTAAACATATCAGATGAGGACAAGTTTTGGGGAATCTCCACCATAAGTTTACTAATGACGTCACTTGGATGGGTGGTGAAACATTTTGAGCGACTTTCTCTTGAATTGATACCCATGTGCCACTAATATTTTCAACCCTCTTCCCAGTATCTCTGAGTTCAGATGTCACATTGCGGGATGCAGGCAGTTATTTGACACTTTGGAAGGGTATGAACACCACTACAATTCATTACATCGAAATGTGTGTTCCAACTGCAAGCGCTCATTTCCATCAAACCGACTGCTGGAGATGCACATCCTGGAGTGGCATGACTCTCTCTTCCAGATCATGGCAGAGAAACAATGCATGGTAATATCATTTGTAACATCAGATGTTATAGGACTGTAGGGAGCAATACATGTTGTTTTAAGAAGTTGTGTGGTCACTTTAAGTGGTATTTGTAAGATTATGTGCATACTAGATTTAGGCTGATGATACATGGGGCAACTTTTTTTTGAACAATGTTGCTTGGGCATTTTCCCCCTGAGAATGGGTAATAAATGTCTATCTTGATACTTTAGATCGGTCGTGGGCCCTGTGTCTCCCCTTGTTTGCCCGCTGACAGCAACATTAACCAAAGTTGCCCAGCAACATTGATCAAAAAGTTACCACAGTTTGATTAAGTTGATAAGAAGTTGAGTGTCATTGCAGGCAGTCTTCCATGAATTATTTGGGTATAAATGCGTGCTAGATAAGAACAGCAGCTGCAAAAAAAAACTGTTTTTTTGTAGTGCATACTCACCACATATACTTTTAATGTTTTTATATCACACTCTCACTGGAAATACTACATAAAATCATTTAGAAATTGGTATTCATAACTATATTATACATTTGAGATCAAATATCTTTTATGCAGCGAAATGCTGCCACCTACTGGTTTCAACAGTGAGTTGCTTTAAATGCATTGCGTGTTTCAGTGGTTTGAAACACTGATTTTAATGGGACAGAAATACCAGTTGTAAAAGAACATATGAGTACAAGTTTCCTCCTCCTCATACACTGTTTAAACCAGCAAATGTTTTTCATATTTGCTCATTTTTATGAATACATTTTCTTTTTTGCTGATTGTGTGTTGTTAATATCGATTTTCAGTATGAGTGCTTGGTTGAGGGATGTGGACTAAAATTCAAAACAAGCAAAGAGAGGAAAGATCATCTTATCAGAACACACAGCTATCCAGCCGACTTCAGATTTGACAAAGCAAAGAAAAGCGGAAGGTTTGATGTTAATACTTATGTAAATTATGGGCCATTTTAGATTATAGAAATTTTACTTTTGCTCTCATATCCAGTCACTTCATATTTTACCTTAACAGCCTCATATAATTAGCCACTTTTATCACTTTAGAATTTTTTTAAAATCATAATCTCATGCAAATCAACAGAATACGAGAAAAAAAGACCCAACAGCAGAAGGATGCAAATATGGAGGTTTCTGAAACAGCAACTATTCACCAAGAAAGCGAGTCGATGGACTTCTCCTTGACCCCAGAGCCAGAATGCGTGAAGACTGTAGAAACACAACCAATGCAGACAGCTAATCTAAAGCCTCGATATTCATACAAGTGGGTGGATTCATAGTCATGGATTAATATAAATGCTCGATTAAGTTTCATTACCCTGTAGACTCAGTGATCAGAACTATTTGTGTTGATTATTATCTTTCCTCCAGAGTTCCATCATCCATTTGCTTCGGTCAAGGCTCAGTCAGAGGCTTCAGAGGAAGAAGGAAGAAGTAGGCCAAAGTTTTTATCAAATGGAAACAATTTACCACGTTTGTTTGGTAAAGCATTTGTTTGTCCAGAGAAGTATTTTTGTAATAAAATTTGTCAAAGCAGTCTTTAAAAAGATGTCTTGTCTCTTTTTATGGTTGAGATTAGTAATCAAATGAAAAACTTTACAGTCGGTTGTGGCAAGGAGTATTAAAGTCAAATGTTGAGGAAAATGTCTTAAAATATGTTAAACTTGATAAATATGTATTATGTAGCCATTTCAATACATTTAAGCGTTTCGAGATCTAAAGTCGCTTTCAACTAATGGCACGAACATCTCGCTTGATGTTTCGGACACAAATGCATGCGTGTAATGATGGCGTGTGAAACTCACGCAAGAACTAGGCCAATAAAAACTTAAGACGCGTTGCAACTAATGTGTTCTCCAGTCGGTTTCACGGGGATTTGGATTTTTATAAATAGCGTGAAGGTTATCTGAAGGGCTCGTATCTGCACGTACTTTAGATTTTTTTTTTTTTTTTAAATTTTGTTATTGTAATATTATTATTTCTTCGTTTTTGTGTAGGCTATTATAGCATCTTTTTGTCTTGGAAATTATTATTGTTGTCCATTTAGCGCTGATAATTAGCCTAAATTAAACGTTTATCGTCGGTCTTCGAAACAATTTAATAGGCTACATGGAGCAACAGTTTAGGCTACAAATCTCAAAAGCGAGTTGCGTAGCGCATCGATTAGACTTTTTATTTAGGTTTATATAGCCTATGACAAAAAAAAAAAAAAATTATCTGGAGAATTACTGAATTAAAAGTTTGTGTTTTAAACTGGTAAATAATAACATTGTACACACCAGTCTCTGTGAGATTTATTTTTTAATGCAAAAGATTATTTTTCTAATTTGTATATACATATAAAATATACAATAATTTACAGAAGATAAATGTAAACACAGTGTATAAATATCAGCAATCCTATTTGTAATTTATTCAAATGGGGAATGCAAAATCTGTAATATATACGTGTATTTACAATAATAAAAAAATCTAGACATTAATCTTACAACCTAGCAAACTAGCATACATGTAGTCTACTGAAGGGATTATGGCTAAACAGGCGAAAAATCAATAAACACAGGCCAAAAATACTCTGTATCCAACGGCATGTAAAAACGTTTGGGAGGAAAAGTTTAGTAAAATTATGGTATAATGGACGATGCTGGTTGTCTCTGCATCAATAAAGACCAACAAAATAACAAGCCACGTATTTCAACCTAAAACCGGGCCTGTCCAATTAATGAAAAAAGGAAAGGAAAAAAATACGTATGGAGCTATTGGCAGTGTACATTCGCAAATTGTAGCTATCTGGGTACAATCTTTGTAATATACTACAAAATATTTGGTTTGCGTGAAAATACACGTATTCATTTTAAAAAGGCTCACACTGACTATCCATATAGGCCCGAATTGGGCTGCCTGTAGCCAAGTATGGAAAGTAGCAATGTCATAAGACATAACTGTAATCAGTTTTTAAATTTTTACTTTCTAGCAAAAAGCTCTATAAGTTCGAAAAACCTTAGTAATAATTCTAAGGTAATTTCTTTAATCTAAGAGCTTTGTTTGGAACCGTCACAGACCATGCAGGCATTTCAGAGCACACTAGGTGTTTTCTAGCGCATCACTCATCAACAAGTGATGCTGATCTAAACACTTGCCAAATCGGCTGTGCCCTCAGTAGAAATAATCTCTTGGAAATTATTTTCTCTGAGACTAAGACAATTAGCCACATAGCGTGTTATCTGTATAGCCTACTTATAGCCTAATACAAGATAAAGTATTCAGGGAAGATTCATTGCACTTTTAAAGCCAATTTGTGGACTCTTACTTTTGGGATACACTGTGTAGATCACAAGAATCATTTCTTTTAAATTGCTGTAGAGTTCTTTAAACAAAACATATTTGCTCTTATTTCACTCGTCTTCTGACTGGCAGAACCGCAGCAGCTACAGACGGTGAATTGAAGGACGTGCTCACATGGTTAAGACAAATAATACATTCCGTAGGTCACTGGCCCTCCGAAAAGTCCTGGGACCGGTAACGCAGGTCTAGGAAAGGAACTGGACGGTCCGTAGAGGGGTGGAGAACCAACGTGTGTCCCGAGGGGGAACGGAAAGGCGAACGCAGGTAATAATGGCTTGGTTGCAAGTTTGAGTTTCTCTAGTTCGGCCTCTTGTAGTCTTTTTGCCTTCGCTCGCCTGTTTTGAAACCAGATTTTAACTTGAGTCTCTGTGAGGTTGAGTGAATTGGAAAATTCCGCTCTCTCTGCAATAGAAAGATACTGTTTTTGACGAAATTTTCTCTCCAAAGCGAGCAGCTGCGAGGTGGTGAACGGGGTCCGCGGTTTTCGGTTGTTCTTATGCTTTCTGAGGGTACACGGCGGTGGACTCGAGTGCCCTGTGGACAAACAACAAACATTGAACTGATTAATTTGACAAATTATATTACAGTGATATTACTTTACATTAATGCAATTATAAGCTACTACTTAATAGGCTACTTTTTCTGCAGAAGCCACTCGTTTATTTTCAAAGGAGCATATGCATTATGTGCGAAATCAGGTTAATCTTCAAATTTCTACATACAGATACGGAAATGTAGCCTGTTTTTAATTCAAATCGATCCACTAAACTGTCTTTATTAAACTGGAATGCGTTATTTTGCAGACGTAACTATTTCTCTACACACCTTCCATTCTTAAAATTTTTATACAAAAATCTCATTTTAAATCTAAACGAGCTTGATTAAATATAATATAGTCCTACATAGCCTATTAATCGATTTTCCTGGTGTTTTCTATAAGTGCGTTTTACTAGCCTAGCTTATGTAAAACATGCATGTTTATAACTGTCATCATGCCACATTATTGACAGGTTTCCCTGCTGAGCCACTCACTTGGCGGAGAAGTGTACGGGGGCGTCTGAAACCAGCCGGACTGTCCCTTGTCATTTAGTTCTTCCATATCTCCTCTCTTGCACTCGGATAGGTTGGAGACGCTCTCCACTGGGATCTTTCTATCTGCGTAAAGAGCCATGGGCGAGAGCCTCAGCCGCTCATCTCCACCGGATGTCGGAGATATAATACCAGATTCAGATGATGTGTATAAAGTCCGTGTGCTTGTTCTGTCTGATATTAAAGATTCCACACTGAACGGAAGACTCAGCGCCTTGCCTTTACATCCTTTGACAGTCGCTTTATCGTTGGTTTGAGCCTCCTCTTTGTCCGCGCTTTTGCGTTCCTGTAGTTTTCCTTCTTGGGAGAGTGGCCCTTGAAAAGAATTCATCATGGATGATAAAGGGGCCATACAATAAGAATATGTGAGTCGTCCTGAATTTTACTCGTCCAGCAGTGCCTTCCCCTTCTGCCGTCGCGCGTTTGCGACGCTTGCCTCACTCTCCTAGCAGAGCGCACTCGCAGCTATAAACTTCCAAAAGTTCTCTTTTTTCCCTGCCGCCCGCCAATCGGCTTGACATTTCACCCACATGACTTTCCGCGTGCTCGTCCTGATTGGCCAAACCAGTTTCTTTGAGACGTCACAATGATTTTGAAAGAAATGTTGCATGGTTAATCATACTTGTCTTGCCGAGGTGGTTTATTGATTGCTCTGGGGGCTCCAGTCTTGGAGGCAAGGAGCCATTTGAGAAGTTTTGTTGCAATTAACCAGAGGGGATGTCTGTATAGCGGGCCTCCGTACTCATTAACTGAACTCTTATTGAAAACATACAGCGAAACAAACCACTTCCTTGGCCTCTTCGTCCACAGTTTCTGGGAGTTTTCTGTATAAAAGCGCTGTATAGTGGAGATAGTGGAAAAGTTTTTTTTTACAACGCATGTGGGATAGAATTTTAAGGGGTTTTATTGACTGCGTACCTATAGCCTACTAAAATTAAGGCCTGTGATAGTTCCCCCTCCCCTTCCCCCAGATAAAGTTTTTTTTTTTTTTTTTTTTTAAAGTTGCTTTTTCAAAATTAAAATTTTAAATCGCATAGTCTGTTTCACCTCAAAAACAGAACCCAGTGTTCAATGGAAAAAAACAGTCTCAGATTTTTCCGTAAAACTGTGACGGGACAAAATGATGTGACTGAATTGACGATGATTTTGTCACGCTGCATTACTACAATTTAAAGCTTGTCTTGGCCCTTTAAGGCTGCAGAAAGCCTCTATTGAGGCGCAACTGGCAACCCCTCACCGTAAGTCAAAGCATTTCATAACGCAGACAAGCCCTGTTTTGGAAGGCGCCAGTCTCGGCAAGATCAAAAAGGAAGCTACCTCAGGGAGAATATGCAACAGTTAACTCCACTTAACCAATTGTCCTCGAAGAGTTTAATGTCAAGGCAATAGCCAGAGGGCAATCAGTTCCCACAGACAGCGCGCACCACTCAGTTAACTGTTGCCTTACTACACGTCTCCTTTTATAAGGTTTGGACTTGATAATTTTTATTATCGGAGCATGTTTACTTTGCAGATTTCTGTGAAAATATAAAAGGGAAAATAAGGCAGTAGGCCATCATCCCAGTAAAGTTTCTACCCTAATTTTAAAACGGATTTCCTTTGAGCCAAGGTAAACTAAAATTAATAACCGACGATTAATAATAGGCCTACGTTTTTTCATATTGACCTTAAGCAATTTTTAGTATTTAAATCATGCACTTAATTTTAAAATCATACTATGAAAATACGCTCAGGTTTTTAAATTTGTGAGACTCGAATGTTTGGTTTTATGAGTAGGATAGCGTCCTCCTTATGGATCATGACATTCGTTTGATCGGTTTCAAATGCTAGTAGAATTAAAATGTAGATGTTGGAAGAAAAAAAAAAGAAAGAAAAAAAAACAGTTAGGGGTTAAAAACGACATTAGAAGCTTTCTATTTTTGTTTGTTCATCTAGACAGATGACCCGCTAAATTAGGTCAGCTGTTATTAGCCAGATGTGTAATTCATATGAATCCATTTTAGAACCATGATTCATCGTTCACAACTGCATTTTGGCAGTGATTCTTACTCAAACCAGTAATACAGTCTGATGTTTGATATTTTATAAATATATATTTTATAAAAGAGTTGCTGGTGCAGCCTATTAAATATTGTTTAGTAATGTTTGTAAAACAGATTAAGAATTAAACCAAATGCAAATCTGTTAATATGTTTTTTAAAATGAGTGTTGTCATGGACTTCCTGCTTTATACATGTCTTTCAGTCCAACAACACCGGTGAGAAAAAAAGTGTACTGCTTTTTCTGCTGATCCACAGTGCCTGCTCTTGGTAAGGCGGTATTTCAGCAAAATCCTTGGTGAATGTAATTGCTAGGCCCATGTAACCTCCTCCCATGAGAATACCACTCCAAGTGTTCTTCAAAACCAGTGCACATATTGAAACATTTACTAAGGAAGTGGTTCTCTGATTTATTACAAAGCAAAATACTGTAAGTAGTGTAGTGCGTCTATGTGCTACTCATTACCCCAAAATGGCAGAAGCTGACAGAGTTAAGATGTGAAAGAGTCCAAACAACTCATATATTTATATAAACATATGTGCATAGAAAACAGGACCTTAAAACTATTTTCTTGTACTCTGTACTGACAAATAACTGAAATATTTTCATATCTGATATGGAGATTTTCAAAAGTCTATTTTAAAAACTGTACAATTATTACCTCTTTAAAGTGAGATTTTTTTTTTTTTTGTATGCAGAATTCTTAGTTAAAGAGTGCATGTTTAGCTTACTATCTACTGCTAAATGAATTCAGCAGATAGGATAAATTAAATGTTGTTGGCATTTACGTGGCATTAATGTGAGACGTGATATGTTTGCTTTTTGATACTACAATTGTATAATTGGACTAAAATGCTTTTGAAGACATGTGTGTATATATATATTTTCCTGGTACTACCAGGAGTTAGGCCAGACTTAAGTTACTGTACTGTGTGCCACAATGTCCTCGTTATTTGTTAACAAACCAAGCTTTTCATATTCTTAGAGCCAATGTCAGAGTTGATATGTTAAAAGACCACATTAAGATTTCTATCTGAGGACATCGCTATTGCCTTTTGCTTCTATATAGCTATTAAGTAATTTCCTTTGCCGTCATCTCAGGACATTATTTCATCTCTGGGGAACTCAATGTCATGCGTAACTTTCCTCCAGTCTCCCTTGACTCTCAACCTTTTTTATTGAATAATTAATTTTTCCTGTTACTCTTCTTGAGGTTAGTATAATTACTTGAAATGTAAACACACAGTGTTATTCTTTGGGAATCCCTCATGATTTGACTATTGCTCTGCCAATGGAACAATTGCTCTTAAGCAGTACAATACTGTTTATGTTAGTCCTCTGTGCATGAGTTCAAAGTTTTGCAAAGATCTGATTCTTGATGGAATGTTTGTCTATGTCCAAGGGGGGTTACATAGATTTCTCATGCATCCTTAGCTTTGATTCTCATGTTTAAAAAAATAAAGCCAAGCAGAATTCTATGCTGATTGCTGAGAGACTCTTGTGGTTGGAAAATGCATCTTTTCAAAGGGAAAATTGTTGGGAAAGGTTGTGTCAGTTATAGAGTGATACATTTCTGTTTGCTCCTAGTACACTGGACATAAGCAAAGTTAAGTGTTCGAAAACAGAAAACTCGCATAGTTAAATAAATATTCCAGATTTACACGACATTAAATGTCTTTTTAATGCCAATTTAGACAAATGTTTCAGAATAATGCCAGTATGTTGTATGATGCAATAGTATTCCTACACAAATGTGTGATGCATAGTTGAAGTTCTAGTTAAATTGGCATCGTCTTGGCCCAACTGACGTTAATAGTTCAAGACTTTTCATACCCTCTCCAGCCGTGCTGACATGCTGTACATCGGGCCAATCACAGATGTGTGGTTATGCCATAGTACAGAGAGGCAACCCCCTCCTCACACACACACACACACACACACACACACACATACACACGCACGCGTGCGTGCACACTTTATGGAGTTTAAGGTCACAGACCTATCTCATCTCTGTGGTTTTACAGCTCTATTTTGTGATCTCATCCTAGCATGTTAGTGTCTTTCTGATCTGTGCCTCATTTCTCTTTGGACCATGAAAACCTTTGAGAAAGCAATACTTCTAAGCATATAAAATCTTTGACTGTCATCTTCACAGATTTCCATCTTCATAACCAAGTCTATGCTTTTCTGTAGTCTCCGCGAAAATGGGCCATCTACAAACATTAAATCTTGCGGCATATCCATACAGATTGTATTGGCATCATGTTATGATAATCATAGGCTTTTAGACGATCAAAGAAAATCCTTGCAGAGGTTTCAAAGGACGCAAGTAACCATTTTAAATGAGATCAGTGTTTTTGAATACTCGAAGGCACAGAACTTGAACTTTTGGCTTCAAGGTTTTTGTTTTTTTAATCAGATCTTGTTCTGTGGATAATACTTTGGCTTGTCAAGATCAATTTACATACATACATTACAGTAGTCCAATTTTGAGTGTTTTCATCTCTGTATCAAGCGGTGTCTTAGTGGGGTGCAGTCTCTCCATGCTGTCCTTAAATTTGGCTGCATTTCAGCCTTTTGTGCATATTAGGTTCTCGCCCAAGATTTAAGTTTTGATAATTATTATTTGATTTTTCCATTCCGTATGTCCATATCATTTAGTGGTAGGAGGTTATTGCTTGCAAATGATTTGAGCCTGTCAAATCAACATAATTATGCAGGACAATATTCAGAATATTATATATCTATCCTATTATTGTTCACATTTTTATACATATACCTTTATGAAAAAAAATCCCCCTTGAAGTATAATCTCACTATGTTTGGCTTTAGGCTTCCAAAGTGGTGCCCTGTTTCAGAGATTTCCGCCTTTGACTCCAGAAGACATTTCTGTCACAGCGTGGAGGCAAGTAAACTATGTCAGAAGTCATTATAGACCTTGAAAGCAGATCAGTCCTTCAAGGTCGCCATGGAGTAGGATGGACATTTTCATAATGTGACTGAAAGTTGGCTGATCCGGTGCAAAGACTCAAAACCTTAGAGACTCGAATGCAAACAAGTATGTTCTAGAGCAACTGTGCTAATTGTGCCTGTTTAAAAATGTTAGAAACTGCAGTCTCCTTTAGTCTGTAGTGAGTATGTGTTTAAGTAACTCTCGTTGTGTTGCCAGGGTGATCACAACAGTGAGAGTCAAGTTTTGTAGAGTATCCATTTGCTTAAATGCTAAAGAGCACTTTGAAAAGTCAACCTAAGATGAAGTTGTTGCCACAAGGGACATTATGGCCGTTAACTGACCGCTCGCATAAAAATCCAGCAAGTGGCATCAAGCTCCAACAGGATTACATCTGAGCATTGTTCCCGGGTTTTATAGAGACAATTGGAACCTTAAACCCTTGTCAGAGGCACAATGGGACACAGTTATAGCCCTCTGTGAAATGGTGGCCAAGATGAAGTGTTGATGTGACAGAAGTAGGCAGAGCGCAACGGCTGTATCCCACTGAGGGAAAATTAAAACTATCATTTACATCTCACAATCATGACTTTGCCAAGTCTGGGGAGAATTACCTCTTGGATAATGATTATTGCTGTATCAGTGACAGCAAACAAGAGCAGCAATTGAATCCCAGGCCTCCAAAAAGTGTTATGTAAATGTTAACAAAACCTATATTGCTCTAGACCAGGGATTCTCAAATCTGGCCCACAAGATCCACTTTCCTGCAGAGTTTAGCTCTAACTCTAATCAAACACATCTGAGCATGCTAATCAGTGTCTTCAAGATCATTAGAAAATCACAGGTAGGTGAGTCTGATCAGGGTTGGAGCTAAACTCTGTAGCAGATTGACCCTCCAGGGAAAGATTTGAGCAACCCTGCTCTAGACTGAGGTGTCTGTTATGGGTTAATTTTTGTTGTCTCTTTCCTATTATTATTTTTCTAGTTACTGAAGTATTTTATTATTTGTTAAGTTTATCATGTGACCTGAGAGTGTCACATTCAAATACTATATTGAGATATGTCATCTGTGGATGGTGGTAGTTTGTTTAAACAGAATAAAACTTGTTGTTGCTTAAGATAAATGGTTTAGAAACAGGCCTGGGTCGAGTTATTTCTCTAGTATTTCTTCACTTTCTGACCAGTGTTCTCTTGCTGTTTTTGAACTAGAACCCAATGGGTTATTGCGAGTGTAACCGACGGAGGTCAGGCCTCATAAATGCTTAACTACCCCGAAAGGGAAACTGCTTTGGCAAGTTGGGCTTGTGTTTATGTCCATGCGCATAGGGTTTCCTTAAGATTTTTTACTCTACCCAGAGGGGGCACTTAAAACAGAGGCCTCGGGTGACACGGATAAGTAGAAAGTATCTTGACCTTTTATTTGACTTAACAAGAGCTTGACCTGACCCAATCAGTTTAGGCTAACATCATGGCCCCAATCCTAAAGCCATTTGACTTCCCCACAGAAAAATCTTGCCTGCTTTAGCTCAACTGTCGCACTCATGTTTTCGAACAATTATAAGGGTAAGCCGCCCATGAACTGTTGAGCATCCCAGCTGAGAGATTGAACCCACCACAGAGCCATGAACCTATTAATGCAGCCCATCCATTTCTCATTCATTTTTATGCAAACTGATACACATTATTTTGTATTCATAGATTCAAAATGATTTGTGGTTATGGAGTGTTTTGTGCAAACGAACAAGTGCAGATCAGATTTGTATGTATGTACAATAAAAATCGATGTTCTTTTATTGAAAATAACACAAATGCCAACCTTAGTCTGAAACTCAACTGAAACAATATTTAAAGCAGCATAACCAAATGAATGACTCTCTTGGGCACAGTATTTTGCTATTTTATGGCTTGTTAGCTGGCTAACTTTACTAGCTACAAAGCACAAAGAGAAAACAAAGAGGAAATGAAATAATTCAGTAGTCAGCAATGAAAACTGAACACATACAGCATGTCACACCATTAATTGGTTCATATTTTTAAAAAGAAATACATGTTTTTCTTTTGTATACTTTTTTTTTTTTTTTAAATGAGAGACAATATCATTCACGTCATCTTCATGTTGTTTATACCCCTGTATGACTTTCGGATTTTTTCTTTAAGAAATTTTGGGATATGTCCCAAATAACATATCTTCTTTTGTGTTCCACAGAAGAAAGTAAGTCATACAGGTTTGGAACAACATGAGGGTGAGTATATGATGACATAATTTTCATTTTTGGATGAACTATCCCTTTAATGAGAGGATATTGTTGTGTGCAATTAGATTTTGAGAAAATGAGATGAGGTTTTGCAGTGTCATTTTCATGTCAGGATCATTTATAAAACACGCTGTGAGGGAATTGCCTAAATGTTCAAGTTTATCAAGTTTAATTGCATGCCCTGACAGACTAAGCATATTTTTTCATTTACTGGCATTTACAGTCACTTTCTCCTTTTCTCTTCTACTCCAGTGGAAATGTAATATCCATTACACTAAAAAGCAAATAACACTTAAGGTGCACCACAAAGATGACGGCGGACAATTGAGGCAATTTTTCTGGACTTTAGCTGTAGATTCAAGCCAAGATTTTTGAGGGAAAGCAAAGGACAATGAGCGTGGTCACATGGTTTTGACTGTTGGGATGAGAAACTAATTGTGGCCATTTTGTGGTTTAGTGAGGAACCAAAGAATGTGACCACACGTTCAAATGCTCCATCCGCTCTCACTCTGTCCACAAAATCTCTCTGTATGAATCAATGAGTTAGGTTTCCACAGAAGTGTGAATTATCCCTTTCGGTTCTTCAGCCCAACTTTGATTGAAGCCTGACAGAAAACCAGCACTTAATGTTCCTCAGAGCACGTTTCCCTCAGCAGAAATGTAGTATTGCATCAAAAGGGGCCGTTCTTGTGCAGACCCTACTTGTCAACCACTCCAAAAGCATTTGTCTGTACGTCATTGTTACTTCTGTGTATTCAAAGACCATGTTTGTCATTTGAATCATTACAAATGCAATTCCTGATTCCTTTGTGGCAGATATGCTGGTGCTTGTTTACAGTTAGAAGCTCAGAGTTCACAGTCAAAAACAGACAAGAAAAGAAGTCATAGTCAGCATATTCTAGCATCATACTCGTAAAGAAACCCAGAAACCAAACCGTTTTCAAGTCCTACGAACAAAGATCAAAACTAAACAAGATCCATCTATCAAGAGGACTTTTTAACATGAGATTGATTTAACTGCTAACACTTATTAAGCACTTGAGACTGAGAGAGTGTTTCAAGCAGGGAGATTTCAGAGGCCGGGGAATGCAGGCACCTCACAGTGAGGCTCTTTAACAGGTACTCACATGATTTAAAGGGTTTACTGCGATTACGAGTGAGACAGGGCCTGAACAAATAAGTCAGCCTGATTGTCCTGAGATTACAATTTCCAAGTCCTCCCATGAAACCCAGAACAAAGGGGAGGGAGGAGAGCAAAGAGGCCCTCTGAATAAACAAGCCTTAAATTCTCACTGAATCTAAGCTGCGCCACATTTATGAACACTTCAAGCCCCCGCGCTCTCATCCGTGCCGTACGCGCAGAGAGATTCCTGGTGGTGACCATAAAAACATAGAAATGAGAGCAAAATGTTTATTTTACACTTAGCGGAGGCTTGTGTTTTCATGTTGCCTCTTTTGAAATGCAGACTGTGGGTTGGAGGGGTGGAAAGAGAGGGAGGGGGTTGCGGGAGGATGAAAGCTTTGTTGTGCTTGGGTTTAATGAGCTGGAAAATACAATTGCACTTTTCTGACTGTGAAAATTGCTTTGAGGGCATCATAAATTAGCTGCTGGGAGATACTTCAATTGACAATGCTTTGTGTGATTCCTGCACATGGCTCTCTATGTGTCAGGCGGCGCCTTCAGAGGGATTCAACCGAAAGAACGCGAGGGGATCCGGGACCTCAGTGCCCGGACAGTCAACTGCTTTTGATCCCTTGAAGTCTTTCAGATGAGATTTTCCAAAGTGGTATACAGTGGAAGTCTTGTTAAACCTCATGTTGTGTTTATATGGAAGCCATGTTTGTTAAAATTATGTTCCAGCTGCATTCAGCAAGTTGTATCTTTAAAGAGACAGTTCAGCCAAAAATGGAAATTCTGTCATTGTTTACTCACCCTCATGTTGTTCTTTTTTCACAAGAAGATATTTTGAACCGTTTTCCGTCCATATAGTGAAAACAGCATTTTTCAAAATAGCTTCTTTCGAAAGTCACACAAGTTTGGAATGATATGAGTGTGAATAAATGATGACAGATTTTTGTCGTTTGGGGTGTGCTGTCCCTTTAAAAGCAATTCCACATTATACAAGCCTCCGAAAGATAGCGTTCCGAACAATGAAAGATGGAACCTCGCATAAAACCGAGGCTTGTGGTCGAATGTTCTCAGTCATGGTCCATATTCTTCCACACAGTACATTTCTGGGGCCTCGACCACAGCACAGTAGAGCCATCGCCTGCAGGCCTGCATATCTCTGCATTCTAATGCGTTGGTCCCGCTGGGTTTTTAACTTTTGCTCTGTGTAATTGATGGCTTCCACACTCCGGCTGAGTTCCTCGCCCCTCTCCCTGGCGATTGTTGGTATATTTCTGCGGCTTGGGCTCTCAGGTCTGTTATTGTTCTCCCAAATAGAAGTGCAAGAGAGGGCTGGGGGAGTTTGGAAGAAGTGCCCCCCTGATATTTAGTCAACTCCGAAGGGCACTTTTCATTCTGCCTTTGCAAGCTTGGCACATGCCTTCTGTTACTAAGTGGCTTTGCATTGAAAGACTCCACAGCTTCTATTCTTTGGCCCACTAGGTGCCCAGACTTACAGCTCTGGCAGCTGCTGGGCCCTCCAAAAGGCTCTATAGAGCGCTCTCTGCAGGTGTGCTCTCCTGCCAGAGCAATTTCCAATCAAAGGCCCTTTTCAGCCCACTCAATGGGAAGCTGACTTCGTATGTGCCACTGCTCGAGAGTAGCATTCACAATGGACGCCTTCTCTAAACAACATTGCTCATATGGAGCACTGCCACTCTGCCTTTTTCTCTCCGGTTTTTCTGTCTGCGATCAGAGCCAGCGGCTGGCGCGGGTTGCTTTTTTCGGGATAGAAGACGGGCAGCTTTTTCCCCCTGCAATTATCAAACGAGTTGTTACACATTACTCATAAGGTGTGGCTCTCCCCTCCTCTCCCTCTCAAAGGCCTCCTCTGTTTTTCTGAAGAAACTGCTGGCAAGCTGAGACATCTATTCATTTGGCTACTTGAGTGTAATTGCCCAGCTCTTTGAAGCCTGTGAGAGGCGAGTGATTTCGCCCCTGCCCTTGGGCGACGGTGGCGACATCTCCGGCGACCTCTGCGAGCCCCTGCGGTCAGCGGAACACCTCCGCCAGGGCAGCCACCATACAGAGCGGGAATAATGCTGCCCAGGCTGCTCAATTTCTCCTCCTTTTCATCTCTCCCTTTGAAACTTTTATTAACAACAGCTTTCACACTCATATCAAGAGGCTTAAGTAGACAAGGGAGCTGGACTCCCTGATGCTGACGGCCGAAAGTCACCACTGCATGACTTTCCTTCACATCAGCGAGGTTTGGAGCGGGGGCCGCATTGAGAAAACACAGACTTCTCAGTTCACACCAGTGTGCCTGCTCCCCCCCCTGCTTTCGTGTTTTGCGTGTCATCCACGATGTCAACGAAAAACGGCGTTAGTTGTTTTTGACATAAAGTATATCTCAATCACGTGTCTTCTCTCTGAACTTGTTTCATAGATTCTTTGTGGGTTATTTTTCCTTTTCAGATCAAAGACAGCTGAGTTCTCGACTGCTTTAAAATATCATCCATTGTATTAGCACGGTGCATGTCTTGAGATGACAAATAGCAGTGATAAAAAAGCAGTTGAGAAGCATCGCATGTGCCAAGAAAAAAAAAGCTAGGATGGGACAGCCTTACCATAGACAGCCTGGAATGCTTTGAAACATCTGAGTGCCTGAACTAATTAAGTTTGGTAAGTAGATGTTATCAGTTCTGGTCTAATTTCACTAAGTACTTTCGGAGGGTTTTCTTGAATCAACTCCACTTCGTGTTATTGCCTGCCCAGGGCTGTTTACTTTTCTCTTAATTACATTCACAATTCGATAGGGTGAATTACTACTCTATTTACTAGTTACCTTGGAATTTTAGACACACAGTTAAAGGTGATGGAACGCAAATGGAATTACATGTGCTTTAACTTGCGTTACAACATAACACGACTAACTGAATCAACAGAGATGGACAAAATTAATAATAAATGCAATGAAAACTTTATCCATTTATCCAGTATGCATGTAATAGTCATCCCAAATGACACAATTGTTTTTTATGTACATATAAAAATATATATTTATTTTAATATTAAATAATCTTGTAATAATCTATATTATTAAATCTAAGTGACGAAAATTTATTTATTTTCTATTCGCAATTAACTATATTAAATATGATGTGGTGCCACGTTTCAGATTCCTGTCAAAGTCCTGCCAAAGTTCTCACATTTTCCATTGAGCATATTACATGTAGGATATTTCTTGTCTAATGTATTCTGTCTTTCAGAAGGAGGGGGAGGGGGGTATTAACTTCTGTGGCTACTTTTATATTACTCCAAGTTCTGTACTGTGAACCTTCAGAGCTTGTTATTCTCCACTCCGTATAAGTGATGCTAAAGTTGGAGACCAGGTAGATACCAGACCAGATATGCAGACCAGACTTTCTCCACTGGGCCCTTTGAATGCTTCAGCAAGTATGATGTCACCATCCAAACATACTTTATCTTTCTATGCCTGTCTGAAAAAGGAAACAAATGAAATCTCTCCCACAGCCCAAAGCTAGGCATAATGTCATGCAAAAAATGTATCTATCATGTGGCGAACAGATCTGGCCGTTTGACTAATTCAGTGTAGTTGTAAACAAGTTCTAAAAAAAGTTCTGCTTGTTTAAGCTGAGAAGGTGAAATACCTTCTTAGTGTGATATTTAAGATCTAAGTTTGCTGGCAGGGTGTACTTTACACCACTGCCTGAAGACATTGTGTCCTGTCTCATGCAGAGAAAGAGAGAAAAAAGAACACAGGGCTATTATGGGTTTGATCTGGCTCCACAAGGCTCTGATGATAGTCTCAGGAGGGTTAGAAGGTCAAGAGATGCTTTCATAGTAGCGTGGATAAAACTAAGCCCCGGGAGACGACAGATTGATGAGACTAAATGATATCACGGACTTTGTGCAAAGTATTAAACAAAAATACTTGTAATGAAATACCGAGAGGCAAGATGTCTACATGTCGCCATTGGATGGACAGCAATAAAACCAAACAGGGTTATGAATATTGCATGCTACTTGTATTATTTGCTTTGAGGTTTTTAAGAGAGACGCATTTCCTGTAGCCAAGTCAGCTGGTAACAATTTCAAGACATATTAAAGCAAGTCTTTGCCAAAGAACTTCCCTTTGGGATACTTCAGGAGGCTACGTAAACCAATAATGCAATTATAATCCAGTTTAGTAAGAATCACCAAGTTCTGCATTATTTATATGAGGCACAGTTTAAAAAGAGCCCAAGCTTCCCTGTTGACTTTTAGTAGCTTGTTTTATTTTAATACAGACCAGTAAACTACACATCTTCTCATTGCCAACTATGGGGTGCTAGACTGTCTCTTAGAAGAAACTTGATTTTTCATAATATTGTAGTTTAAATACAGAAAGTGAAGCACTAAAATGGATAACGTAATCATCTTTAATATTTAGCACATAACATGCATTATATTTATATATTTTTATAGGTTGGACTTCTGTTTTAATCAGAGAATGTGGGTCTTTGCCATGTAGAATGCAAAGGAATGTTTGCGGACAGTGAAAACTTGGGCAATATTCAGCATAAAATACAGTTTAGTGCAAACGTCTGTTATTTGGCTTCAGTTTCATCTGAGTGGGTATGTGAGAGCTGTACAGCATAGTGTTCACATGGGGCATTCGTTATCTTAACAAGCACCATATTTGACCCTGGTTGTATGTTTTTCTCTGTATGTCATGTCCTATTACTGACTCAAATGGCCTTAATGTTCTTTTGGTGCAGCCTTTGAAGAAACACCAGATAAGCAGACGCAAGTTATGGATTGTATGTGGGCCTAGTTTCATCTTTTATCAGTTATCTCTTTCATTAGGCCGTGATCTTTAACAACATTTTCATTAATTCTCACAAATGTTATAAATACCCAGACATACACATTTGTTGTTGTTGTTGAAGAAGAGCCTTCTACCCATTACACATTGAACTTTCTCTTTACATCTTTACATTTGACCACTGAAAACCATGGCCAGTACACTGTGCACCCTGTTAAATCAGAGGACACTTATCTGGCTATGCGCATTTCATTGTTTGCTTTTTTTATTTGTTACAGTATATAAGCACACAATAAGTTTCCTTTTACTTCTGACACAAGACATATAGAGAAAAGCAAAACAATGGGGATGAAAATTGCGCATGGAGAGTCTCAAGTGATAAGCTGCCTTGTTGGTCTGGTATTGTATGTGGTTTTTGCAGACATGTAATTAGGGTTTCTGAGGTCTGGAGCCAGACAATCCCGGGGACAATGGCTCTGAACAATGTGCAGGCTGGACATGTGAACCCTGCCTCTCCCTGCCTCATCACACACAAGGATGTCCAGTTTAGTGTAATGACATACAATTAGAAATAGATATTCTAGGTCAACCGCTTGTTGTGACCACTGGCTGTTTAACCTAGCATATCTGTATCGAAAACCTATGTTAATCTGCTCTAGGGACCTTTTGAAAGCCTTATTGTTTTGTCTCTTAGCTTCTAATGTTATAGGGAGTAACTAGTAATTCAAAGTAGTGACGACACTAACCTACCTACATTGTGCAGTAGCTTGACAATAGTTTTCCAAAACAGCGTAGCTTTACTGGTAACAAGTTACTTTTCCTAATTACTAGTGTGACAAATGCAACATCTCTAACATTGTGTGAACTGAGGTAATATAGAAACGCGAATGCTGGAAAAATCTGATTCATTTTAGTCAATCAGTTCAGACAATTAAAAAAAAAAGATTTATTGATTCATTTGAACCCCTGCGCAGACGAATCAGCAGCAAGTTTTTTTTTCTTCTAGCGATCTACAAAATAATATAATAATATTTATTACAATGATATAATGTTATAGTCAAATGCTAATGTTCATAACTATGTATTAAACTATTTTTAGTTTCATGAATGTGGTTTTATTTTTAGTATAAATTGATGGTCAACGTTTTTTAGGTGTTTGTAGTGTAGCTTACTACTTTTTTTCTGAAGGATATCTTGACTGTAGTTTTAAGTATGTATTTTTTTAATTTTTTTAATTATGTAATAAAAATGAGTATTTATGAGACTGACACACTATGAAAGCTGCTTCGCTGACATTATGAGAGCGCTTTTCATCGCAGTCAGATGATCAGATGTACATTCTTTGGAAAGGTCTTTTCAGCATGACTTTCTTCATAAGCACTGTGCAGAAATCTTGATAAATTGGTGACCAATCATTTGATCTGCTAATATTAGTAATTAATTGTTTGTCAAAAAATTATCTTAGCTTGCACTTAAAGTTATTTATACAGAACCTCATGATGCACATGTACATCCATTCTCTTTTATGTCAAATCCTTTTAAAATGACCTTTATTTTGTTGTCATATCTCTGATCATGTTACATGCATTTTTAAAAATGTTCCATGCTGAACGTGAGGCATCCTTTGTTCATCCTTGTCTCTGTCAACATCTTTTAGTGCTCCAAATGGATCTGACATAAGCGTCGAATCACTCAGATTATTGTAATATCATACTTGGGTTCCTGCACTGGAAAGAATGCCTTCATCACTCCTCTGTTTTTGAAGTGCAGCTCTGTTTCTGAAACCCTGCAGCGTGTAAGCCCAAACTTCTCTCTAATCAGCAAAAGTAAAATACATATTCGGGAGACACCTACTCGGCCGTAAACAACCCTGCTTCGCATTAAGGGCTGTTGGTAAAAATGTCATTTTTTGAGTACTGTTTCTATTGCCTTTAAATCAATTGGTTTTGTCACGTCCTTCAGGGCTCAGTTTTGGTGCAGAGCAGCCTGCTTCAATTAGTCTGATGGAACCCATGTGGCTGCTATCAGTGCTGCCATCTTCTCCCCACGGTCTCAGAGAAGACTGGCTCCTCTCCATAATAAGCAGAGAGCAAACACTCTCTCTAGCAGTCTGTAATATCACCCCACACCTCTGGACTACACCTCCAAGCTGACCCACATTAAAGCAAACCCAAAGGTTCAAAAGCAAAGGGCCCGGGGACTTCCTATGCAAAGCCCTGTAGATATGAATTACTATCTCTTCCTCAAATGGAATTAAATTTGGACCAGCACACCTTAAAACTCTTCCAAGGTGATGAACAGGGCAAAATAGCTCTGTGATCTCAAATATTAGCTGGTTTAGGGGTTAATCATAATATAGAGGGGTAGGACCGATTGAATGTTTTAGGGGAAGCTGATTCCTATGAGGAGATTGTGATGTTATCACAAGTATTGTGATAGCGAAGAGGTCGGCTCAGTTTTGTTGAAATAAACGTACACTGTAAAAATGTAAATAAAACAAATACAATTGGATTAAGTTTTACAAGAAAATACCGTTTTATTCTTTCTATTTGAAAATGTTATGATTAATTTAATGTTACTTAAATGGCAAGTAACATTAAATTAATCATAACATTTTAGGTGTTTGTAGTGTAGCTTTTGTAGGTAAATTTGAAACTTTCTGAGTAAATATTGTTTCTACACCAATTTTTTTTTTTTTTTTTTTTAAGTGTAGTACAAATCATATTTCGTAGTAGATAAAAGTAATATTCTCCAATCTGAACTTTTTGGTTATTTATGGTGTAGCATAAGGAAAAAACACAACAGTCTGTGTCCAGGTGTCCTTTGATGTTTTGCTGTCATCATTTTGCTAAATTAAAAATGTTACATCTCATAGTTACTTCTTAATGATCTCATAAATTAGTTTTAAGCCTAAATGTTTTGCTTCTCAATATGAAAATGCTTGTAAATACAGCTGTGGTCTCATTGTTTTCATGAAAACATGGTCTGATAGCAATTACCGTCTTAAAAACTTGATTAAATTTTGTCACCCCACACCATAAACAAAACAGAACGTATTCCTTTAAGACACAGATTACCAAATGTAATCATGCTACAATTAAGAGCATTTAAAGCGAGGACCCACACTGACTCAGACTGTGATAAGACTTGTTTGATTGGCGTGCCTGGATACACAGAGACCATGTAGCCTGGGGCAGGAGAGCGAGACAGGCAGCGAGAGGCAGACGCTCAGTGAGAGTCTGACTGTATGGGTCACGGACGCTCCACTGGCCGTGCAATCCATTGATCTCCAGCCCCATTGCAGCCGTGGCACCAGTCCAATTAAAGTGTGAAACCCTGAGGGCGCAAACAGGAGTGCCGTTATGAATGCCATCCATTTTAAATGATACATAAGAGTTAGCTTTTTTTTTGCATTTTCAATGGTTTTATGTGTCTGTTATCTCTCAATTTAGATGCCATTAGAGATTCAGATCTGAGGAACATTTTAAATGACGATATGGCCTTCATTCAGTATTCAGCAAATTGCCTCTTCAGTGAAATTTGCTTTTACAACAATGTCATTTTCTCCAAATTTTCAGAATACAGTACGCTTTCTACGAGAACTTTAAAGTTGCCGTTCATAACGTTTTGAGACGGTGCACACATTTCTTTCATAAGGATGAAAGACCAAAATTCATGAAATCTGATCTTTCTGTTGCAGGCACCATTTCATGCTGGAACAGCATGATCTCCACTATAATTCAGAGCCATTGGAATGGATGGGGCTTTGACACGCAAACAAAAAATCTCTCTAAAGTAAATGTTTCTGCTCAAAGCCAACTGTGATTTGGAATCCCATTATCAAAGCCAACTGTGCTCTGGAGCCTGGACAGCTTGGAGAATCATGTTGTGTTATGTACTCAGAGGAGTCCTCCTCTGCGTGGTCTTTACTCAACTGAGACAACTGCTGCTAATTCACAGTGGAAAAAAAATGGACAGTGATATATCCCACCTTATTCAGGCTTCGTTTGTAATCCAAATGCGCGGGACAGAAAGTAATATTCCGCTGGTACTTTGGATCAAGTGTAAAGATTTTAGAATGCTGGACTGGCCAAGATCAAATTCAAACGTTCTTGACAGTTTATTTTCATATTAGGCTGTATCAGTAAATTTACTGCAAGTTTGATGTCAGTCTGTCTCAATGATAAGCAGCCGTGATGCCTACCTGGAGATTTCACATTGCAAAGACAACAGTGATTAGAATGTGTTAGAATTTGACAAAACAAAGACCTACATAACCATAACTTATTTGCTTTTTCTTATACCAAAGCTGAGAAAACGTTAAGATGACCCTATGTAAAACTACTCACTCAAGCCTTTTTCTGCTAATATATTTCATAACGTTCATATAACCAAGGGCAAAAAAGAAAAACACATTTTATACTGTCACAGAACTTTCAGAAATAATGTTTTCAAAGCTTAATTGGAATGTTAGGAAAACATTTGTTGAAGTTAAATTTGTTAGATGTGGTTTCATTCACTATGATTGAATAATTAACGTGTCTTATGACTTTTATAAGCACATTTTAAAGACATTTCTGTCCTTATCAAATTTTATTTGCAGTTCATTTATTAACATATTAATGTAGTTACTCATAATAAGAACTATCAAACTTCCCTGTAGTAACATTTAAAGATCATTATACTAGCAATGTACCAAGGTTTTGAGAATGTTCATCCTAATAAGGTTGAAAGAAAGTTCAATTAATGTTACTGCTTGAACTTTTACACAGCGTTAGCCGAAATTTCCCTGGGAACATTTCCTATTAGCTAGGACCACAAAATCGGTGAAACTATGGAAGATTTGATGATTGTTTGGTTAACATATTTGCTGTAAATCATTCAAGCACTTTGTAGTAGTCATTTAAGTAAAACTACATGATTCTACGTCAAATATTGTTTGGGACATTAAAGGGCTAATTGATTCTGTCAGCAGTAGTAAGATTCTATAATCCAACCTTTTAGCTGTTGTTTAACGTCTTAAGCACCTATTTTAAAAAACAAAATTGTTTTTTTTTTTCTGAGCTGTTTTTTCTGTAAAATGTTTGGATGAAGCCACAAACATATGATTACATTACGTTCTGCTCTTGCATTCTGTAAAAACTAGGTTTTGCATCAATGTGACAAATTGATTCAAACAATGTCCTGAACTCTGCAATGATTTTCTCCCATTTTTCCTCCCTGAAAAGTGCAGTTCCTCCCCTGCAACAAAAAGCTACTGTAATACTCAGTAGGGTTATCTGTCAGCCCCCCCTCTCCCCCCATAAATGCAGTTCTGCGGCCTGACTGTCTTTAACCCAGCTGATAACGCTTTAGCCTCCTCGTAAAGAATAGGTCTCTTTTAAGTGATCCATTAACGTCCTGTCCCCAAGAGTCTGCCTCAGTCTACTGAAACAAACCAGGAAACCTTGAAGGAAAACAGGATGACAGACAAGCTCCAAGATCAAAGACCCCCTTCGATTCCCTCCTCTCGTTCCCCAGACATCTCCAGGCCTCCTCCCTAATGTTTTCAATTAGGGCCTCTGAGAATGTTTCAAATCGTAACGTTATCAATTAGTCAGCAATCCCTGTGTTTGGTTCTAATGGCCTCGAGTTAACAGTGAAGATTTAGTGCCTAAGAGGGAGATATCAGTACAGGAAAGAAAGGTTTTCATGTAGGGGAATTTACGACTGTCTGCCTGCAGGTCTGCTTTCCAGAGTTACATTCTCCACAGAGCTTTTGGGTCTGTAATGTCCAATGCATTCTGGCTCCTTTGAATAACCCATAATGATTTAAAATAGCGCTGTAATTTTGTCAGCGACAGGTAATAGACATTGTGTTTCTATAATTTGAGAAAACAATACATTAGCCTGTTGCTTTTTTGGATAAATATTTCAACTTAGAAAATCCAGGTGCTTGTGTGGTTTAGTTTAGTTTTAGTTTTTTTTTTTTTTTTTTTACTTCCACAAAAAGTGAGTTTGTCTGTTTGTCTTTTTAGCTTTTTGTATTCCAGAGTGTAAGTTAAAATAATGGTCTGCCCACTCACTCTCACGCCATCCAAGATGTAGATGAGTTTGTTTCCCATCTGAACAGATTTGGAGAAATTCAGCATAACATCACTTATTCACCAGTGAATCCTCCACAGTGAATGGGTGCCATCAGAATGAGAGTCCTAACAGCTGTTGACAACTATAATCCACATGATTCAGTCAATCTATTAATATTTTGTGAAGTGAAAAGCTGTGTGTTTGTAATAAATAAATCCATCAAGACATTTTAATTTTAATTCTTCTGCCTATAAAATGAGTATTCTATCCGTAAGCATTTAGATTTTAAAATTTTAGAAATGTTCAGCAATTTTTCATCTTTTAGTAAACTATTCCTTTAACATACAAAAATCTGCTTCAGGTAGTAACTTCCAAATGATTGTTTTTGCCTTGATTTTCATTAAAGCCAAAAATATCATGTAATTTTAATATTTATTCACTGAATCAACTTAAATACATTAGGTTACACCAATGAAACTGAATTGAAGAGTTAGATGAGGTAGAAATAACTTCTTATGGTAACTTTCACAGTTTTAAATACCTTTTTCGGTGTGTAAAAAAAAATATCCTTGAAAACTCAAGTAGGCCCTTTAATTGAGAAAATTTGAGAAAATTAAATATCAAACACAAAATCTGGATTCTGTATTTACAGTATTTAACTCAAGTAGACCCTTTAATTGAGAAAATTGGAGAAATTGAAAGATAAAAGCCAAAATGTGCATTTTAATGATTTGAATTTACCGTAATTGTGCAATAGTGCACAATTGTGATTTTTATCAAACTATACCTGTTTCCTTGTCAGGTCATATTAAATTAGAATTTCATCTAATATTAGATTAGTGTTTACTTTGTATATTAACCCCACTGGGCTCCAGGGGGTCCTGGTTTACCCGTTCATTCATTTCTGTGTATTGCTCAGTGACGGCACTCTGGGCCTGGCTGCATTAGAGAGGTCAGGGGGCTCCAGCTGGCAGGCAGGGGCCACAGTGGGACCTGGAGACGGGTATTTCAGACGCCAGCATGGGGGAGACACTTTCACCTGACTGAGCGCTGGCCATGTGTTCAACCCCACGCTGACTCTGTCCTCACAGTTACGTTCTGTGAAAAGAACCGAGATGCACAGAGTGGCCATTCTTTCTGAATTATTGCTGTTGTTCACTGTAAAAGTGAAAAACTTTCACAGAAGCTATTTCGACCTGATCTGACCCATAAAAACAACTGGTGTAAACCAGATTAAATAATTTTGTGATGAATGAAGCCAGTTAATTTAGATTTTACCACATGATGCTTTATTTGTTAGATGATAAACATTTTTATAGTTTTGTTTGATTCGTTCTCAAGCAAATTTAATGTGAGCCTTGTGTTTCAAAGTCATTTGAAGTTGCTCTGAACAGTGTTACGTTTATTAAATGTATGTTACAGGCCAAAGACTTGACAAAGTGCTCAATCACCATTTAGTTTAGACAAAGAGTAATTAATTAAATTTAGCAATTAATTAGACATCATTAATAGTACATTAATTCCTGACAACGTACCATTAAACAAATCACCTGTGTATCCTAACACACCCTTTTTGTTTAACAAACATCCCACAGATTTCCTAGTGCACTTGAAAAGATCAGGAGTTTACATGTAAGCAAAGGAGCAGCCAAAGGACAAAAAGGGATATACATAAAACTTACTTTAATGTGTGTCATTTGATTCCTGGAAAACTCCAGTTAATCACCTATCAAGAAAACGATGAAAAATGGTGTTCTCAAATGTTGTGCATTTCTTCCAGCCAAAAAGACATAGTTTGAATATATCAGTAAGAGATTACAGCCACAGAGTACAATTCACATTCCCCTATTTCAAGGACATGTTGTGTGATAATTGTACCCACAGATCACTTCTTCTAGTGTCTGGGAATTATGGGTGGAGTATGACAGGAACTATGGCTTTTTTTCTTCTGAAGGTGGTGTTGTACAGTGTGCTTACTGTCTTGAGAAAAGTAGGACACAATCAGTCATTTTTGCCATATATTGCTGCAATATTAATTCAAATGAATTATGAAACACCCTAACTTACTAATACTTTAATATACCGTGGGGCAAAGTATAATGAAAACATTTTCAGGTCCTTCAGATGTAAATGCGGTATGAAGCTTACTTTTATTATCTGATTTCATTAGATTGATTGCAATAGCAACGTATATTTAACAAGCAGTTTCATATTCCATATCAATTAGGTACATGTCAGTTCTGAATTGAGTAATTACCTTAAAAAAACAAATTCTTCCCTCTTTAGCCGCCAAACGAGGAGTGCCCAGCCTGCCAGCTGTTATTCTCCTGCCAAAGTACAAAGAACCAAATGCTTAATGGGCCATTTTAGGCCTCCTGAAGTTGTATCTGTCATCCTCTTAAACAAAACATTATTTACTGAGTCTTTATGAGCTCATTTTAAAGTGATTTGTAGTGTGCTTGTTTATGCAACCTATTTTGAACATGAAAATATTACTTATTTACTAAGAAAATATTACATATAAATTTGAGATAGTAAAATTTGACGCAATATGCTACAATTTCAGTTATTTACTATGTCAGAAAAAGTCCAACAGCTATAAAATAACCAGTTTAATGGTTAGAGTGACTGTGAAGTGTCTGTGTTTCTGCTCCTCGTTGCTTTTCCTCTTCCATGTGCTGTGTAATTTTATTTTAAGTTTTTAAAGATTCGCCGTCACTCTCCCTGTGAAACAGCTGGTGGAGTGTTATGGCTCTGTGGCACAGGTTTGTGTCCCATTAGAGGTTATAGGGCTCTATGACTGTGTAAAACCATAAAACAGGTCACAGCTGAATGTATGAGTGTCCATTTTCACATTAGAGTAAGAGTGAACACATGTCCCGTTGTGCTGCCGTGGAGTCGGGTTTCATTTTTGAGGGCCTTCAGTACGCAGCGATCGAGACTCGCTGTAGATGGCAGAACTACCGCTGACCTCAAAGGTTTAGCCTGGCCAGCTCTCATGACTGTTTATTAAAACTGCATGATTCACGCTCTGCCAAAGAGCCTTTTTTCCTCGCTGAGAGAGTCTCGTTTATTATTATCAGGGCGGCCCAGTGTTGCTAAGGAGAGCAGGGGCTGATAGCCTGACATCAGCTTCTTCCAGCCTTACGGAGGTAATTGTTGTTTGACTTTTTCCAATACACAAGTGCATCACTTCACACGCAGATGTAACAGCTAATGTTCTAAGTGCTGGCACAATAATAATGTAATTCAAAACAGAAAAAAAGTGGTTTTATGAAAAAATAGCATTTGCAGAGTGGAAAATGTGTTTAAATAAAAAAGTACAGATCACAGTAAATAGCTATTAAATGGATTTAAGCGTTACCATATGTTTATGCATGTGTTTGTGGCAGGGAAGGTGTGTTTGTGTGTGTGTGTGTGCGTCTGTGTGTTTGTGAACTACAATAAATGTATAATTAGGCATTTTAAAAGAGCCTAATTAAGGGGACGTTAAAATGCAGGGCACCCTGTAGGCATGGCTGTATTTTATTCATGTACTGAGCTTTCAACAGTTACTGTCCAGCTTCACACCACCAGCTACATTATTGCCTTTATTTTGTCAATTTGGAACCTCCTAAATATAATTTAATATACACTTTTTAACGCATTTATCACAAGGTACATTGAAGCATGCTACCAGCTGTATGTTAAAAGAAGTGTTCACCCCAAAATTTCTTTATTGGCATTGATGGTTCCATGAAGAAACTTGAAACTTTCCATTGCACAAAAGGTTCTTTCTAATGAAAAAGGTTCTTCAGATGATAACGGCATTCTTCATACTAAGATTTTTCTAAGAGCTGTACACCCCAAAATGTTCTCCTTGCATCATTTTAGGACTGTGCATTTCTTTCTTCTGCAGAACACAGGAGCCGTTCTGTAAATGATGACAGAATGTTTCATTTTGGGTGAACTATCCCTTTAAGAGATACAGAGGTCCTGGATTTGATGACAGATGCAATGTCATCATTTATAGAACAGGACCCAAAATCCAGAGAAGATGATGTGGAAGGCATATCATTAATCCACTGCTTTTGCAAAACATAAGTACTTTAATACAGCCATCACTGCCGATGCCAAAATGACTTCCATGAGTGGTTTGTGTCACGTTAACATTTGCAATAAAAATCTGCAAAGCAATCGTAAATCAAGTATCTGTCAGCAGATCAGCGGTCTCATGGTGAATATGAGGGTTGAAGTGTGGTTGAAAGTGCGCTGTCTGTGAGGGGGAAGCCACAGTCTGCCCACGACTGTGCCAAGCAGCTCCAGACACACACACACTCATATGGATTGTATCTGGTGTGAAGCACTGAAGAAAGATAGAAGCCACTGAAACTTTGTGGGGGCAGTGAGACGATGTTAAACCTCAAGTGTGATGAACTCTGGCCACTGTGATTAACCATGGACGCTGTTCAGAACAATCGCAATAACAGGCTCCATTCTCACTGAAGGAGGATAAAAGGCCTCCAGTCTGAATTATGTATGTAGTACATAAATATTTATTCAGATATGATTTTAATGTAAATGTGTATATATTCCTGTCAATTGTAAATATAAATAGCAATATAAACATGATTTGTATACATTATAAATCAAATGTTTAGGTTGTGTAAGATTTTTTTAATGTTTCATTGCTCACAAAGACTGCATTTATTTAATCATAAATACTGCAAAAATAGTAATATTGTGAAGTAGTCCTACAATCCAAAATAACTGTTTTCTATGTTAATATATTCTAAAATGTAATTTATTTCTGTGATGGCAGAGCTGAGTTTTCGGCATCACCTCCAGTCTTCAGTGTCACATGATCGCACAGAAAATATTGTAATATGCTGATTTCAGTGTTGAAAACAGTTGTGCTGCTCAATATTTTTTTTCTGGATTCTTTAATGAATTGAAAGTTTAAAAGGATAGCATTTATTTGAAAGAAAACTTGAAACTTGCTATTGTTTACTGCAAATATGGTTGGATCTCATGGTATATTGCTTCCTTTTTTGTAAGTTGACTTGAATAAAAGCACCTTCTAAATGAATAAATGCAAGTATATGTTAGATTTACAGCAGGATCCATGAACACGTGGACAGTATGACCAGTCTCAGTAACTTCCCTCACTGCTTAAAGTCATATCGTATTCTGTTCTTAAGCAGCTTAATGTCCATTTAGTACACAAATGGGTACCAAGCTGTGTATTAGTGTTAGAGATGGCCTTTTCACTAAATAGGACTTTTGTGTCGTTTCTTTGACTGCAGTCTGAGCTGTTAAGTGACAAGAGAGATTATCTCAGTCCACAAAAGAGCCAATCATTTTCCCCTAAGTATAGGGCCTAAACTCCCCTGAAAAGCATAAAGGCCCTCACATTTAAAGAGCCAGTAGAGGGAAGATCCCATTCATGACTTAATAGCCAAATGAAAGTTCCTAATTCAGCAGTTAGGACTGTGGCGAGAGCTCAGCCACAACATGTCAGTGCTGGGCTCTGGGACTGAGCTGGCTTTGTTGGGCAGTAACAGTAATGGAGGGGGGTCTGAACGAGGCCTCATAATAACTTCCCGTCATACAACTCCAAGGCTTTTCCCACGTACGAGAAAGCCGGGGGACAATGCTCCCCGCACTGTTCTCTCTGGTTCCTCTCTCTCCCCCGAGAAGAACAGGCTCCAAACGGCCCCCCTCAGCCACCCGCCCCACTGAGCTTCGCTCCGAGCTCATCGCTGGGTCAAGGGAGCGTTTAGTTCCATGATGATGGAGCGTATAACAAGGCTCCATACAGCAGTCAGCTGATGGCTGTCATCACGGTTGGCTTGTGTGTGTCCCCGACTGTCCTCTCTTCCCTTAATTACCCATCCTCACTCTCACAGCGAGGTCCCCTCACAAATTACACCGTATTGTTGGAGGAAGATTGGCCTGTCATCACGGAGAAGGGGAGCATTTCAGCATCGCCATAATGGCCCCGATGCCCGGCAGCGGCTGTACGTAGCACACCCTCAAAACCATCACCCCCCCCCAAACGCCCTGCCTCGCCGGCCATTACCGCTGGTGCCAGGTGACTCTGTGACCCAGACAGCTTTCTGCCATGTCAGCAATTCAAATGCACGGCGCCACAGTGTGGGGCTCGCTCCTCTTCTCAGACAATGGGCAGATTCGAGCTCCCCTAAAGATGAGTTAGGGCCTCTGATAATACAACTCCTCCACTTTCGCTTTTTTCCCACTGCTCCTGTGGAGCTCAAAGCAAATGAGTTCCAAAATAATATGTGGGTCTGTTGTCTTGAACCGATATCTGTCCATTATAAACACAAATGGATGGAAATTACTTCGTTTTGAAAAGGAATGTCTCAAAAAGACCTGTTGAGTTTTAGTTTACAACCATTAACACTGGTGTAAGCTACTTTAAAACTATAGTCAAGGTATATTTGAAAAAGTAGGTTTGTTAGCACACTATGAGCTATAAACAAACAAAAAAGTAGTTACCTACATTGAAGTTACTGAAAATGGTAATGTTTTTTCAGAAATACTTCCAATAATTATAATTCTGTCCAGTAATTTATTATTTAATCAGAGCCATATTCTGGCACAATGAGTGGTTTTAAATGAATGAAGAATCTAAAAAAGGCTGACAGTATAAAACTTAATCAGACAGCAAACATTTATACTATATTAGTACAACACCCTAACCAAAAAGAAAAACAAGCACAAGGATGCTGAATCATTTTTTGACATGTCCATCGCTTATATGAACCGTCTGAGCGAGTCGATTCACTAGAACGAATCGACTTCTTAATTTTATTAACATATGAGATAAGAGGACCGGTTGGGATGAACTGATTCGCTAAATGATTCAGACATTTCAGCGCGACATATGAGCGGGAGAAAGAGGAATGGCCCCCTTGTAAAAAACAAAGACGACGTGTTTGATTATTCCCTCAGTCCTGGGCCTGGCATTATAAGAGTTGATGTGGTGTTTGGTCGCGCTACACCGCTAGTCATTGGAAAAAGTAAGTTGTTTGTGGGACTGTTTTGAAAACTTACGAGACTGAGAAAAGTTGTTAAAGGGACAGTTCACCCAAAAATGAAAATTCTGTGATTAATTACTCACCCTCGTGTCGTTCAAAAGTCCTTCGTTCATCTTTAACACAAATTAAGATGTTTTTGATAAAATCGGAGAGCTCTCTGACCCTTCATACACTGTAAAAAGTGATAAGTTGACTTAACTTAAAAAATTTTTGGAAACCTGTTGCCTTCAAATTTTTAAGTAAATGAATTATTTATTAAGTAAATAATAATTAAAAAAAAAAGTTAAGTGAACTTTACAATTCACTTAATTTATTTTTTTAAATTATCATTTACTTAAAAATTTTAAGGCAACGGGTTTCCTCAATTTTTTTTAAGTTAAGTCAACTTATCACTTTTTACAGTGAGACAGCAACGCAACTGAAATGTTCCCAGACCCAGAAACGTAAGGACATCGGTAAAACAGTCCATGTGACATCAGTGGCCCAACTTCAATTTTGTGAAGCTACAAGAATACTTTTTGTGCGCAAAGAAAACATAAATAATGACTTTATTTAACAATTCTTCCGTCATTTTGTAGAGTACCATGGCGCATACATGTGCTTTGCCCTGAACGTAAACAATGCTGATTACGTTGATTACATTCAGAGGAAAGTGCGTGCGTGTATTTTCATAACTCGGGGAGAAGAATTGTTGAATAAATTACATTATTTTTGTTTTCTTTGCTCACAAAAAGTAATCTCGTAGCTTTGCAAAATTGAAGTTGAGCCACTGATGTCACATGGACTGTTTTACCGATGTCCTTACTATGTTTCTGGTCCTGGGAACATTTCAGCTGCGTTGCTGTCTATGCAGGGTCAGAGAGCTCTCCGATTTCATCAAAAATATCTTAATTTGTGTTACGAAGATGAACGGAGGTCTTATGGGTTTGGAAAGACATGAGGGTGAGTAATTAATAACAGAATTTAAATTTTGGGTTGAACTAACCCTTTAAGTTAGTAACTTCAGAGTTTATTCTGACCCCACAATCTGGCAGCAGACAGATCAAAAGATCAAAGTGAATTACTCGAAAGGTAAATTGATGTTTTTGTGACTTATGGTGACATATATTGTTGGACATCGCAGGCAGGGATGTTTAAAGACTAAGGACATCTGCCGTAAATCACAAGTGAAACTAACAGAACAACAGACACAGTTAGAACATACTTTAAGAGACTTCCTTAGAGAAAGTATTGCACAAGCTTCATTCATGACATGAGTGTCGTTTTCATGGGCAGATGTTATTCATTTATTTTATTCTGCTGCTTAGTCTTGGTCTGTGTTGTCAGTTAATCTTAGCTAGACACTCATCTTCTAGTAGCTGGATGAAGGGCTGTCTTATTTCCGAGTGAAGTTCACCCACTGCATGTTTTGGAATGAAAATCAAATGTGACTTTATTGCAGAGACACCATGACCCATTCATCATAATATTTTATATTGTCGTCAGTCAGTCATGGAGGTCTGAGTGAATGGCTTGTAATTCTTGCACTTTTAAGATGCAGTTTAAACTATCTCATATGTATTTATTATATGCTGGAAAGGTTTCTAATTATGCTAATTACTGCTCATTGACTTATTTGAGAGGGTCTTTTCCTCTACCATAACCATTTTTGGATGTGGAAGTTAAATTTGAAAATTACAGTGAAAGAAACTAGAAGAATCACCAATTATAATGACTCTGGCATCTGCATGATAAAGTTAACTGATAATTAGTCAAGATAACAAGCAACGATCAGTCATAATTTAGAATCAAATAAAACTGAGAATATCTTTCATCTTTTAGCATGTTACCAACACCCCGGTTGGCAAATTGTCATTTGGTTAAAAAGCCATAGACTCCTACTAAGAGTTTCTACTTCTGTGTTCTGTTATTTTCTATTCATTAGCAATAATTTGAGAAGAGATAATATGCATAATATATTATATTGAAACCATGTTGAAACTAAATTATTGCACAACTCCTTTTTCCACTGGCCCATGGCATAAAGAGATTAAAAGGTGTTGTTGCAATGAATTGAGATAGCCTTCCATCACATGAGGCATATCTAGCAATTGGCAGTTGTGTATAAAAAACAAACACGTTGTAAATGATAATTGTATGGCCCCGAGGTCCATGAGCCAAACATTACACCGATTTCCTCACTATTACCAGACAGTCTGCCAAATGAGTTATTTCTAATTACTCACATATGCCTAGCAAATGTGGAAATATACTGCGGCCTTGGCTGACACTGACAGTACTTATCAATTTACCACAGAACAAAGCATGCATATTTCCATTGCGTTCTTTAACTTGGTTGTAAAGAAAATATAACACCCAAATAGTTTGTGGATGGCCATGACTGTAACCTCCCAGCATTTCTCTATGGAGTATATTCATAAGCACAATTGCTACGACAAGTAACCAGCTCAAGGCTGGCAATAATGACAATTTTTGAGTTTCATGAGATCCTCGACAGTAGCTACTTATGACCAAATAAAATTACAAAACATTTAGTGTTGGGGAAGCTACTTTAAAACTTGGCAAGCTTCAGGCTAATTGTAATTTCAAGTAGTGAAGCTATAGTATTGTTTTTAAAAAAGTACTACACTACGTAGCTATGAGCTACAAACAAAACAAAAAATATGAAACTACTTAAAATATTCTGTCCAATAATTTGTAATTTAATTAGAGCCATATTTTGGAAAAATCTAAAATATGCTGACAGTGTTAAACAGGTACATTTATACTAAATAATACAACACCCTAACTGAGAAGAAAAACAAGCACAGGAACGCTGAATCATTTTTTGATGTGTTCATTGCTTCTACGAGCCGAGCGAGCAAGCCGATTCACTATGAATGAATCAGACTTCTTAACGTCTGTTATGTTATTTATGGAACTTATTCAAAGTAATGTAAACTGAAGCTGAAGAATAGGGGTCAACTCTATCATGGAATAAAAATAAATAAATAAAAGAATCACATTTGGTATTTGTTACAATGGGAAACCTGAGGTGGAGACCACAGAGGCTAAACAACCCATCCAACATTGTGGCCGCATCCTCGAGAAAATGCATATTTTAGAGTGCTTTCACACTTGATTCATTTCAGGGGTCTGAGAGTTGTTCACATGAATTTTGACAAACGTGTGGGAAAAATGTAAATGAATATCTCCCCCAGAAATGAAAATTGGTTGAAAATAAACTCACCCAAGATGTAGATGAGTTTGTTGGGAACAGATTTGGGGAAATTTAGCATTGCATCACTTGTTCACCAATGGATCTTCTGCAGTGAACGGGTGCCGTCAGAATGAGAGTCCAAACAGATAAAAACATCACATCAATCCACAAGTAATCCACCCCAACTCTAGTCCACCAATTAACATCCTGTGAAGCTGCGTGATTGTTATAAACAAATTAGTTTTGACTCTCATTCTGAAAGCACCCATTTACTGCAGAGTGATGTAATGCAAAATTTCTCCAAATCTGTTCTGAAGAAAAAACAAACTCATCTACATCTTGGATGGCCTGAAGGGGTGTAATTTTTATTATTTATTTTTTAAGCACATTTTCATTTTTTGGGTAAACTGTTTCTTTAAGGGTTCTGAGTTTGGTTCCTTTAAGCAGGACTAACAGCTTTTCTAAGATTTTAGATGTTGCATGTTTTTAAATCTCCTTTCAGCTGTGAGAAAGATTCAGTAAACACATAGGGTGAATTCAGGGAAATTGGGACACCATTGAGATGACCAGGAAAAATAGCCAAATTATCCTGAATTATCCTATTCAAGGACTCATTTGTTACTTTGTTGACAGTTTATCAGTCATCATATGCAGTGTGCCAACCTTCATTTTCATTTAAACGTGTGAACAATCAATTTTAAAAAAGTGACCTTTATGTATAAGCCATGTGATTTAGTCTACATCACATGGTATGTGTAATCTTTATTTGAAAATTACACGTCAATTCAGTTGAAGAAACAGAAGGTTGTTCAAAAAGCATTAGCACAATCTGGCCCTTAGGATATATGTACATACATGCTGTATCTCGTGCAGCATTCAGCCATTTGCAGTGTTAATTAAAGAAGAATAAGCCTAATAATGCTGTTGAAACAAATCAAAGCATTTTTTTCCTGTTTCAGTTATGCCATCCGTGGTCCGTGAACTCCACATGTGTAGAATTTGTGAAATGTTTACTATGAAGGACCATTGCAGTCCCTAAATAGATTCAAAAATGTATAACTGCTCCTTTGAGCCAAATTAATCCATATAAATATATCAATTTCAATATGGGACCACAGTCAAATAGTCGTTTTGGTGGTTTTCCCCCCATATAATTTAAATTGCTGCAAGCTGCAGCACTTGGAAAATGTTCGAGCCCACAATGCAGTTTTCTGTGCATAAATCACACCATAATACTGCCTTTAAATAGTTACAGACAGATCATTTATTCTTGGCACACACTGGACTCCGTACCTATGCCAGTGCGAGTGTGAGTGTGTTACGCTTAGTTGCCAGCAGTCATTATTTGCTGACAGCTCACGAGTCACTTTACTCTTTATTGTTCCTTTTCATGATTTTAAAACACTGGTTTTACACTGCTCTCACGGCACGGTGATTATTCTCAAGCAAACACGGCAGGTGAAGATAACGTACTGTTAAATGTGGTTGGCTGTGACAAAATCACTACTGTTTTCTTTAACACTGAAATGTACTAACCAGCCGTCATGTTTCCACAGGACTGTGTGATGGTTTTTCAGACCAGACGCAGATAGGACAGAATCCAAACGAATTGCTCCAGTCTGATCGGTAGCTCAACTTCATTTAGTTCGTTTTTAGTAAGTATAAACACGCTACACCTAATTCGTCACACCGGCTTGATTGTGACAAAGCAGTTTTCCACTAATTGTGGCTATTTGTTTAAATTTCACCCTGTGTGATTTATGCAATGCTCAGGCTGGCTCGGAGTATTCTGATAATTACTCTAACATAACAAAAATCTAAATCCAACTGCGATCCCCTGCCTGCGATTCACCAGAAATGGCCTTATCCAAACTGAGCTGGCACTCATTTTCTTCACGGTTTAAATGAAAGCACGCATGGTTTAGATTAAAGCATTGTGCCCCAGCTATTCACTAAGAACCGAACGCTAATGAAAACCAACTCTGCTCTTTTATAATTCATTTGTACCATTAGCATATTAGCTTCAGCATAATGACAGGATGTCATTAAAGGATTTGGTCTATGACTAATGACAATATTTGTGCTCTGAAGTAGGTCAAACAAAGTAGCCAATTACTGTTCTTCCCATTACAATGATGAAAGCTAGAGATTAGCTATGCTTAGTTTTGGATAGATTGTTTACTAATAAACGTAAGGGGTTTTCGAGTCCCTGTTCCAAACAGATTTAGCTAATTTAATGGTTTTTAAATCCATTTAATGATCATATTGTTATTTTGAAAAGGTACAGAGCTCAATTTTTCCACTTTAGAAAAAAAAAAAAAAAAAGTTTTGTAATTGTATGCACATAATTCTTTCAGTGTAGTCATAAGGCCATATACACACAATAATATGTATATAATAAAAAATGCAACATTTAAATCTGTTGTGACATATTTGTTAAGAATTTCTAAACTTTTTATGGATACTGTTTTTCTTTATATCAATTTCAGCATGTGTCTCTTCAATCAGTCAATGCTTTGATCTGCCATATAAATGTTTAGTTTTTGTCCAAATTAAAAAATGTTGTTGTTTTTTTTTCTCTCTTCAGGTTTCAATATGAATATCTCATCATCGGATGGAGTGCTTCACTTTTGAGCAAATTCTACCACCCTTTTTTGCAATACGAGTAGATGTACGTGTCCTCTGGGTGGCAGCATGTTTAGAAAGTGGAGTCTCCCAAGCCTCCGAGGGAAAACTGACACACATGGATCCAATATAGGCAAACCTTCATACAGTAGAAGTAGACGACATGGAGCCATCCTTCGTTCAGAGGAGGAAGTTAGTGGTGTTCATGTCTGCTACTGTTTTTCATTTGCAGTCACAAAACTTTTGAACGACTTCCAAACAACTTCCCCTTTCACAAACGCAAAGGTGTACCTCCAGCCAATGTGATTTGTAAAGATTTTCAGATTGTAACTGATGTCTGATTATTTAAAGCTATTACTCTTTCATTTTGCCTTTCAGAATCGGAGACATTACTTGTTAGTCTGTCCTCCTTAAGTAAATGAGCATGTTCGGCCCATTAGCAGATTTTTACTTAACCTAAAACATTTTCACTAGCTCCACTACGAAAAATACACATTTTTCTGAATATTTTATATTTTTCCTTTACTGAACTTTTTTGTTTTTTTACTAAACATGAAACATTTAGAACAATTTTGTTTTGAATGTGCAATAAAAAAATCTCTAAATTATACCAAACAATTAAAAAGTATTATACAGCTATAATAATAAATTCATTAACATACATTTGCAGTACCTTTACAGTAACATAAAGTGATTTGGTAAGAATTTCGAATACATTTATTTTAACTGATTTTACAATCCTTTTGAGAAGGTTTGGTGTGAGAATTGTAGCTTAAAATACAACTTTAGCTACACTGTAAAAAGTGATAAGTTGACTTAACTTAAAAAAATTTAGGAAACCTGTTGCCTTAAAAGTAAATAATAATTTAAAAAACAATTCACTTCACTTATTTTTTTTAAATTATCATTTACTTCAAAATTTTAAGGCAACATGTCTCCTCAATTTTTTTAAGTTAAGTCAACTTATCACTTTTTATAATGTAAGTAAAATAAAATGTTACTAATGAAGATATCAGTCAGAAAAGAATCAGAAAATATCTTTTGTCATTTGCTTCAAGATGAAAAAACCATCAGCAGTAAATCAGTTAACGTGTTCAAATGCACCGTCATCCGCTGGACTGAAAATTAGGAGTTCTAAGCCATGAATGCTGAGTAATCAAACTCAATCAAATCTGCCATGAACGAAGTCCTTTAGAACTAGAGAGCATGAACCAGTAAATATCATTTTCTGCCACTTAGCCCTTAATGTACCCAAAGTATATTTGGCTTTGACAATTCAATACAACCTGTGGTTTCACAGATTTACAGTGACATGTCAAAATATTCATCCACATTAATTGGCGAGATGCTGAACAGAGGCAGATTTGGGTGACACATTGACTCCTAAAGTGAGGCGAGCAATTTTGCTAGGGTTACATTCATGAAGGAATGTAGGTAACATGCTTGTCTCAGTCCAATGCCACAGACTGCTCTTTGACCAACTAAAACAAATAGTGTTCAACTGCTAATGTACAGCCAGAACAAATAAATCAATCACCTTGTTTTCACTGTGCTTAGTCCACAGATTTAGTGAAAATTAAAAATTGACTTTGCATATATTTGGTGCCGGCCAAGCTTAAAATGAGGGTTTACAGAATATGAAAAGGAATACCATCCCTGTAATCACACCGAGTATGTTTAGCTCTCAGTAATTTGAATATATCTCTGACAGCTACAGCAACAAAGGTGTATTATTGCCATATACTGCAGTTAATTCTGCTTTATTTGAACATCCGCAATGATAGTAAAAACAATCACAGTGTTGTGCGCCATATAAATGTATAGTTTAGGCATGTGCTGTAGCGCTCTGTAAGCGACGGTGAGCGCGGGCAGAGTTTCACACAGAACTCGTGTTTCTCTGTTAGCCGCAGTGACTGAGCAGCGCAGAGTTCTGGAACATTCCTGGAGAGACTCAAAGAAGAACATACACAGTGGGAGTTTGGACCGAGCCCAAGAAAAATAAATCCAGGTTTACATTTTATGAGTAAATGAGATCATATCTAGTCGGCCCTTGAAAGTTATGAGAGAAAAATGCATGTCAAGATCATGATGCTGTTAAATCAAGATATTTAATTTAGATTTGATAACTCGTCATGTCTACACAAGGCGTATGGTTTGTGAGGGTGTTTGGGGTATAGAAATATGGCTGCGATGATGTTGCTGACATCTGTGGTTAAGGGTTTCACGCAGTCGTGTTGATTAATAAATCAGCTAGTTCTTAGTAGTACATTTGTTGCATTAGGCACTTCTGAAGAGCTCTGCACAAAGCATTTTCTATAAGCATATTTGAACTTTTGAGTAGATACTGAATGTGTGTATGTTTTTGCATTTATGGCAGAGGGGTCAAGAAAATACGTTTGCATTGATTTTAATGTTTGGAAACCCAATAGCTGTGACAACTACCCACCAACTGTTCAATACAGGTTTATACAACAGTGAGTACATAAACATTTCAAACTTGGATTTACAGTGAGTCAAGTGTCTACATGCAAGGTCAGCAATGTGTGTTTTTTGCTATTTGACATTTCAGTGGTAATGATTAGCAGTTGTCTTAATGAGGCACATTAATGTTTTATTGATCATGAGATGCTGCCGATTATTCTAGTTTTTGTTTACCAAGTCTCGTCTTTGATCTTTACACAACCACTCTAGAGCTTCTTTCTCCCGAAATGTTTCTATACACAAACCATGATTACCTTGGCAACAAGAGAAGGTGCTTTATCAAGCACGAGGTCCACATAACTGGCCCCAATAAATACTTTGTAGCACTTAATTTAGTTCCATGCCGTGGGCCATTAGCTCCTACAGTCCGTCACTCAGCAACTGTGCGGCTGATGGAGAGAAAAGGCACAGCAGTGTCAATTTAATTAAATCCAGCTTGGCTGGGTGTGGCTGTTCATCATCCGCGTGTAGCACATTTCTGACAGGACCAGAAATTACTATTGATGCCCCTTTGCACAAAATGTTATTTTAAGTTATATGTGCATAAGTTCCTGAGTTTATTCTGATATTAAGATAAATTAGTGGACTGCCAGTGCACAAGAACAGAAGGCAAAACTTGGGAAACCTAGTATTAAATAAAAGTAAATATGTATTTATTTCTAGACAATATTTTGAAATGCTAAATAATTTACACTCTTTGACAACAGAGGCCTTTTGAGGGTCATTATTTTAAGAAACATTGTGCTTCACTCTTTCTTTTTAAAATAAAAAATTATAAAATGTAATAAAATGATCTTTAGAATTGGCAGACTATGAATGACCTACAATATTAAAAAGTACACAACATTACATTGGGACTTCTTGGTAAAGAAAATCAGTTGCAAAGATAAAGTAAACATTTAACCAGAATATTTGTGTAAAGAGATTATTTGCTCACTTCAGAAAGATGATCACACACACACACACACACACACACACACAACAAAAATATTATTCTGATAAATAGATTTAGTGTAATAACGCTAAGGATTATTGTTTATTTTAAGTAATCATTAAGATAACTGATAACCCTCATGACCTTAAAATAATAATCCTCATAACCATAAAAACGCTGCAGCAACTCATTTAAACTCTGCAAGAAAGTACCCCGCAAGAAATGACAAAAGCTAAAGACTTTCCTAGTAAAAAAGTAATCTGTTTAAAATACATTTATTTCAAATTAAGTATAGTTCAAATCTATTAACATATTTACTGACTTACTGATATAAAAATTATAATTAAACTTTATTTGGAGTACTACTTGTGCACAATGCATTTCTTAATATTAGGCTAAGTATAAAATGTGTTTTAATGTCATTAATGAGGATTATATGATCTTTGAATAATATCGGTCTTTAAATGCAAGATTTTTAAAGTGTACCTGAAGTATACTTGTGATAGTTCCACTTTAGCACAATCAAATATACTTAAGTATGTCTTTAGTTGGACTTCAGCACTACTTCTGCACAATTAAAGTGTATTAAGTATACAATTAGTTGTTTCAATTTAGCAGACATTTAGTATACCAGTTCAGTATACTAAAAATACAATTGCAGGATATTTTTATTAAGCACATAAACATGTAAATGTATTTGTAGTATACTTAGCATAATAAATATATTAAATATTAAATGAAATATATTGAATATTAAATTAATATATTTCAAATACATTTTAGCATATTTATTTTTGGTTACCATTTTGATATGGTTTATTACTGCATTTGAACTGCATATTTAAAATTGATGGCAACAGCACTGTTTTATAGAATAAGGTTGTTTAATATATTTGGTTTATTAAGGTGTCTTTGTTACAGTGTAATTATACATTTAAGTACTGAGTCATATTAATGAACTACATGTACTTACTATATGGTTAGATTTAGGATTAGGGTTACTTGCATGTAATTATGCATAATTAATTGTTATTATATTAGTAAGTACATGTAACGTGTAACAAGGACACCTTAAAATAAAGTGTTACCATATTCTGTTGTATTTAGAAGTGAACTTTTTTTTTTATGCTTTAATACCTTTTAACTTAAAAGTCATATCCCATAAACTTGGTATTTTTCAGCATGTTTCTTTATATGTGCCCTGAATATTTAGGGATGGAAATTCTCTCTAAACAAATAATCCATCGTTTAAAATGGATTTGTTTAAAAAAGACATGACAGACATTCAGTTGATTTATACATTATCCTCTCAGTTACACTTATGTTTTCCTTCTATGCTATTTCCTGTGGTTTGTACAGCATAAGTCTGCTTCATAAAGTTAGCAAATAAGCAAACGTGTTCTCTTTAGTCATGGTTTGTGAGGGGAGCATATATACTGTCACAAAACAAATCTTCATTCATTTAGAACAAGACTGTGTCCACAAGACTATGTAACTCCGGAGATAATGCCGTAATTTGTATTCATTAACCAAGCAGGTTTGACCGTTCTCTGTTTTAACCACTTGAGTATTATGGCTGTGAAACAAGCATCAAAGCGCAGTATGGGGCCCCACAGGCTTCGGCTGTATTAAAATCACAATCTGTCTAATTACAGGTATGCACAGTCACAGTGGTGAGAAAAGGAGAATGTTTTCTACAGAGATGCCTTGAAGGCTTTGTTAATACACTGACTGGAATAAATTCCTCACGCGAGGAACTCAGGTGCCACATTTCCTGCGCTGAGAGCCTTTTGAAACAGCCTTCCAGGTGAGAGTGAGACCGTGACTCAAGATGTCTGCACTCGAGCCGTGAGTAAACATCATCTCGCTCTTGATCCTGCAATAAGCCCAATAATGAGGCCAAGCACTTGGCATTAACATCACAGAGTGCTCGTCTGCCCTCAGTCTCATGCCGCACAGTCAGACGCTGTTTGTTGCTGCACAGATTTTTGACTCAGTTCTGTGGGAGATGAGAGCGTCTGCACGGGTGCCGTTAGTCACCGTGGGATAGCAATCGCTTTTACAAAGGGGCTTTCTGAACAAACATGATGCTGTGCGGCCTATCACGCAGCAATTTTTGGAACGTGAATCAACTCCAATTCAGGGTCTCAGAGGCTTTTTAGTGTGATTTATTGGCTGCAGTTGTTTGCCCTGCCACTGAAGGATTAGCCAACAACATTTTAATGTTACTTTGCAAAAATAATCAAACTAATTTGTACAGTAAATGCATCACAAAATATATCATTTCCACATTTAAAGAGTTTCATTCACATTGACCTTCAGGTCTGGTTCCTGTTTTGTTATTCTTTAGACTAATTAGCAAATTAGCTAGCCTACATGCAATTTCACTCCACAAACAGAAGTCCAACTTCAACAGCGTGTGCTTTAAAAATAGTTACTTTTAGTCACCTGTAACAGATAGTTTATAGTTTTCACATACATCGATAAACGTTATAGGCTACAAATATACGATGGATATCATTTCAAGAGCTCTTGTGCATCTTGTGGCGGTGGGCCGTGTAACCCCGTGACTGCAGGGTTGTGTTTTTATTTGATGCTTGGGAAAAGAGCACCACTTGGGTGGCTGGAGCCCTGGCAGAATCCCGAAGTCTAACTAACCTTTAATCTCTAATCCTCAACCCAAACCTGACCCTACTGCATTTACTCGCGTCTAGTTGTCGGATGTCTGTCTCAAAAAACTTTAAAATCAAAACATTAGGATTTTCGTGTTGAATAAAAATGCCACAGGTTTTACGTTATTCCTAATTAGTCGTGTCATTATTAAATCATGGCTACATTATTAAATATTCGATCTTAATGTGTTTCCATATTTTTCCACATACGTTAAATATGAAACAAGGATAGTCTGCAAAAGCCTAACGTCGAATTGAGTCCAAAGGCCGATTCCGTAGCCTTTCACACAGTCATCTTCATTATAATTATGCGCGTGTAAATGACTGTGGGAAAGGCTATACATTTATTAATCTTCGACAATATACTGTAGGATAACAGATAACTGCGAATGATTAGCCTATCTGTTTTCAATTGTACTGTACCTTCGACTTTATATTGACAGGTGAGTGTCTTGCTTCCTTTATCACGATAGAGATTACATAATATCAGTGTTCGGAATGAAGTGCAGAAATTATTTTAATAATCGGGTGGTCTATAAACGCAGCGTTGCATAGTGTTTATTTCAAAGAAGGATTAATTGCCTAGGAGAAGACCATTAGCCTATATCAACAATAAAAGCAAAAGCAAATATAATAATAATAATAATAATAATAATAAGAGCGTATAACACACACACACACACAAATATATATATATATATATATACACACACACACACACACACACATACTCACATGATAAAAAAAAAAAAAATAGCTACATCAGAATTCCTTGCACAGAGTTCAGACCCAAAGTCAGTTTATTGCTGAACTTTGATCTTTATTACATGTAAGACAATTATCACCAGCTCCATGTAAAACACCATTCATATTTCGTTGTGATTGTCACTGTATGAGGAACCACTATGATCAGGTGAGTTTAGATGAGCTTTAGGGTTACATGGATATTTTATTATTATTTTTTTTCTCTAAGCTAAAAGTACGAGCTTCAACGCTCATGTTTTGTTTCCCACATTAAAGGTTTTCTGTTGTAGTCTGCCTATCAGTGCTGCTGTTCAGCACTTCAGCCAAGCCATACAGGCCAAGGGTATGTTTTACTTTTAATATGGACACTCTTAATTTACAGCTAAATATTTTGACTGTCTTAAGTTACAAAAGAAAAAAATAAACAATGGCTATAGTCGCTTTTAATTACAACTGTTATTACAAGGTCTGCCCTGACCCTTCTTGCCATTTTGAGCAAGATGAAAAGGATGTAAAGAGTTTAACATTAATTTTAATGAACTTTGTAATTTATAAATCTGTGATTTCTGAGTCGGCAGTTCATCTTTTAATCGAATTACTTACAAAGTTTTTTATTTTTTTTTTAAATAGTCAATATGCTAATGTTTGACATCTAAAAAATGTATATAATTTTACATTTGTCCTGCAGGAAAAAGTGTTGGGCAAAGCAGTTCAGGACACTATAGAGTAAGTATTGTCTTGCCTTCTGCACACCGTGAAGGATCTAAATAGGTCTGTACATAATAAATCTGTAAGAATATTTACAAATCATTGAAATAAGACATTATCCATTATAGTTTTGATCATCCCAATGGGAAGATGATCCTGGAAATGAAGGAGGTGGAGCCACCACAGGACATGGACATTACAGATTCTGACATCGATCCCAACATGTTGATCAGGAAAGCCGTAAAAGGAGAAATACAGCAGAAATATGACAGACCTGAAGAGGATAAAGATGCTCTCTACCACTCCTTTGACATAAAATATCCAGCTGATGCAAAACAGCCTGAAAACTACTTTCAGCCACTGGGACACGATCGGGTACAGATGTATGACAAACCAGAAGAAGATAGGGATGAGCTATACCACGGCATGTTTGATGTAGCTGAAGAGCCAATGAGAGAAGAGAAGGATGTAATTGGAGGTAATGTCAGGCCCATCTACTCAAGCCCTCATGAGGACAAAGACGACCTGTACCACGCAGATGTTAAAGGACATCTGTCTGACCAGCAGGCTCTGCCGATGAATATATTCCCCATTCACCCCAAAAGAGTGCACACAGAGCCAGAGGTAGACCAGGATGACCTTTATCATAAGCAATGATAAGATAAGTCATGTCACGTCTAAAGGAATGTAATACTGAATGTTAATTCATTATGTGTAGTTTTAATTAAATGCTCTCTATTTTTTTAAATCTTAAAATAAAATGTGTTTTAACATGATTTCTTTTTAATATAGCTAATATTGAACATAGAAAAAGAAAACAGTTCATCTGTTTAGCATGTCTCCAACTCATCAATACTGAGAAGACTGTGACCATAATTTATAAGCCATACGGATCACTTTATTGAGTAAATGAAATACATTTGAATGAAATTATTTAAAAGTAGAAAGTATTTATTAAGGCAAAGTATAAGAAAAACAAACATTTCACATTTCCATAGTCCTAGCAAGAGAACATTCAGAGAGCTCAATTCAGCTGCTGTTAATTCACACAACAATGGGCAACAAAATGAAATGTGCAGGGGGGGGGGGGATTGAGCTACACCTGTTGAACATGAAAAGCAAAATTTGACCAGTTATATTTAAACTTTAAGATTAAATCTCTAAAGGTTAAACAGAGCTGATTTTCATTTCACAAAACTTTCAGTAAAAAAAGAAAAGAAAAATGAATTGTATTTTCATATTTTACTGTATGATTTTCTCTAATCTATTTATTAAAGAAATTGTCTTATTGCTTATTTTACAACATCACATTACAGAAAATATGAACAGAAAATTCTTTGAACTTTTTGAACAATTATGAACAGAGTCATTTTGCAATCAAAATATACAAGGATGGCATTAAATTAATAACATACTTTTTATATATACAATCTTTTTTTATATATAAAGGTATTTTGTATGTGCATTATAATTTGGTGTAAAAACTCTGGCACTGAAAAACTGTACCAAACAGCCTTCTTTCAGCACTGTTCACCAGGCGGAATGACACCTTTCTTGATTATGAGATTTCCATACAGTGCAGTCTCCCTGTCAGACAGATTTACGGATCATACATAATTATTGTTTTTCTTAAATATATATAATAATTTAAGAGTTAAACAGACCCATCACAGATCATAAATAGAAATGCTCACCCAGTTGCCACTACAGCAAATGCCTTTTTGGCACGCTCATAAAATGCAAACCGCTCAACAAGCCTGAAGCTACCCTGAAAGAAAAAAAGCATACTAAATTTTAAGACTGTTTGTTAATGTGATTATATATAATGTGATTTTATATATATATATATATATATATATATATGAAATCTGAAGTAAAATATTATATTATTGAGATAATATTTTATGTCATGGACACAGTATTCACTTTGAAAACCTAGTTTGGTCAAATATAATTTAAGCAGTGATGAATAGTCTTCATCATATGAGTTATGACCCTTTATGTATATAATAACTTACATCTGATCCTGCTTGTTTCAGGAGGTCAGAGTACTGGTCCCATACCGGCACTTTCAGCCCCTTTAATTTGTCACTCTGCACAAGGTCCATGACAGCTGCCTAACAAATCAGACCTTATTTAGTGACAGACACAATCTACAATTATGATAAGTTACATACATTAACAAATGGAGGTGAAATTTGTGGTTTAGCCATTAAAAAAAAAAAAAAGATGCCAGATAATGGTACAAATGTTATTACCCACCGAATCATCGTAGGTATCAAGAGGAAAAAGCTTCAGTATTGCCTTCAGAAGTTCTGGTATACCTACACCTTAAAAAGTAAAACCATATACTTGATTAAACAAAAATGTTATTTGCACATTAAGAATTATTTTGGGTTGTGTAGATCTGGAACTACAATTACTTAGGCTACAAATGATCAGTTATAATTTCTTCTGTAAAACCATAACAAATTAACATGAGATTTCTTTTAAACAGTGTAAGAAATGTGCAAAAAAAATAATAATTCTTTAACTACGAAAGTGCATGTAATAATTATTAACAGTTTTATTGTAGAAACGATACCTGCTACATTTTGTAAAAGTTTAGACGCTTGTAGGACACATACCATCCGCTCTTATCTCCACTGGACCACATTTACAAATAGATGAGGTTGGAAAATTTGCGTCTGCAAGAACTACAAAAAAGTGATACATGACAAACCATACATGGAGTTCATTTCTTATAACTGTATTGCACTGATGTCTCGTCTGTGCTCATAAGACAAACCAGATCCACTCAAACCACAGACGGACAGAAAATCAACGCTTTTCAACATCAGCGGGAGTCGTATATGCGGATATGTGCTTTGGCTTAGAGATAATAAAAATGTGACATTTTTAAGAGAGACAGCCTACAAAGTTTTTTGACTGACATTTTGATGATCGAAATGAAAGCGTAAGTTGCGCGCTACGGAGCGCTGCCAAAGCAATGTGACTTCCCGCTTTACTGCACGAACTAGGATTTAGCGTTTTGACATCGTATCTAACCTTGTATAAACCAATGACAGGATCTATTTATCCTAACAGGTATATCGTCTTATATTCATCCAGATATCACATGCGTGACACAAGAACGTCAGGCTTCCGAAGGCTGGCGTAACGCTCCAAAAAAATTACACTGTGATCTGATCTCATTAACGACTTACCTAGCTCATCTCCATGACCCATTTGCGCCAAAACATATAATAATTCAGGCGTAAGTATGGACGGGATTCCTTTCAGTATAACCATTTCAAAGCAGTGACAGAACACGAAAGCGTTTGTGGAAAATCATGTGACCCTTTAATGTATTTCAATTGGTAGAGCTACAGTACGTCTCTAACGCAACCTGCGTTTCGAATAGCCTACGTAAGTTGCGTACCTCTGGCTACTCATGACAGCAGCTTAGTTTTAACTATTTATTTCATATTTAAGCACGACTGGTTATGCATATAGGTCTAATGTTGCTTTCCGTTTCAGAATGAGAAGGCAAATTATTTTAAGCATTGCCTTTTCATAAATTTATGAACTTATTGTGTTATTTGAGTCATAATTAGGCCTACATGATTTCAGATAGGACCCACAATGCAAATAATAAAAATGACAAGTTATCAGAAAGCAAACAGAAATGGCCTTTGCGTGAGAGGTAACTATAAAAATCCACTCGATCGGTCGATATAGCCTACCAAGTTTTATGTTTTTAAAAAAAAAAATATATATATATATAGCCATATAGTTAGCCTATTTTTGCATTTACATTTCAAAAATAAATAAATGATTAATTAGCAAACTACTAGCCATTAAAATGACCAAACAACATTAGTGGCAGTGCTAGAGCAGCCTAATTGTAATATCCGCATAGATCTTAAAATAGTGCATAGCAAATCAACAGGTGTCTTCAAAATAATTATTCATTCATATTATTTCCATGCATGACTCTAAGTCTCTGACGAACAAGCAGTAATTTTGCGCACAGTGTGAACCACTAGGCTAACTTGATATAAAACTTCAGGTATTCTAAAATGTTGAGGAAAGATCCTTGTAGGCTACTCAAGCCCATCATTTGCGGTGTGACTGAAACTTCAAAGATCCGCGCGCACAGGCCTTCTGCGCGTGAAATTGTAGGCTACGACATTGCTCCTGACAATGGTGTTAAATTAAATTCCCACAAGATCCAATGCTAAAAAATAAAGTATTCAATGTCTAAGCAAATTGTAATGTCATTAAGAAAAATTCGAGATTTTTTTCCCTATCTAGTTGGACATTTATTTGGAAAAAAAGAAATTAGAAAGCTAATTGAAGTTAAACTCGCGTCTAAATGAAGAACGACACCTAGACGTGCAGCTGCTACTGATGAAGAGGAACTTCTGGTGATGTGGTTGTAATTCAGGGAAATTTGCTCCAAAAGAGGTGTGTGGAGGCTTTGCAGCTGCGAAATGTAGAGTGAAAGTGGAAAGATGGAAGACTGATGGAAGAAAAGACATTCGGAGGAGCCAAGACTGTCTGATCAGTTCAAAGCTCTTTTCTTTTACCGAGGAACCATGCTGCTCCCTCTTTGGTTCTGCTTTTTTAAATGAGTTTATCACGCTATGAGGAGCTGCCTCTGCCAAAATGTAACGTTTTGCCCCTTTTGTCTGCGCTGAGCGCCTCAATTCGGTCTACATTTATTATTTTGACCTTTCGTTAGCAGGGGATAGACTTCAAAGTGGAACCTCTCTTTTGCTGTCTTTAAGGAGACCTTTGTGCTGTTGCGGTGTGTGGAGAGAAAGTTTTTTTTCTCCTCTTTTAAAAGTTTTGTTCCAGGGACTGAGAAGAAAGCTGGAGTCTGAGGGAATATTGAATGAAAATTAAAATCAATTAGGCTATGGACTTTTGAGAGTGCTTGGAAAGGCGCCGTGCGAAAAAAGCCGAGATTTTCAAGTGAGAAAATGCTCTCAGTTGATGTGCAATTGAGATGAATAGCCTCTTCCTTTAATTACATTTGCCGTGGTCCTTCTGGACGCTGTATTTCACATAAAATAGTCAGCGTTTAATGCGTAAAAGTGGTTTGTAAGTTCTCTCTGGTGATCTTTAACCTGACAACTGATGAAAGTTATGATTAAAGTTATTAACATTACAGTTATTCATCAGCAACTAGAAAGTTTGAGCGGTTTAGTTTAAAAAGCTGCGATATTTCATAACTTGCATTTAAGTTACCGGATACAAATAGAAAGTTATTAAAGTAGCATTTAAAAAATAAATTAAAAAGAGCATATTAATAACCTGAAAATGCTAGTTATTTATAAATCATCGTTTATATACAGTGATATGTTATATAAGGATGTGATGTCCTCGTTTCTAAGAACAAGGTTAGATTAAGAGTTTTTGCTATGAATATGTTGGTTCTATCGTTGGTTATAAACAAACTTCTCTGTGCCGCACGAAACCTGCATTGCGCTGTATTTATAAACCCTATAGTTCGCAGTGTCCTCCAAAACCCCATTTTGCACTATATCAGATGAAAACACTAAATAATATTACATTACTCTGAAACAATTTCTGTCAAATAGCAGATATATCATTAAAAAAAAAAAAAAAAAAAAAAAAATCACTACAAAAATACTACTACAGTGACTTTATTAGGCTACCTCGATGAATAAGCCGCACGAGTGACTGAAGATACACCCACAGCGCCACCTAGAGTGCACTAAGTGGAATTGCGACGTCTTTTCCCAATGAATTTTAGTGTAATAGTCAACATACAAAATCAAATCAGAATGGGATTTGCAAAACCTTCAATAGTGTTATACAGTAATTACAAACAATTTAGAAAGGTTATGGCAACACCACTTTCTCTCTCTTAATTGATAAAGTGTATGCTAGTACAAAGCATGACTGAGTGTTTAAATTACACACAGTTACTGTACTGGATGCCTCTATTTATGGTGTATCAGCAAAGAAGGTTTCAAGGTGATAATACCAGACATTACTAAGACGCTAAATCAGAGCAAATTAAATCTGTCAACTCAAAAGTACAGATCCTGATGTTTTTTCATAAACGCTTGATAAGAAAATTAAGGCAAAGTAGAGTATTTTAATAACAGCATTTGATCACAAACGAAACACCATGGTTTAAAAATCACCACATTTTCCACTGGAATTTTACTTGTCCTGGAAAGCAGCCTTTCGCTTCTCCACAAAAGCAGTCATGCCCTCCTTTCTGTCCTCCTGAAAATCAGAACACGGCAAGTTCAAGAATGAAGTCATCTTTTTCTTCAAAAAAGGAAATAAGTGGAAAAAAAAGTGACGCACCGTCGCAAAGGTTGCATGGAACAATCTTTTCTCAAGTCGATTGCCCTCAGCTAAACTCAGTTCAAATGCTGTAATTAAAGATCAAATAAAACTCAGTTTCTAAATGGCTGCACAGGACTATATGTATTTTTAAATCCAATTTGGATGCATGAGTCATTCGTGAAATATGAGCAGAATATATTTCAACAATAAAAGTAGCAACTGTCTCTTTAATGAAACGCTTACCTGCGTTAACAGCTTCCTTTGCCATGGCTGAGACAAGTTTGGAATTGCCAGCTATTTTCTCTCCACATCTGATCGCTTCTGATACCAGCTGATCCACAGGAAACACTTTACTTACCAGACCTATGAAGATGAATATATTAGTCCACTTCTTAAATTGAGAGAAGAAGAAAGCAGCAACAGTGCAAAAGAAAGTTTGAAAGACAAACCAGACTGTTTTGCCTCCTGAGCTGAGATTCGGTCTCCTGTGAGAACCATCTCCATTGCAAGGGATTTTCCCACTGCTCTTGTAAGCCTCTGAGTGCCACCAGAACCTGGAGCCAAAGAAATCATGTCATTTCAGCTGCCTCGTTTTTTAGTATTCCTATTCATAGGTATTCTTCAAAAATGAAATCAACATAACATAAAAAAAAAAAAAAACGTTATTGTACCAGGAATGGTCCCGAGCAAGATTTCTGGCTGTCCAAACTGTGCTTTCTCCCCAGCATAGATTATGTCACACATCATGGCAAACTCACATCCTCCACCAAGCTATACAGGAAAATAAATTTATGCTTGAGTGGGAATTACGGTTAAAACAGTCTAGTGAACTCATTTAAAACATTTACCTACCGCAAACCCATTGACAGCTGCAATAACAGGCTTTTTAACTGTTGATACCCTGTTCCAGTGTGCCAGGAAGTTTCCTCCATAGCACTCTTGAAAGGTTCGATTCTGCATCTCTTTAATATCAGCTCCAGCTATGAAAGCAAAAGTGTCAATAAAACACAATTAGTCCAAAACAAGTCTATAGAACACACAACTAATTTCACAGACAGTTTCACACCTGCGAAGGCTTTTTCGCTTCCTGTGACGACAATTGCTCCCACTTCGCTGTCAGCGTCGAATGCATCAAGGGCTTTGCCCACCTCCATCATAAGCCCATCACAAAGAGCATTCAGTGCCTTTGGTCTGTTCAGTTGGATGAAGCCAACATCCTTCTTTTCACCCTTTTTGTCAACTAGAATGTACTGATACTGGCCACCTGCAACAGAGATGAAGGTGGGGGTCAAACTAACTCACAATGTATCCATGCAATTTTTAAATAACTTAAAAACAGTATTGATTTAGCATATGTGACCCTGGACCACAAAACCAGTCGCTGGGGTATATTTGTAGCAATAGCCAAAAATACATTGTATGGGTCAAAATTATCAATTTTTCTTTTATGCCAAAAATCATTAGTATATTAAGTAAAGATCATGTTCCATGAAGATATTTTGTAAATTTCTTACCGTTAATGTATAAAAACCTCATTTTTCATTAGTGATATGCATTGCTAAGAACTTCATTTGGACAACTTTAAAGGTGATTTTCTCAATATTTTGATTTTTTTGCACCCTCAGACTCCAGATTTTCAAATAGTTGCATCTCGGCCAAATGTTGCCCTATCCCAACAAACCATCAATGGAAAGCTTATTTATTCAGCTTTCAGATGATGTATACATCTCAATTTTGAAACATTGACACTTAATACTGGTTTTGTGGTCCTGGGTCACATATATATCACCTCATTAGAGTTCACAAGCTGGCATGGCTTTTAACTGTGGAGATATTTCTAGTATGCGCACTATTGTTGTATCTATATTATTATTTTACTCTTAAATATGTTTCAACTGTAAACAGTCGCACAGAAATGTAACTGCGGCTACTATAAAGCTCAGTTTTTCCATTATTAAGTTGCAGATACTAGTACAATACAGTCAGGAGTCACAGAACTAGCGCAGGCAAACGAAGCAAGTTTCCAACCAAAGCAAAACTCAAGAGTGACACTGAAAAAGAAGCCATTCATTTTACGGAGACATGATTTGCGTTACCTGAACTGCATTGCCTTGTTGCTGCTAACGCAGACGGCAGCAGTTTACTGTGTTTGAGAAGTAACCCTGTGGATCTGCAGAGCAGCGCCATGGTTGTGCGGGGTCAACGGTAACAAACACTGCGAGTCTGCGACGCTGGAGTCGCGCTGGTTGGCTGTCAATGCTTACATCACTGCGTAGTCGGGATGCCAGATGCTGTATTAAAAATCCTCCTTCCTTCATTATTTGACCACAATTACCACCTCAAGGAAGAAATCATTATTAATTAGAATTGAACCATACACACACATTGCACGACTCTCAAATGTTTAAAGAGTTAATTTTATTACCTTTTTAATACTTTGATTAGACCTTGTTTTAACACTAGATAGCAAAGGAATGTTTTTGCGCGTATAGCTCCCTCTATTGGTCACTTTCGTGAATGAACTTCGCATTGTGACAAATGCACTGCCTTTTCTGGTTTTGTATTGCCAGTAGAAAACGTGAAACATAGATAAGGGCTGATCTGAGGGTAATGTAAATTATGGCTTCAAAACATGTTATTAGTCAATGAAATAAAATCATTTATTTCTCCAGTTAAAGAAACCAACCTGTAGAGGGCACTTGCAATTTACAGTATTTACAGAGTTTGATGCTGTTTACTGTATTGCGTTTTGTTTGAACTGGTAAACCACCAAGAAGCTTTAAAAATCAGGTGAAGCTTATGCTAAGTGTACACAGGACACATTAAATGACTTCAAAGGCTGTAAGGACTGATTTATTGGTCTGCAAATCCATTAGAAAAGCACCAAAATTCATAGAGGTTACAAAACTCACAAAATAAACAAATCTTGCCTTTAAAATGAAAACACAATGCATTCACATTAACTTGTTTATCCAGATGACCGAACAGAATTAATCACCACAAGTGTACTTTTAGGTATTTGTAATGCACTTTTTTTTTTTTATTCACACACACACTTTTTTTTTTTTCACCCAAATGCTACTCTTTAGTTGTACCATACATATTGAAGTATTTTACAAGGGATTCTGGATGACAGACATTTCATACCTTGGCAAATTATGAATTTGTTTTTATTGATTAGTTTCAATAGCAGCACTTGCGTCAACCACACATGAAGTGCATTACCAAAAAAAAAAAAAAAAAAAGTTAGTTACTTTGAAAAGTGCAACTCAAAACTGAAGTCTGTTGGTGTAAATCATTAGTAAGAATACAATTTTAGATCCCAAACACCAACGCCATATTTCAATAGGCACATTTCTGATAAATACCAAGTTACAAAAGCACACTCAACCAACAAGTTTTAATTCATGAAAATGATTGTGCAACTACATCCAACATCACAAACTAACTCTAAGTAATGGGCCACATTAGGAATACAAAACACATCTGAAATAGTCTCTTTAAATAAAAGAACTGACATATTAAGCTCTAAAAGCAAAGCTCTAAAAGACCAAAAGAGGAAAAAGAAACATACCATGCTACCTAGAATCTTAAGAAATCAACTAAAAGGTTGATGAACTGGAAACCAGTGAAAACTCACACTAAATGTCACATACACCATACAAACACTCTTTAGTGTCAAAACATTATTGAAAAAAATCAAATAAAAAAAAAATGCATACAGAGGCCCTGTTTAGTATATGTACATCCAAGTTCGAAGGCTTCAGAACAATGGTTTACAACCAGGACATTCATTTTCAACCCTCATAAATGTGAACCAGTTTGATAAATTGTTACTTTTGAGATACAAGACAAGAAAGAGCAATAAAAGATGGAAGCATTAGAACTGGTATCAGTAATTGGGAATATTAATAGGATCATAGGGAGAAATGCATGTTTGTTAAAACTTCAATGAACTGTAAGTCACTTTGGATAACAGCGTCTGCCAAATACATTAACAATCTATTAGTATGGTAAGGTTTCTTAAAGCGAAGTCAACACTATTGACATTCTCTCCTTGTGTGCGTTCTTTCTCCCTCCCCATTTTTCTGTTATCCAGGTGTAATTTCACACACTCATTGTTCAGAGACTAAATTAAGAATGGTCAACATTTAAACATCACCAGACAGAATGAAGCTCACAACTCACAGATTTAGCAGTTAAATAGCAATACTGTTAAGTGTATCATATTGGTCCAGATGACCATGTTTCATTTGCTAAGCATGTCATATCAAAGTGCATTTGCCACAACATGTCACATGGGTGTGTGGTCAAGGACCATATTGCTTGGGCTGCCGTACCGATTAAACAATCTCTGCACGAGTTTGAGGCACAAACAACTGCAGAGAAAATCAGCCAAGTATAAAAATGATCTACTTCACATTAAAATGTACAATACTTTATTTAGCTGGAGTTTTCTATCAGGAGTACCTTCTCAACAGATTAAGGATCTTTAATATTGCACTCAATAAATATTCTGACTTCAATGTTGACCAGACGCTGATGTGGGCAAATGTTTTTGGCTGGCGCGAAGCACTCTCTGGCGTATAATAGCATTATTTAATTACATGAAATTCAGTCAAGTAAATCGACCAGCAAAGCAGACAAAACGGCAGTCCTTCTACTTCATTCGTCACTGCCTGTTTCCATGTGTTCCAGGGCACAGACCAACTACAAGTATAGTATTAGAAAATATTACAATAGTGACCATAATACTGAATATATACACAGTAATATTGACTAATGAGAAGCATTGCTGACTCATTCACTACAGAACAGGGCACATTCATCCACACAAGAGTTGATGTGACAGTAGTACTACATACACCAATCAAAATTTAGGGTCAGTAAGTTTTTTTGAAGATGTTAATACCACCTAGTTTCCACAAAAATAATTATGCAGCATAGATGTTCTCAGCACTGATCAAAATAAAGGTTTCTTGAGCATCAAATCAGCATATCAGAATGATTTCTTAAGGATCATGTGACACTTAAGACCAGAGTGAAAATTCAGCTTTGCCGTCACAGGAATAAACCTTTTTTTTTTTTTAATACAATTGAAGTTATTTTAAATTATATTTCACACAAACAGAAACAATATTGTTTTTACTGCAGTTACCATCAAATAAATGCAGTCTTGGTGAGCATAAGAGACTCCTTTCAAAAACAGTAAAAAGAAAATTTACCGACCCCAAACTTTTGAATGGTAGTGTACATGCATGTCATGCAAATGAATGCAAATCAAGAAGTGTTTTTTGGATATTGTTATGTAATAAGTAGCAGTAATAATCACTGCTATCATACTAATCCAATTCTACAAGTGGAAGTTGAGCAGAAGACAACCGAGTGGACAGCATTGTGGGTGTACAGGGCAGAGGATCTCAGCAAAATCACTGCTGAATACAGAAACATGCTGACCATTGACTGCGTTTATATATTAATAATGAGAGTGACATAAGGAGTATGAAGGAGGAGGAGAGAATAATAGATTTTTTTTGAAGACGCTCACTTTACACCCACAGCTATAAGCTATTACGAAGCCTATCAGTGGATGACAGTACATTCAAGAAACAATTCAGCCCTGTTATATCTGCTCCTTCAACTTTCACGAGGTGCTCATAATAAAGCGTAAACAGATAAGCGGAGTTATTTTTTGCAAAACTGCTGCACTGAAGTTAATCCACAATGAAAACAATGTAATTAAACAGTGGTGTTGGTTTGGTTGCCAAGGATTTAACATGATACTGTTGTACTTAAATACTGTGCTGGCTTGGAAGAGAATGACTGGATGATCAAATTTCCAAAAATAAAAGCTTCCTCTACCTCAAATTAAATAATCCGCATGCGACATTCTACAAAATTTCAGTGCAACACATTCTATATCTCCCAAAATGAATAGCCGCAATGGACAGAGACAGGAAAGGTAAGGTACGCTATTTAAACGTCTACCATACACCCTGCTACACAATTTGGAGATAAAATAACATCTTCCTTCCAAAATATTTTAATTATTCTGATTAAATAACAAATCAAACCCAGGTGAAACAGCAAATGCGGAATCGGAGCTCATATATTCTAGCAGCCAAAGCATTTCAGAGTAACTCATAATAATTTAAAGCAAATTTATCATCAGAGTGAAATGAAGTAAAATCAACTTTATCTGATTTCCTGAGTTTTGGATCATTTTGAACCTACACTGATAGACTACAAGCACAAGTGCATTGGCAGTGTCTATGGAGAGCAGCTAAATCCCAGTGGCGTATGTTACTGCCACAGAGTGCATATCAACGTGTGCGATCCCTGAAAAATTATTGAAGCTAAACAAATAAGCTACAATGTGAAGCAAAGATACTGGAAAAACACACATCTGATATTGCAACCAGTCACCAAACCCGTTATGATGCAATACTCAGAAATCATTACAATGTGAGGTTAGAGGGCAAAAGAGAAGTGGAAATGCAGATGTTGTTGATGTCTTTGTGTGAGCTGCGGCAAACGCACAGGTGCAGATGGTCACCTGTGAGAAGTCCTTTCTTGCGCGTGCTCAGGTGTGCTTGGTTAGCCCAGCTTGGTGATCTGAAGACTCCCAACTATCCGGATCTTATTAATGGCTGGCAAAGACTTTACTTTGTGATAAAAGTCAAACAGCTGGTGTCCATCCACAAAGATCCTAAAACGCTGGTGCTCACAATGGATCTCAATCTGTATAAATGGGGAAAGGACAGGAGAGAAAGAGCGAAATGAGATCAAAATCAAAAGAATCCTTTGTCAGTCACTGAGACACATTGTGAACAGCGTGTTGAAAGGCAGTGCTTGTCTTACTTTGCATGACTGCTTATCTCAGCTCAACAGTGACCCATTTTTTGGTTCGCCTTCAGCCCAGATTACAAACAATAAGCACTCATTATCTTCAAGCATCTTTACCCACTTTGGTCGTACAACTCTCTGCCATACAGAATAATTCTGTAATTGGCTATTATAAAAGGAATAAACAGTCATGCAAAAGCAGTCATACGTTCTGGATGGATAGATAGAGATATAGATGTATATAAAATACACACACACACACAAAGTAGTCAACATTTGAAGTGGATCAAAACCTTTCAAAAAAAGTTGTCCTAAAACAAAAATGCATTCTTTGTTCATGCAACTTTGATGAACTTTTTTGATCCACTTCAAATGTTGACTACTGTGTGTGTGAAGGAAATCCCCACATAATGTGATATATATATATATATACACACACACACACACACCACATTATGAGGGGATTTCCTTCTGTCTGAAAAGATACCTGCATACAACAGCGGTGTCAGTTAAATCTGACTGACCAAGTAATGAGGCAGCTGCCATCAGTTTCACACACAACCCCGGACTCATGCTTCGTGCAGATTAGAGAGCATGTAGATGTCAGTGTTTCAGCTCATTACCCTAAAAGGCTGGTCTGGGATGAAGGGGAAGTAAGCTATGGGTGTCTCTTCCTCACTCCATTTCCCAGAAACCCGTGCATTCCTCAGGAACTGCCTTTCGGTGAAACGTGCGCTGAGTTTAAGGGCCACGTCAGTGAGCTCTTCATCATCGTTCTCCTCATTGTGTCCACAGTTCAAACTGATGTCAAAGCTGTGCAGAAAACAAACTTTAAGCATGTAAACAGCCAACATCTGGTGCAATGCACTGCCTAAAGTTCCTGGATTTCTTTAATGATTTATTCATCTGTACTAATAGGTTTCGTATATTGTCATCATAACCATATGACTAAACAAAAATATGACAAGTGTTGCATGAAGCATTAAAAACCGCACGCAAATATACCAAACATTACAGAGAAACAGCATGCATCTACTTTACATGAATTCATAGTAATTTAGGCTTGCATTGGAATCCATTCTCTGAATGAGCATCACAGTGCATTCCTAATGGATCAGCAGTCTGTTTAGGAAGGCTGAATTCCTGAGCTGAAATGACACATTAGTACCACTTAACCATTGGCATATCAGGACTGTAATGTGCATGCTTAATTAAAATGCTGCATAATTACAATTTAAAGACTAAGCCACCAATTTAACAAACTGCTCCATCCCCTTAGGCCAGGAACCAGTACTATACTCTCTCTCTCAAAAAAAAAAAAAAAAAAAAAAAAAGGATCAGCACATTAATAAGTGATTGAATCTAAGAACAATACCGGCAAAATGCATACCCTTAACACAATGCAAGTCACTTGGGATAAGTGTCTCCCAAATGCGTAAATATTAAAATCGCGACAAAAAGCCTTTGGAACAAGATTTAAAGAAACTTGAAACAACTACACTACTGTTTAAAAGTTTGAGGTTAGAAAAATTTATATTTAAATAAATTAAATTATTATTCAGCAAGGATGAATTACATTGATCAAGTGTTATTAAATACAAAAACATAAATCTTTTGTATTTCTTTCTTTTGTCAAAATGCAGCTGTACTGAATTTTCCATTCAAAGAATCCTGAAAGCAAAAAAAATTAAGCAGCACAACCGTTTTCAACAAATGTTTCTTGAGCACCAAATCAGCATATCAAAATGATTTCTGAAAGATCATGTGACACTGAAGACTGGAGTAATGGCTGTTGAAATTCAGCTTTTCCAACGCAGGAATACTTCACACTTCAAAATAATAAAAAAATAAGTTATTATAAATTGAAATAATTTCTTTACAACATTACTGTTCTTAGTGTATTTAGAGCAAATAGATTCAGATTTGGTGAACATATGTATTTTTGAACCGTGGTGTAATAATCACAAATTAGTGTTAAGTCTTTTCAGCCTTGCCCATTCTTAGGCTCTCTTATGGAACATGCCTGTTGGTGCTCCACTTCCTTACAATACCTAAATAAATTAATAAAACATACATAAATATTTCACTCTAGCCCAGCTCTGCTAGTGGAGAGAGCCCTGTTAGTATTCTATATTTATAATAGAAGTAAAGCAGCAACAACTGCAACAACGTGAATGGTGACTGAGATTTATAGTAAATGTACCCGTAAAGTGTTCCCGGTGTATACATCTATACCCATATATGTAAATATACCCAAATCACAGAAGAAACTGGCTGGAACAACATAAGGTCAACGTGAGCTAGCTGTGAATCAAAAGATTTACCACTGATTATTTGAATCAACATAAAATGTTGAGTTTCCAAGACACACCCAATGCTCTCACAGTTTTTAATATTTGTTTCCTTAACAGCTAATGTAAACACCCATCATCACCAAGCAGTGCACACACCCATGCAGATCTACAACCCATGCAATCCGAAACAAGAGGCTCTGCTTCTCAAAACATAGTGCTACCCATCTAGACAACATATGGGCCCGCGATGCCCAAAAATGCTGTTTAAGGAAGCTTACAAGGTTTTGAGACAGAGCTTCTCTCTGATGTAACTCTTTGCAACTGCTAGAATGTGTACATTCCTAAACATATGCAATTTTGATATGAAAACATACCTGTCTGGCTCTGGATCAATGATGCCCATTATAATAATTTTCTTCCCAGGCCTCATGCCACCTCTGATCCGTCCACTAAAAGGAACTGTCTGGTATATCAGATGGGGAACAAAAATCAGTGCAACAGAAACTATAGCATAAGAGAACCACGATGCTTATAAACATCTACTCTACCAGAATACGAGAGATGTCTTCTTTATCAGGGGAGATAAGCCCAGAATCTCCAAACGAGTTATTAAGGTGAAGATCATCTTCGGTGTTCTTCAGAGGAGAAAGAGAAGATTTACAAGTTTCAAAAAGCCCTTAAATATGAGAAATGCAATAAGACACGAGCGCTGTAATACAGATGCACATGCAGATTTTAACAATAAAACGACACGCCTTCTACATCTGCACTTCAGTTTTAAAGACAGATAAAAAACAGGATGTGCACTAAATACATCAGAGATAAAAGAGGGCTTGAAGTATTATTTGTCCATTGCGGTCTTCCACGTCTGCATTTCAACAAAATCATTATGATTTTTTCAACTCTAGGTATGAGAGATGAACGAGTCATCTCATTGCATGTGATGCATGCTGATTTCCACTGCGCGTTTTACTAAATAAATCTATTTTATTAACATTAATGGCTAACTGATGAAAATCCGAAGCATTTAAAATTTCAAAGGTATTTGTGACTTACTATCGCGTCCTTTTCCATGCTCGCCACCGCCATCTTGAACAAAATACCATAGGATGCTTATCAAAGGCGGTCCAGCCCAGGAATCTGTCAGTGTCGTGGCAGACTGGACAGGGAGCTGCAAGGTGCCTAAGTTCAAGAGGAACACTGTAAAGCAAACAGAAATCCTAGAAACGAATTAAGAAACAACTCTATTGTGTTGCTACGTGTGAAAGAAATATGCTGACACGGATTATCGTACGGGTGGAGGTTAACGTTAATCCAGCCTCCATATGAACCTAATCTGCTCAAATCTCATTGGATCGGAACATAATTACAAACAGAATAATAATGTCTACACTTGAACACTTTTTAGTTTTAAAGCAAGGCAATTTTCTTTCTCTCAGCGGTCTAGGATACTGTCGAAGGAATCTTAATGTTCTTTGTAATCACTCATATTTTAATATTGCTTGAATATTTGTTGTTAGGTAAATTTATTCCTTGCTTTACATTTTCTGTTTGTTGTGTTGGATTTTGTTGTTTAATTCTGAGAGAACGAATTGACATTGTTCAAGTATGTTTCTGATCTTTAAAATGTGCGCCTCCGATGAAGCGGCGAGAGGGAGACCCCTGGTGGCGGCCGACACGAACGACACCTAGTGACAGAAGTGATTGTGTTGTGAAAAGTAAAATAAAAGTGAAAATTTAATTTACCATCGGTCCAGCCAAGGTGTAGATGAGTTTGTTGGAGAAATTTAGCATTGCTTAACTTGCTCAGCAATAATATCGGCTACTCTGCAGAAAACAGGTGCCGTCAGAATCACAATAATCCACACAACTCTAGTACCTCACTTAACCCCTGCGTCCCAATGTGCATACTATCCACCCTATCTGCTCTAAATAGTATTAAAAATTACTAATATCTCGTAGTATTTAGGATGGATAGTATGCACATTGGGACGCAGGCAACGTCTTGTGAAGTGGTTAGTGCCTAAAGTCAGACCATGGCTCATTTTGAATGTCCGTCAATGGAGAAAGATGTTTTCAGAGGCAGTTGGTGTAGTTCCAGCATCTACCAGCAGAGGCTATCAAGGTCCAACTAAAGCAGACAAACCCTGACCCTTGGTAACTGTGCAGTTAACCAACTAAATCAGAGCGCGAGGTTTTAGTCAGAGAGTGGTTCTGTGGTGTCTGAACCTAGCATAAAATAAGTTGATGTTCAATTAAATAACTTGACCTGGACCATAAAACCAGTCTTAAGTCGCTGGGGTATATTTGTAGCAATAGCCAAAAATACATTGTATGGGTCAAAATGATAGATTTTTCTTTTATGCCAAAAATCATTAGGATATTAAGTAAAGATCATGTTCCATGAAGATATTTTGTAAATTTCTTACCGTAAATATATCAAAACTTCATTTTTGATTAGTAATATGCATTGCTAAGAACTTCATTTGGACAACTTTAAAGGCGATTTTCTCAATATTTTTTATTTTTTTGCACCCTCAGATTCCAGATTTTCAAAGAGTTGTATCTCGGCCAAATATTGTCCGATCCTAACAAACCATACATCAATGGAACGCTTAGGTTTTGAAAGAAAGGTTTTGTGGTCCAGGGTCATATGTAAGGATTCCACTTCCCTGCATTCATAAAGAAAACTTAGGCTAATAATAATAATAATAATATTTTTATCTTCTAAACTATTAATTTATTTTATATTTTTTATTTCATTTCATTTCATTTCTGTGGTGTCTGAACCTAACATAAAATAAGTTGGTGTTCAGTTAAATAACTCCACTTCCCCACATTCATTATTAATAATAATAATTATTATTATTATCTTGTAAACTATTTTCTTTTATTATTTTATTTTCAAACCACTTTCCTATATGCAGGTTCACTGGGGTGCTCGATCCTATCCGAGCATTTCAGGCTGTAGAGGGAAAGACCTTGGACGAATGTAATTTTATATGTGGTATATTTTTTATATTTATTTATTGAATTAATATAATTTAATTTCACACATACTTTATTTTGAGCAGGGTCATCACATAATGTGCTTTTAGAACTAATGAATATTCTTTAACAAAGTGTGGATTTTTGGGTGACAGCAAAATGCTGCATGCACTGTGACCTGCTCTGTCCAGAAGTGTATTTGAGCATGCAAATTTAATAAGTGTTTATTTAGCAGGGCCAGCCTGTAATTAGGTTAATGCTGCAGCCGCTCTGCACTGCTCTCCCACAGCTCCATTCTCCTCACCTGCTCAGGCGGAAAGCACCACAGACGGACCTGGCACTGCCCGCCATGCTCTGTTCATGCCCGCTTGGGCCTGCTGGACACCTCACCCACCCGCCACACATGATGCCAATATTCGATCCTCTAACTGACATTAACCGTCACCTGCTAATATGACTAACTGTAGAAAATGCTGTTGGATGCCTAAAAGATTTCCCGTTTATTAAAGAAATAAACATCCGGTGAACAGCTGTAATAAACATAGAATTTAGGATGTCATATTCAAGATCTTTCTTTCAGTCTGCTTCCCCCATATCAATATATTGCAATCTGTTTCTTTTTCTCTGTCTCGCTCCCTCACTGAATATGGCTTATTGTGTGTTTTTGTGAATGTCAAGCTCCCACACACTTCCTCACACCCACTCTCCCCATGTAGCAGCTGTGTGTGGTCTGTTTCTTACTTCCTGTTCTGGCTCCTCACTCTGAGCCTTTCCCCTCAACACACACGGACACAAATACAAGATCACATGAACTTACGTATAGTCACATGTCTGCCAAAACATTGCAAACACATTCAAAGCAACACAACGTGTAAAACTGTGTAAAACACATTTATCTGAAAGAAGCGTCTGACAGCGAATCCCCTGTGTTATGCAATAGGTTTAAAAATCCAGCAAGTCTGACGGTCTTGGCTCCATCCTTTAGGGCTCAACGTCCTTCATAATAATTAACTCTCAGTGACCTTTGATACAAATGTAACCCGGCATAAGCTCACTGTTATATGGCACAAACTTTCATTCTTGTGAATCTTCTAAGCTCCCGAGTCTATATGTCTGCTGCCTTTAAATCTTACATTATCCACCAATGTTTTCATTCAAAGCACTTGTTTGTGTTTCAGGTAACTTTAAAAATACTTCTCATAAATGTAATTGATTTTATTCATTTATTACATTTTACATTTATCAAGTCAAAAATATTATTTATTATGGCTAAATCATGATGTATAATTTTATCGAATTGACAGAATTCTACATTGCTTTTTTTTTTTACAGTAAATTCAAACAATAATAGACTGTATTCTGACATTAAAAAATTAAATACAAATTCAGAATTTTAGAGGGAAATCAATGTGTCGTAACACTATAAATGACTTTATAACTAAATAAATAAAAATAAAGAAATAACCTGGTTATGGCGTGATTGGATGGTCTTTGCTTTGAAGGATCCCACAAAGGGGGAATGCCCATATAAGACTTTACATTTCAAAAAATGTATTTGTTATGCTTGAGCAAGCATGGGGACTTAAAGAAGATAGTTTCGAATTCTCCCACTGCTCAGTCGGTAGAGCATGTTTAATATGGAAACTGAAATTTAATTTGACATTTTTTTCTTGAATGTCAGATATTAAGCCAATGAATATCTCTCTGCGTTGAAATGCTCCCTTTATGATTTATGATCTATACCGGACAGATTCTGCAGATGTTTATTTATAGAGTAATAATGCTGAATTTAGTTAACCATAACTGTGTGTAAGCAAGTACAGTAACGTAATATCTGTAACAGGGACACTGTAAATAAAGCATTACCATGTGTTCTTCAGAGGAAGGGGGTGAAGATGCCGCTATCGTGCACAATTCAAATTCCAGCCAGAGGGGGCAGCTATGGGCTGGTTTGTGTGTGTGTGCGTGTGTGTGTGTTACATAAACGTGCAACTGCTTGTGTGCCTGCTGAGCTGGGCTTGTGGTTGGCGGAGAGTAGGTGTGGCTTCTTTCCCTCCGTGGTCACAGCAGAACAAGATCATTCAGATATTTGCACAAAGCCAACCTGACAGGGAGAAGGGGAGGAGATGGAGGGGGAGAGCAAGGCTTCTGCAGTCTCTCTCATTCTTCTTCTTTCTTCTCTCTCTTTCTCTCTCTGCCTCCACAGAAACAAGGAAGACTGACTACTTCATGGCCTGTGAACTGAGCAGAATCAAATTAGAAATGCAGCTGCATGGGCAGTTTACTTTCTACCGCTCGTTCAATTTAAAGGGATAGTTCACTCAAAAATAAACATTCTGTCATCATTAACTCAAACCGCATGTTGTTTCAGATGAATTTAGGGGAATGTCCGAGCTGCTCTCTTTCTGTACAGTAAAACACAATGAGGAGTAGGGATAGTACACAGTTAACCATTTGGATTATTTTGACCTGGCTGACAAATCGTATCCTCCCTCTAAATCAGGTCTCCTTAAGGTGCCCAAGTGATCCTATTGGCTCAAAGAACTTCAGTGGGTCCCTTTTTTTAGTGCCTGCTTACAATTCTACAAAATCACATTATGATATATATTGTTTGAACTACATTATAATGACCATTAATGTCTGTTTCAGTTAGCACCGATACTGAATAGCATTATAGCTTATCATACACTGCACATGTGGACTTACCCTGTATTTATAACATTCTTTAATGTAACCATGTGTTAATTTAAGTGTTCAGTGTCCAGATAATTCAGTTATAAAAATGATTTGTTTATTATTGTTATTAATTAACAGTTTATCAAGTGAAATAAATTACATTATGTCCAAACACAAAATACACACGTGTCACTAAGATGTACTTTTAAAGCACTAATATGTACTATTTAGGGATCAACAAGATACAAATATTAACTTTTATACCTTAGGGTCCAGTGATAGCTTTGAACTTTTTTTTGAAAGTGTATATTAATCAATTAAATATATTAATGCTGTTTGTGTGTACATGGTATAACTGATAGTTGATGGAGACCCGATTTCAAGGTTTGTCACGATACTGACCCCTTGGACAGGTGTGTCAACTGTGTAATGAAAAACAATGAAAAATCACTCTGGTGTATTTTTGTCCTTTGACTATTCTTGGCCTGGGACTATCGGAGCAAAATAACAGGCTTGAAGACCCTCCACCTTCTCAAAATTAAATATAAAATTAAATTATAATCATTGAAGTTAATGTGAAACTTCAAAATGACTTTTTTAATCTGACATATTTGCGAATAAAACAGGATATTCAAGTGGAAAATGTTGAATGTAACTTTTATTCATCAATGACTGGAAGCTGAAAAGTGAGTGTTACTGGAATTGAGTCAGTCAGAGGTCAAGAGGTTAAAAAGTTAAAGGAATATACCCGTCTATGTTAACACTAATAAATTAATACCTACAATCTGACTGCTGGAAAATCAAATCCATTTTTAAAAAATGATTAAAAATACTACTTTTTTGTATATGAAGTCTTTGAGGTGCACTCTGCCTGTCAGTCATTTAGAGTGTTTGGGTTTTCTGACATAATCTGTTAATAAAACTGCAAACATTGCAGCGCCTTCCAGTCATGCATTACAGTGAGCTGCAGTAAGGAAACATACGTTCTTTTTTTTTCTTCTTCAGTTTGACCCATTTCTTCATGTGGATAAAAGTGGGCCAACAAAGAACGTTGAAGGGAAAGGACGGATACCAACCACAGCAAATTAGTCAGCTTTATGACACAGGCCCCATAACGCTTACTGGAAACAATACAGTGTGAGAAGGCAAATATTTCACCCGCTATCTGCACATGAAACATGAAACTTGTTAAGAAGCTCGACTATAAAGGGCCGGAAAATGAAAACAAGCCTTTTATGACAGCGCAGGATTAAAACTGTCAGCATAGAGCTGAACTTAAAGGTTAGAGAAAAACAACTAGAGTTGCTTTAGATAAAGGAAAGAAAAACATAGTAAAAACGAGATGGTCAGCGTGAGTGATCCTACAGCTCATACACTGACTCACCACTCTTATAAAAAGCAACATGATCCACCGAGAAAAAAACATTCTTGCTGACCTGAGATCAGTTTGGCTATGTTTTGAGCCGGCCATCCCCCTACACTTTATACAGACACTGCCATGTGCTAAAACTGTCCCTGCTACACAGCTGTGTGGCCCCAATACTGGAAATAGACTCCTGCTACCAGCTCATGAGTCATAGGTGCAAAATGGAGGCAACTGTTGATGCGGAGAAATGTCCGCTGTTTCATGCAGGGCAGATGAATGACTCAGAAATTAAACACCTTTACCTGTTCGTTTGTGGTAAAAGAACTTTATGGAACAGTTCTTAAAAGAACCATTTTTTTCTTAGTTTAAAGAAATTTTAACAGTATAAAGAATCATTTTGTGCACTGGAAAGGTTCTTCACGGAACCACAGATCCTATAAAGAACCATCATCTTTAAGAGTGTATGCACTCACTATATAATCTTTAATAATGGCATGCTTTAGTTTGATGAAGAAAACAAACACAGAGTGTAATTTTTTATCCATTTATTGTATGATATAAAACTAGAAAAGTAAGACTGTTTCAAATTCATAGACACATGTCCATATTTTATATATATTCTACAGTCCACACCTTGATGCAAATACAGTGATCATCAGTTGATGGGTTATTTTTCTCAAAATGAATATGTTTGTAATATTGCATAGAAAAAGGCACAGCTCCAAGGACTGAAGATACAGCCTTTCTTAATGAGCAGAAAAAGGGTTTAGACCCTCCACCACACGTTGTCTCTCTTTCTCATACACACACACACACACACACACACACACACACATATATATATATATATATATATATATAATCCCAGTGGTCACTATCCTGAAACCACGCTAAACTTCCCCGAATGTGTGGTCTGAACCATGGGACAGTGAGATACCACTAAAAAACAACAACCAATGTCATCAGAAATCATGCTGCCTTTCTTTTCTTTTTTTTCTTTCTTTTTTTTTACATTTGGCATTGAGGGTTATCAAAAAGATTTTCCCAGAAATAGGCTTTGGAAGATTGAAATTCTGAAGTTTGTAGAGAATAAAGTATTGCTTCACAAACCTTTCCCTTGCACACAATCTGAAATATATAAAACATTAAATACTTATAATTAAATAGGGGCAGGGAGTGTTGACCTAGACGACTAGCACAAACACCACCCCAAATTATAATACAAGAAACTAAACAGACACAAAATAATGCATTATTAAACCAGACGAAAAAATGGCTTCCACCCCAATTAATAAGCAGTGATACATTCCCATAAGCATAATACATTCCTATCTCATATTCTGTACAAATTACAATCTGGATGTTAGCTTAACATCAAAAATAAATATATTTACACAGGAAACAAAAATAAATAACAAAACAAAAACACTCCAAATCCAAAAAAATTCCTATAAGTCATATTAATCATAGTTTTGATTCCATAGATTTGTCCGCTCGGCTCTCATTCACTCATGTTTTCAAATCTCAGACAATCTCTCTTTTGAACTCTGGGTGGTAACAATCTAAAATGTCACCTCTGTCTTAGGTCTCTGTGACAGGAAGTTCAAATCCCAGATTATTAATGGTCACACTTATATGATAAATAAGATTTCATTTAAAAATAAATGCTTTCTTCCCTCTCTGACATTGCACTCTACATTTTTTAATCGATTCTTACCAGGAAGGCATATTATGCACAGTTTTTGTCGGTATGTATAGCTAACATTATTATTGTAAGCTAGTTTAGTGTGACAAACACTATGTGAAACTAATACAGCTGATAAGATAAATGGTCCCTTTCCTTTTATGTCAGGTGCACATAAAATAATCCTTCCAAACCTAATCTGATCAACATCAGTGGTTTATGCCAAGTGTTTACACTGTGTTGTCTATTGCACATACATGCTGAATACTCTCTCATCATACCGGTGCATAACTAAACTCCACCTAAATGTAATGCGACCATTTCTACTGGCCAAACGACACTAAATCCCAGCAGGACAACAGAGAGAGAGTCTGATTGGAACATGAACAGATACTATTAATAAAACTCAAACAAACAATGGTATAAATAAGATAAAATAAGACCAAACCATACAAAAATCATCTGACATCTGTACAATTATGAGCTATAATCCTGCATGCATTAGTATGTTAACAGAAATGTACCATTGTACTGGTGAGAGATGAATATGAAAGAAATGTTTGGCAAACAGATGATGATGATGGAAATGGTTAAAAATAGCAACCATAAACTTTCTTGCCCGGTACAGTTTTTTTTTTTCCCCATTTTGCATGAACACACATGCATAGACCCTCTTGTTGTGCATTAGTGTAGCATTAAAACTGAACTAGCCACTCACTGAGTGATGATATAAAGCCAAAACAAAGGCCAAAAAAAGAGAAGTTACGACAAATGCCTTGACACAGATAAAAAAAAGGAAATGGCTGAGAAAAGTTGACAGTTTACTTATTACTGATCAGAAAAGCATTGATTGCATACATTATTTGTAGCATAAAGGGGTTTTAGCATTGGCTTATCAAAGTAATGTATCTGTAAAACAATGTGCATCAGAACAAATGTTCACTTATTGCCAGCTGAGATGTAAACACATGGAATCTGAGCCGTTATGGCAGATCACAAGAAATTTGTTTGGTTGACTGTAAATATCTGACCACTACACACATCCATGTATAAATAATCCGGTAAAGCATATTTCAAAATTGTATATGTTTCACTGATTGAATGTTAAAGGGATAGTTCACCTGAAATTAAAATCTTATCATCATTTACTCACCATGTCGTTCCAAACCTGTGTAACCTTATTTCTTCTGTGAAACATGAAAAGCTATTTTAGAAAAAAGGTAAACAGGGTGCAAAACAACATTGGACCCCATTGACTTTCATTATATGGACATAAAAGAAAAAAAAAGAAAATATCTTAAAATATCAAGAAACTTATTTAGGTTTGGAAAGACATGAGAGTGAGTAAATGGTGGACTATCCCTTTAACAAACGTTAAAATGGAAGCAGACGAAAAAAATTAAATAAATGACCACATATTAACAGACTTCTTTAAATATTACTAAAAAGTAATAAAACAGCTTTGAATAGAAAAAAAAACGTTAACATAAAATAACCAAGTTGCTCTCATTGTGCTTCATGAAAATGAAAGTAAAATATGAAAATAGGCTGCCGTTGCACATTCTTGCACCTGTATGCTGAGAAGAGGAAAGAGAGATGCTACTCCTCTGATAATACATCTTGTTCGATTAGAAGTGATGATGATGAGGAAAATGAGACAAGACAAACAAACAGGAATTTAGCAAGTGGTCATAAATGATGAAGGCACTCAGATCTGCCAGAAGCCAAAGTGTGTTCCATAAGATTTCTTCATGTTCATTTTTGGGAAAGGCAAGCACAGTGCATGCACAGTGTTGAGAAGTAGTACTGGGCAACATCACCATTAAAATGGACAATTTCCTTTGTTTTTAAAAACAAAACAAACACAAAACTATACAAAAAGCCCCCAAACTCTCACAAAGTGATTCTTCAGTTTTCGTTCTCAGTTCATATTTAAAAACTCTTTGATTGGTTTTGCATTTCTTCCCCAGTTCCCTTCCAAACCTGGTCATGATCCCACAAGCACCTCCATAATATGGTCCAGTTCGGTGAGGTCCATTTTGAAAGGCTGGTTTGAACTGACAGCAGGAGCGCCACCGCTGTAGGGCGAAAGAGTCTTGAAGAGCTCGTCCGCAGTCACCATGGGCGCCAGTTTCGAGGGGGCTGTGCCCGAGGACGAGGTGCAGGGGTCGAAGTCGTACATGGAGGTGTCAATGTCTGCAAAGAGGATGTCGTCCAGGGCCAGGTCTGTCAGAAAGCCCGAGGACGAGGCAGAGGGTGAGGTGCTCATGTCCAGGCTGTTAGGAGGAAGAGTCTCTGGTGCGTTAGGGACCGCAGAGCGTTCCTCAGGCAGCGGGACCAGCCCTTCAAGCTTTGGGCTGCAGGGCTTACTGCAGTCTTTGGAGTCCAAGGCCCCTGAGTTTAAGCTGGGGGGACACAACGGCATTTGGAGGGACACTGTAAGGGACGAGGGGGAGGTAGCACCAGGCGCTGATGTAGCTGTAGGTAAGGGTGAAGGACAGAGCTCCTCAATCTCATCCAGGGCAGAAGAGAAGCTGTCTCTGGCCACAGATGAGGGGAGTCTGGGAAGAGTTGGCGGAAGAGGAGGAGCCAGCGGAGAGGGTGATGTGCAAAGCGTGACACTGTCCTCCTCTAAAAGCGAAGCTGGGGTGAGGCAGGCCTCCAAAGGCGCTGGGTTTGACAGCCCTGACGAAGGCGATGTAAGGACTGGAGAGGAGAGTGCCGGCGACTGGGACAGCTGTGGAGCTACCATGGACAACACGCTGAAGGCAGGCTGCGCCTCGCGGAAACCTTCATCCACGGGGTCGTCGGGCGGAGGAGAAGGGGGGAAGAAGAGCGGCCGCAGGTTGCCCTCCTGCTTCAGTTCGTCCTGGATGCGCCTCAACATATTGTTGATGAGCACGCGCTTTTCCAAACTGGGCTCGGTGAGGGCCCGGTGGTTGTACAGCTTCATCAGAGACATGTTGAAGATGGTCTGCCTCTGCAGGGTGTAGGAGACTTTCGAGAGCCCGTCAGCCGTCGCTCCAGCCCCTGCCGCCAACGCTTTGCCTTCCAGCCCCTCTTCATCCTCATCTAGTTTCCGCTTTGCCCCTTTACCCAACATATATCTGCTTAGGAAGTAAAGAGAGACAGAGAGAGTGTTAGCCATACAGCCACTCATTACCTTTATGACTCATTGCTGTTTATCTTGCTTATGACTCAGCACTAGTTCCATTTAAATCTCTTGATCTACAGAAAAATAACTAATGGTAAAAATACACACATTTCTAGAAACTGAGATGTTAAAGGTGTGTAATTCTTTCTATGGTAAAATACTTTCTCCATGGCAGTTGAACATGCAGAGACAACAAGTTGTTACCTGATCTTCAGGTGAAGTTCAAAATATCATATTTATGAGTTCTGAACACATGAATGAAGTTGTATTTACAAGTGGGAAACTAGGAATTCTAGATAGTTGCTGAACTGTGACATTGGAATGGGAGTGTTGATTTGAAACATGGCGGAAACACTGCTTTACAAGATATACAAAACACTGTCAAACGATTAATCTCATCCAAAATAAAAGTTTTTGTTTACATAATACATTTATGTGTACTGTGTTTATTTATTATGTATATATAAATACACACTCATACAGTATATATTTTGAAACTATATGTATATACATTTATATTATTATATTTTTATTATATATAAATATATTTAATATATAAACAACATTTTTCTTATATATATATATATATATATATATATATATATATATATATATATATATATATATACACACACACACACGCATGTGTTTGTATTTATACACACTTTTATTGAAAGCACTAAGCTATATATAGATATAGAATAGAATCTATCTATCTATCTATCTATCTATCTATATATATATATATATATATAGAAAATAATGTTTTTAATCATTTTGAAATCAGATGGGTTTATCATTCACAATATAATTATTTTGTTTTGTTTAGGCTACTTTCGACTCTACTTGAATGCATGACATGTCATAATAACGATTGCCTGACTCAGAGGTACAAGTTTCCCAGGTGCATTTTAGGGCTGGCCGGTATATCGAGTTTGTAGGATATATCGATATATTTTGTACAAGCGATACGATATGAGGCAATATATATATCGATATACAGTAGTTTGATACGAGCGCATCTGAAAATAAATAAATAAATAAATACACACACACAGACTGAACTGCTGCGGAGAAAGTGCATAACACAATTTGTTCTAAACGTGACAAGCTTTATATGAAGGGCGTTAAAAAAAATCGTAAAATATAGTAGCCTATAGTTTATAGTTTCAGTTTAAAGCGGCTCGCGCTCGCCCCATCAGATGCTCTGACAGAAAGGCTGCGTGTGAGGCTGACAGAGATGCGCCGTTTAATGTGTTTGAGATGTGCTGTTTTCCTTAATGCATAACTTACATTGCAGAGGTATATTCTCCATCGGTAAATGCTAGAAAGCATGAAAATATTTCCATTTTGCTGTCAGAAGTGCATGAGCTTTTGCTTTGCGATTCTCCGCTAAACTTCAGACTTCATTTAGAACGAGCGCCGCCGCGCGCATGCGCACCAAACAGACGGAGCTCAATGAAATAGAAGCGCTCTGACTAAAATATACATTTTGCTGAAATATTTGTAGTTAATAATAGTTAGTAATAAATTTCACATATGTAGAATTTTAATACCTGGCAGCATTAAATCTGCTGAACATATAAACACTGTGACTCTAGCAAAACATTGCTCTGTTTGTTTGAGAATTCTAACCAGTCCAACATAGCAGCACTGGCTCAACCAATGCGGTGAGTTCGGAGGTGGGCAGGTGGTTTATCTGACTAATAGCAGTTAGGTTCCCCAAACACCCCCCCTGTTTGATTATTTTTCTTATTCTGCCGGATGCCGTTAGTTCACAGAAACTGCACATTTCACTTTTAAATGATAACACTGTACAGAATAACACAAAACTTTTTTTTAAAATAGATTTTTTTTAGGCTTTTCTGCCTTTATTTGAAATCATGGTGAAGAAGGTGACAGGAAAGTACAGAAAGCGCCAGGGGAAATAGGACCAGAACATCACCCAATCTTGGCTCAACATTTTGATGATTCACAAAAACACCAATTTTATGCTTAAAAGAGATAATCAAAAAAACTCTTGTAATAGTGTTTTATTATGGCTATTTACATAAAAACATCTTTGAAACTATATAGCCAATAGATGAATACAACAGTTGGTATATGACCCAGTTGACCAAACAGACTTAAAAATACAAGAAATTGTCTTGATAAACAAATGGCTTGAAGCTAAGAACAGATAAGGTAACAATATGGGAAGACACTCACATGTAAGCACAATGTTTATGCAATCACATCATCTCGAACAGGACATTAACGACAACAATATCTAGCATGAGAATTCACCCTCGAGTTACGGGGAAAGACGTACTGCTGGAAATAACTGTACTGCATGAGCTGCTACTGCAGGAGCGTTTACAGGAATACAGCTCTGACTACTCCTTCCTGAGCCGTGCTGCAGCGAGGAGGGAGGCAAATGTGTGTCAGACTTTCAGTAAGTACTCACGGTAAGAATGTGTCACACGAGCGCAAAGCCCTGATCACTCCCTGCTTAAACACATGCTGGCTGCTGGAAGACAAGATCCAGCTGAGTGTTCGGTGGAAAAGGGGGACAGAGGAGGAGGAGCGAGTGTGTGACCTATGCTGAGCTTAGGCAGCTGTGTTCTCATCTACTGTGCACTAGGTTCATGCTACGAGATTTAACATGAGCCACCGTAACATTACAGTACACTAATTCACCATTGCTCTGCAAGAAGAGAGGAAAAAGGGTTGGGGTTATGGAGACACCATTGACAGATGGACTGAAAAACTTTATAAGTTATACACTGGAACATTTCACTCAGCTTACAACTTAGCGTGAGTCAAATGTGGAAGCTATTTTAGAAAAAGATCCTTTGATGAAATGTTTCTCTCATGTATTGAAGTAGTCATTTAAATTTAATTTACTCATTTGCTAGCCACTTTTATCCAAAGCGACTTTCACTGTATTCAAATTATACCATATATTCGATCAGTACGGGATGTGTTTTTCAGAACTGAACTCAAGACCTTGGAATTTATTGCACCATAATCTACCAGTTGCGCTACATTAATACATTTTATTAATTCTGTGATACTCTAGCATGTTTGAAATGGCATTTATCACCTCTTTTTAATAGTTTAATGCAACATACCTTAACGTTCAAAAATTTGAGGTCGGTAAGATTATTTTCAATGTTTTTGGATGATGCCTCTGATAATTAACAAGAATGCATTATTATTAGAAATGAGATTATTACAAATCAAAATTACTGCTTTGTATTATAACAGTTTTTAAAATGTAATTTATTCCTGTGATGACAAAACTAAATTGTCACACGATCCTTCAGAATAGGATCATGTGACAAGATGACCAAAAGATTTTCCCGATATGACTGAAGTCCTGACCTCGTGTGTATATAATTTCAAACATTTTTAAAAAATTAACTTATTACGTGTAAAACTTTTTAATAAGGAAAAAAAAAAAATACTGACTGTCCCTTTAAGACATTTCAACCAGTAAATATGGCGTTTACCTGACTATGGTCCATAAGAGGACTTGGTAATGTAAGCTAGAGAGAAAGCTAGTTCAGAAGTTATTACATTTTCATGAAAGATTATGAAGACTGATATTTTTTCCTTTAGAATAAAGAGTGCCAATGAATCATTCACAGACCATGAATATGGATTAAAAAAGTAAAGAGAGTCGATTTTGATTTCACACCAACTTTAAGGTAAGAATGAGGGTTATTTATCGAGTAAAACATGTATGAGTCATTTAAAACAACAGATCAGTCTTCTCTCTAGCTCACATGGAAAGCACAGAGACAGGCAGTAAGGAGTGAGTGAGTGAGTGAGAGAGACAGAAAAAAAGAAGGAAGCCCGTTCCTGAGGCCTCCCCTCATTAGCATAAAGTGAAGCCCGGTAGCAGTAGGCAGCATTGCAGTGTGCTTGAACCAAATGCAGGCTGACAGCCTCACGCACCCTAGCCGTGCCTGCGCACACACACACACACACACACACACACACACACACACTCTGCGCAGACGCAGATCTGTCAGGCAGCTCTTCTCACTCAGGAAGTGCAAGTGGCTGGGCCTGTTGCCTTGCTGCCTGTTACCATGACAAACACAGTCAGCTGGGAATCCACCCAAAGAGTTGACAAAGAGAGCGAGAGAGAGAGAGAGAGAGAGAGGGAGTTTGGGGGAGAAGAGGGGCTGAGGAAAGTTAAAGAAAGAAATGTTTCTCTTTTCACTGTATTGCTTCTGAGACGATGATTCTAAAACAATAAACGACTAGCTAGAGAGAAAAACAGGTTACGTCTGCCGGAGATGGATGTGCATTCCAAAGCATGGCGTTTACATGCAGAGCACGCAAATAATTCATAAGATGGAGGGTTTATGATCAAGTAAACAAGATTTACAATCATATGCAGTCCAGTTCAGTTAATTTGAGGGGGGGGGCAGAGTGAATTATTGAGTTTAAAGAAGAGACATTTGTGTAGAGAGATATTTAAAACTATAAGCCATGAGATGATCACTAAAACAGGTTTGAAATGGAAAAATAACCCAATAAATAAATGAATAAAAGAACAGTGACATAGACATGAACACAAATGATAGTCAAGATATTAAAATTAAAATTGTAACATCCATAAAAATGTTAGACTAGAGTTTTGCCAAAAAGTTGAGGATGCAATTTCAGGCTGTTTTCGAGAGGTTATTGGAAGGATGAGTAACAGAAAATGAGTCTAAGAATGACTCAAATAATAAAAATAGCATTTTTCAATAAACAACTAAAAAGTTACATCAAATTTGTGTTCAGATTTGAGTGATTCAAAGAGACAGACAAAAATGTAACTGCAAAAAAAACAGGCAAAAATCATGGAGTACCACAAACAGTTTAGTCTTTCGTTGTGGCTACAAACTCACCCAGAGTGGCCCTAGAACTGTATGCCATTGTCTGAAGCGTTCAAAAAAGTCTCTAGCAAATAAAGTTTCCCACAGTAATCCACACAGAGGAATGCCACGGCAGCTGAACGCGTCCTTGTGACTCACGCTGAGGAGTGGATACGACTGTCTGCAGCGCTCAAATGCCACTGCCGCCCCACCCAACGCATTCCTTCTGATTGTGCCTCTGACTGCTTCTGCTTCACTCCATTATTTTACTTTCATCTTCAGCGTGAAAGGTCAAAGTGTGTATCCTTCTGCTCCCTAGCTCAGAAGTACACTGGCCAGGGAGTTTTTAGGCCAGTCCAGTTCCATTGTCAGAATCATTCCATTGCACTGAAACATGCAACTAGAAATTCTCAGAAAGCATCATATAAACCAGTACAGATTTGTCACTCACGTGCACATCCCTAACAGCTTATTATTCAGGATTTTTTTTATTTAATTTAATTCTTTTTTATTTGTTAATTTATCATTTTTTGTGACTTTATTATTTTTGTATGTGTGTGTGTGTGTATATAAGCTTTATGTATTCCATTAAGTACATTATCTTTTTTCTAGACAAGCACATATTTTATAACAGTTGTGGCTATAACAAATATACACAATGGCATGTTATTTAGTGAGGCTTTTGATTAATAATTTTTTTATTATTTAACTATTATTTTTTAATCTTGTGATCAAATCATAGAATCATCAGTGTCTCAATGTTTAAAGGGCTGAAGGCCCTTGCTAGTGCACAGGTGTTCAAGATAAAGTGACATTATAGTGGAACTGAGAACTATGATGAGACACAACCAAAGAGATAGACAATGTAGGAGGGAAGATCTTCACCACTTCTTGGTTCTCTTGGTTCTTTTACTCTCTATCCTTGTCAGTTGCAACTTACCTTAACCAGAGTGACTGGGCAACCTGTACACTGGCTCCTGACCTGGATATATTAACCATAGGGAGACAACAGGAGGAGCCAGAGAGGAGGTAAAAAGAGGGGAAAGTCAAGTTCTCCTCAGTAAGAAGTGCTGGGACAGCACACAGTGTTCCCTCACGCAAAGAGACATTCATAAACAGACAACCTGTCTCTTTGCTCCCTAATGCACCAGCGCTGAGCAATGACCCTGAGTGAAAACTCTCCAAGGAGAGGAAAAAACACAGCATCAAAAAATGTCTATGGTGCAAGACGGGCTTTATAGAGTTTGACAAAATGGCTGGCATAAGCCCACCTTTAAAGGACGCCTACAGAAGCGCAACTTGGATGCTGGTTACGGCTCCATCCAGTAGCTAAGTGTCTCAGACACAGCACCGGATAACGGTGGAATTAACGTAAAAAATAAGGCAGAGGCCTTTCGGGAGGAGAGCTCTGACTGAGTTGTCAGAGCAGAGTCTGGAAATATGTCAGGGCTGCTAAGCAGGCTGTACGTTCTGTTCCAATCCTACACACAACACATACGGCACATGAGGGACCGGGTGTGATGCTGGAGCTTCGGCACTGGGTGTACTGGTGGAGATGGAGTGAGAGAATGCGGCAGAAAGGATGGCATGAGCAGGCGAACAAGTGCAGCGGAGAGGATGGAGCACAGAGCGCAGAGTTTTCAGTGATATTATGATCCTGTAACAGGATCTGCACGTTTCCATGCCTGTGCTTCAGAGCTCCCCTCCCCCTTCACCTCCACACAGTGCTATTTCAGATCCGGAGGGTACTGATTCCCACAAACACACACATACACACTCACTCACGCTGTCTCTAGCTCTCAAACACCTGCAGAAATAAATGCACGAATGTAGACAAAGTCACATGCATGTTGCAAAACATAATGGCAAATGGGTGCATCAGATATAACGAACATAAACACACATAAAGGACAACATCAGTCATGAAGCAGATGATGCTACTGGTTAATGCTATTTTGCCCATAGTCTTTTTTTCTTCTTTTTAAAAATCTATCTATCTATCTATCCATCCATCCATCCATCGCTACTTGCTGGTCAGTGGCACTTGGAATTAAGGGGAGGGGCATTCTCATTCTACAGATCTGATTGGACAAAAATCTCTGTAGTTCAGGATGAGTCATCAATATTTTTAGTTTATTTTCACCAAAAGAGAAAGACTGTATATTTTAAACAAAAGTGATTTTTGCCAACGATTAGGAGTAACTTTCATAAAACTCTAATTTTGCTTTAATGGGGTCTTCAGTGACGATGGTGATAGAAGAGGGGAGAAACTGAGAAACTCTCATTTCTGTAGTCTTATTGTACAGAAACATTTCCAGCACATGTTTCACCATGCTCTCCACCTGGGCTCTGTACTTGCTGTAATTTGTTGCAGTGCAAAGATGGAGTGTCATTTATATGGGAACTCCTGATGAAGGCTCAATGACGCTGAACAAACAAGCAAAACAGTAAGAAAGTGAGACAAACTAACAGAAACAGGGAAAGAGGCAAGACAGAGAGAAGGCTGTGGGAGAAAGGATAGACGGAGAGAGAGATGTGTGAGACGGTAAACAGAGCAATTGAGACAGACAGATGGAGAAGGCCCAGACGCCACATTCTCACACAGCACCGAGTGAAAGCTGCAGGGGTCAGACAACCGTCTGACATCTTAAAAACTAACAAAATAACATGTCTGTAAAACTGACACATGCTGGATCTGTACTGTACCTCACCAGTGCCTGTTGTACGGTCTTTACTATACCATAAAGTCTTACACTAAAGACAGTCAACTAAAAGAGGACAGATATGCAGCTGTTGCTTTACTGCAGTTTTTTAGAACAAAAAAACCAAACCAAAACTGAATTGTAATAAAAGAAAACATCAGTAACAAGCAAGTCTGCACTGTGTAGCCATGTAAAACTTGGCTGTCTGTCTTTACTTTCAGAGTGTCTTAAGAGAGCTGATGAAAACTCATTCTGCAACTAATGCTCTTCAAATTAGCAGATAAGATGTCCGTTTGTCGAAGCTTTTTTGGGCCATTGTGAGTCATAACTAGTAACGATATGTAAAAAGAGTGAGTAATGGCTGATATAATTCTGCCACATTATATATTTTTTTGAATTTGAAAGAATTCTCTTAACAAAGCTGAATTTATTTGTCAAAAATACAGTAAAACAGTAATATTGTGAAACATTATTACAATTTGAAACAACTGCTTTCTATTTCAATGTATTTTATGATTCATTCCTGTAATGCAAAGGTGAATTTTCAGCAGCCATTACTCCAGTCTTCAGTGTCACACGATCCTTCAGAAATTATTCAAATATGCTGATTTTTTGCTCCAAAAACAATTTTTCTAATTATCAGTGCAGTGTTAAAAACATTTTTTTTTTTTGTGGAACCCATGAGCAGGCATTTTCCAATGCAAATATCACCCAACTAATAGGCCTAGTGCAGCTATCAATCAGCATAAAACTGCAATTTTACAAAAGTCTCTCATAAATGAAGGATAGATGGAGTGGATGACACACTTCAGAGCAGGCAGAGCTGTGGATCTCAGTCTCAGAGAGCAGCAAAGAGGCGGCACATACTCTGAGAAGCTTTTTTACGTCAGCAAGAGTAACAAGACAACCCACATTACAGATTTCCCCACAGGCACTGAATGTTGCAAAGCACTGTATCATGCACATATACTGTACACACTAACACTGGAGATGTTCACTTTGTTGGACACCTTATGCATAAATTAAGGAAGGATGTATGAAAAGTTTGCATGCATTTTTACAGAAAACACTCTCAGTAATTTCACACTAAAATCATTCCCTAAAAATTCCACTGTTTCTGGAGTAACTTATGCTGTGCTATAATATATGTTGAACAAAAAAAATGGGGAGTGCAATATAAGAGAGGAAAGATTAAAACTTCCCTTAAACTTCTCCTAAACGTCACACTCCTGTTAAAAAACAGCTAAATAGTAGCTGAGAGAGGAACGCAATTCAAACCGGTTTGACCAGAGAGGCAGAAGTCTTGGAGCACTATGTGAAAGTGTAAGATAGGCACGCACACACACACAGTTACACACACCATTTAAATGAAAATAAAACTCAACAAGCAACAGGCGATGGAAATGAAACTATTAAACAATAATTATTAGTCTTTTGCGTTACTGGTCCTCCTCTTTTCACTAATCAGGTACAGTATCATATCTCATTTCAAGTGATTAGACTGTGAGACAGGCTATTTTACTGAAAGTAGTATATAATTGAAAATGATGTAATTCACAAGACTAACAAACAAGCCCAACTTTGCAGCATTAACCTTACAGGAAAAACATGAGTGGCCCACCAACATGTAGAACAACTTTCTGATGTCCACTCTTCAAAAAGTCAGTGAGGTGATTTCTGGACACTGAATACACCCACTTTGTGACATTTACAATTAAATGAGGGACAAAACCTCATTTTTCTTCTGTGACTGTGTTGCAGGAAGGAAGTGCACATTTAAAGATGACACGGAGAGCATGTAAATGTCACAGAGTTAGTCTTTTTGTTTAAAGGAAATAAGACAGCAATATAACGAGCAGACTGACAAAAACAGGGGTTGTAATCTACTTTGCTTAATGTGAACCGTGCATTCACTAGAGAATCCAACTGGACCTTGATCCTCTGAATTTACTGAGTGTGTGTGTGTGTGTGTGTGTGCGTGCATGTGAGTTATTCGGACTTTGAATGCCAGTGTGTCTGACAAGGATAGCAACTGCAAAATAACTTCTCCTGTGAGTCGCCACAGATTTCACTGACTTCTTTACAGTAAAGATAATGAATAAACAGTTTAAGTGATGAAAACAACATAATATCTTCACTACGCTGTTATAAACTTATTGCTGCAGGTTGTTGTGACTTGTTCTGAAGTTTAACTCTTAATCAAAGTGAATTTTCAAAAACAGCGAAGAAAGATATTGCTCACACACTACTGAGACATAAAGACACTGTCCCTCACAATCCCCCCACTGCCATTTTCCAGTATGTGAATTTGTTCCATGACGACCAAATAGGCCTAAATTTATTTATCGTAATCAGAAGCCAAAAATAAAACCATCTACTGTGTCAAAGCCATTCAATGCCCATTTACCATCTAATCAAAACCATTAAGTGCACATTCAACTTTGTACAAAGTGAGACTGTAAAACTTATCATAATGTTATAAGAACATCTTATTTCCATTCATTTAACAGTTTCAATTTCATCAGCAGTTAAATTTAAAGTGGTTTGGAAAGTGCAATAAACATGCTGTCACTTTGATTTTAGTTAAAAATCAGTAAACAAAAATTAAACTTCTACTGTAGTAAGCTGAAACTGTTTACAGTTACAGTAAAGCCCAACATCATGCACTTATCTAAAATCTTTTTTTTTTTAAACATCCGATTTTAGCGTAAAGTGTCTGTCTGGTTCTGGATCTCTGTCCCAGAGCCGAGCTCTTCAGTCAATCGGATCAGTACAATAGAGCACAACCATATCGAGCATTTAGAAATATCAAGATGTTCAATTTGACTCAACTGCCGACTCGGCTCGGCTACAGAGAGGGTCTGCCTTGGGTTGCGACATGCCTGTGAACTTTCCTAAGCTCGCACCGACCGCCAGACAACAATGCGCGAATACACGTATGACTGTTGCCTCTGCTATGTGCAACATCAGTGACGCCGCAGCGTTTCCACACCACTTACATGATCTCAGTTATTTATGAATAAGCTCCGCGCTTACCTCGTCTACTTCAAGTGGAGGAATAAATTTAAGCATCGGGATGGATCTTTGTTTTATTGTTGACAGTCGGCACCGATAAAACTCTCGCAGCTGATGAGGAAGGTCGGCAGTGAGTTTGTGGAGAGAGAAAAGGACAGCAGACTACCCGCGAGCCCGGAGTCAGTCACTATGACCGACACAAACGCCTTCCAATGCGAATGACGTCGAGAGAGACTTGTGCTCGACTACACAGAGCCTGGCCTCGGAAAAGTCCAACCCCTACACACGCAAGCACAGCCTCCACTCGTCCACCCACTAACTCTCGGGCTGTGTCTCAAATACGAGCTCGCTGCCTACCTAGACAGCGTCACGGGCGCGTCGCGAGACACTTGCGCGAGTTGAACTGACGCCGAACGCGTCTGTGATGAAGTAGACAGCTCAATAGGTTTCGAAACATGGTCCTATTCTATCTGTATATATAGCGTATAGGCTGTAGAAATGGGGCTGACAAAAGTTTTTGTAGTCGACAGGTCTTGTTTCATCTGAACCTAACGGCGCCTGAAGCTCTTAAAAACGAAACAGGTTTTGCTCGGTGAGAGGAGCTGCTTAGTCTGCAGAAAATGTGAATCGACAACTTCAGCAGGCCAAACTAAATTTCATATAAACTATGCGTAATAGGGTTGCACTTTTAGCCTAAATTAAGCTGTCGGTCAGTACTGGCTAGCTGGTGAAGGAAAATATTTGTTTGATCATTTTGACTTAAGTTACAGGGTTGAAGGTTGAGCATGAGGAATGCAGACAACATGACAGTTTGTGTTAAAATTGAGAAAATGGAATGTGATTATTTACTGCAATGCTGTAAAAAGTGTTCAAATCATGTTATTATTTTACCATTTAATTTTTTTTTACAGTTTTTGTAATGGGGGGTCATGCTTAAAAGGGTTGTGTACAAAATGTTGGACACCAGTAAATATTACATTTTTTTAATCATTAAAAGTTCATCAAAAATGTGTGTGTGTGTGTTTCTTTTAATGCAGACATAAACCAAATAAATCAGATTTTTTTAATGCTTTTGATACCAAAGTGTACTGTCATAGAAAGGCTAAAAAAAGATATTCTTGAGTGCATGTAATGAAAAAGGGGTTTGCTTGTGAAGAGTGAGCATATGTGACCCTGGAGCACAAAACAAGTCTTAAGTGTCAATTTTACAAAATTGAGATTTATACACCATCTTAAATCCGAATAAATAAGCGTTCCATTGATGTATGTGTTGTTATGATAGGACAATATTTGGCCGAGATACAACTATTTGAAAATCTGGAATCTGAGGATGCAAAAAAATCTAAATACTGAGAACATCGCCTTTAAAGTTGTCCAAATGAAGTTCTTAGCAATGCATATTACTAATCAAAAATGTTTTGATACATATATGGTAAGAAATTGACAAAATATCTTCATGGAACATGATCTTTACTTAATATCCTAATGATTTTTGGCATAAAAGAAAAATTGATCATTTTGACCCATACAATGTATTTTTGGCTATTGCCACAAATATACCCCAGCGACTTAAGACTGGTTTTGTGGTCCAGGGTCACATATTAGAGAGCAATATGCATGCTTGACCATAGTTCCCAACAGCTGCATACTGTATGACCTACTGATGATGCTCCTATAGAGGCCTCAAGCTATCAAACTGCCACCACATGGCAAGGACAAGCACTGCATAGCTCATAACCTGCTTTATACTGTGTCCCTCTAAATTAATACTCCAGCTGTATAATAACAGTTAAACATAGACGGTTAAATCAAACAATACAATTCGAATGTATAATAAACAGCTCACAAATTTGTTGCCAACATCAAGCATATCTGATGCAAAAAGTCATCCTTTAAAACTGTCTAAATGATTGCTCTGCCAGATATAAATACACATCATTTTAAACTGGACACAAGATGACATATGAGATCATAAAAGTGGCACACTTCTTTTAAGCAATGCATCATCCCGGAATAAAATGCTTCACTGTCTGCCCTTATTTTTAGACTTGATCCCCTGTATTTATGTGGCAATTAAGCATTATTTCCAAAGTAAATACACTATTCAAAACACATAAATAAACTTTACTCTCTCCACGGGAACCAACTAACACAGTTTGCACACTTCAGCAATGCAGTGTGATTTATTACCACCACTGCAATAACACAGGGCACGTTTCCATACAGCGTACACCGTTCATGTACTATCGCCAGTGTATTTGGCAATGAGGCATTACGACGGGCACAACGCTCACCTATTTTAAGTCAGCAGCGTGCTTAGGTTTAGGATGTTGCCTGCTCAAAAGTCTTGCATATTGCACAAAGTGAATTGCACAAAACATACTAACTTTATTAAACATCTAAAGCCACATCTCGCACTTCTCTAGAGCTACGGCTCTCAAATTTCCCACATTAAAACAGCACTGGAGTGAACGTGAGACAAAAAGCAGCGGTGTGAAATCATGTTCCTGTGTCTATCTCCATGTTATTATAAATGAGGAGGAGAGAGCTGAGCAAAAGGGTGGTTCTAAATAAAGATTTCAGGTCAAAAACAGGAAATGGCTCAGTGAGCAGTCGAGGTAGGACGGAGTAGTGCTGGCCGCTGGGCGGCATCTACAACATCCCCTTTGTTCCCCCACACTACAAGCAAGGAAGCGCAGCCCGTCCCATTTCTTCCCCCCGTCTCCCTGTGTCTCTCTTTCTCCCCTCCCTTTCTCTCTCCCTCCGGATCTCTCCTGCCTTTCTTTATGAAGCCTGTCTTATACGTTGTGACAGTGTATGATCATTTGTTGTGGGAACCTCCCAACAATTGCCTCTTCAGCAAGACCATTGAACATGGCACGAACACTGTGGGCATCCATTCAAAAAAACATATGAGTCATTACTGAATAATGAGCAAATGCTTTATTTCCTGAGCTAATCCTACTATGATGTGCAAATCTTTCGTATTTAAAGGGATAGTTAACCCAAAAATGAAAATTTAATCATCATTTACTCACCCTCATGTTGTTCCAAACCTGTATGAATTTCTTTCTTCTGTTGAACGCAAAAGAAGATATTTTGAAGAATGTGTGTAACAGTTTCTGGTAGCCACTGACTTACAAAGTATAGAAAAATTACCAGCAACTTTGCTGGTAATTTGCTGGTTTGCTGGTTTGGTAATTGACGTTCTTCAAAAATATTTTCTTTTGTGTTTAACAGAATAAAGAAACTCATTTTTGAAAAACTTAATTGAGAGTTTAGACGGGATTTTCATTTTTGGGTGAACTATCCCATTTAAGTTGAGAAACAAACAAACAAACAAACAAGAACTCCTAGTAAAGTTTCTAAAAATAAATATTCCAAAAGGGGGGTTTCAGAAGAACAGAAAAAAAAAAAAAACTTTAAGTGAACAGTGAAAAAAAAAAAATTTGTATGAAAAACTTTTTTTTTATATAATCTAAAAAACATTTTTTTGTGCAATAGAAATGTTCCATGGATGTTCTTTATGGAACCATACATGGTAATAAAGAACCTTTATTTTTTAGAGTGTACACATGAATACACATGAATACATATGTACATATACAGTCAGACAGACAGACAGTCAGACAGACAGACAGACAGACAGACAGACAGACAGACAGACAGACAGACAGACAGACAGACAGATAGACAGATAGACAGATAGATAGATAGATAGATAGATAGATAGATAGATAGATAGATAGATAGATAGATATAGATAGATAGATAATTATTAACGGACAGTTCACCCAAAAGTGAAAAAACTGCCATCATTTACTCAGCTTCATGTAATTCTTATATGACTTTCTTCTGTGGAACAAAAATGATATTTTAAAGAATGTTTTTGTCCATAATGAAGGTCAATGGGGTTCAAAACAACCTGGACAAAAAAAAATAAAAATCCCTTCTTTATGGTTCCACAGAAGAATGGTTTGGAACGTCATGAGGGTAAGTACTGCCAGAATTTTAAGTTATGGGTGAACTGTCCCTTTAATTGAAAAGCCTCAGAACAACAGGTCATGCATGACTGAGGTAAAATGTGAAGCCCTCCACTCCATGATATGATGACAGATATTTGGTGTTGATATCACCAAAAGTGGTGTGAAATCACGCTGCTCTATTACACATAGTCATGCAAACAAAAGAGCTGCTTGATTTGCAGTGCTGTTAATTACAGGCCTCTTCAGGGTCCCAGTGACACACAGACACACAGGGTTCTGGTGCCAGCAGAAACGGCCCTGACTAAACTCCTGCTAAACCCTCCCCTCCACACCACTGTCCACTCCACTCCTCCTCTACACTCCGTTGAGTACCCTTGGCACGTCTGTCTCCCTCATTATCTAATTTGGCTCATTATCATGCAGACACACTTCATCAGGGGGTGCTCCCTCATCTTAACGTCATAACTGATTGCGGCCATCGATAAATACCTGTTTAAATCAAAACATTTATATATATATATATATATATATATATATATATATATATATATATATATATATATATATATATATATATATATATATATATATATTCAGGGAAGAAATTACATTTTCCTTACAGCAGCCTACATTTAGGCTTTATTAAATTTTTTTTAATTTTTATTCAAATGTGTTATGTTCATATGTTACAGACAACAAGTCAATCAAACATGACATATGTAAATGTATTTTCTGGGATGGATTGTTTTTGGTGGATTTTTGTATATTATGAAATATAAGTAAATATATTTGAAAATATCTTTTTTTTTTGCCATATATAATTGTAGATACACACTACTATTCAAAGGTTTGGGGTTGGTAAGATGCTCACCAAGGCTATACATTTATGTGATAAAAATATAGTAAACCAGTTATATTGTGAAATAAATATTATAATTTAAAATAACTGTGCAAAATTTATTTGAAACAGAAACCTTTTGTAACATAACTTTACTGGTACTTTTGATCATGCAACCTTGCTAAACAAAAGTATTAATTTCTTTAAAAAAATTCAAGTTTCTGTGCAGTTACATCAGTTTCACATATCTTTTCTTGTCTCGTGACTCATGAGTATGAACATGTTAAAACACGTTTCAATAGCACTGGGGTTGAAAAAATAACTATTAATTTCTCTATGTAAAACATAAAACGTTAGAGTCCATCTAAACTGTCTGTTTCACTGAATCAATTTAAAACTGATTCAATTACTTGTCATGACTTAAAATAAAGAAAGTCAAAAGTTCTCTGTGTGACATTCCTCATGCATTAAAATATTTTGTTAAAAATATACCCAATGCATACCATGCAGTGGTATATTGTATATACATTTAAAAAAAAAACATTTTTCCTGGATTCATCAAGCTTTGATATATTTTGTTTTAGCTATTTAAAAATGCTATATTTATTTTGAAATATTTGCCAACAAAGGCTGTTGAGATGGATAGTTTCTCTGAATGCAGAAAAAAAATCATCCTGAAAAATATTTTCTTGACTATATTGCCCAGCCAATATGTGGGAAGTGGCCAGGGAAGGTGAGAAGTCAAAGCCGGTCTGAAATCTGATTCCCTTTTGTTCTTCATTTATTTATTATTTGCCATGCTCGGCCCGTGTCTGAGGTGCACCACGTGCCAGGCTGTCAGACAAGCATGACATGAGTCTCCCGTATGCGAATCCAGCTGCCCACTTTCTCTATGGCCAACATTATCGTATTTCCCTCCTGTGCCGCCTCCACATCAGAATCAGACCCTCACGACCCAACTCCTCTTACTGCATACATGTGCAGAGCAATGCTACAAACCCTGAGTCATGCAACATTTCAGAAAGAAAAACCTGGAGGGAAAACTGAAGAGATATGAGAATGTGTGTGCGTAACACTCTTGCCTTGCAGGAAGTGGGCAGGTAAAGAAGAGAGGACAAGATAAAGAGCGGAAACACAAAGAACTCGGATATTTAATTATAGGGATCATCTTAACACGAGCAAGCGGGGGAATTTACAAGAAAGCCTACTAGCAATGCTGTGATAACAGTTATTTTAAAATAAACAGAAAACGTGATAGCTGGATAACAATCATCATCTCAATAGCAAGGAAACAGAAGATAAATGAAAAAGGGTTATTGTAAGTCATCCATCACTGCTCTCCCCAAGGTGCTGTGTCTTAAGGCAAAGAACAACAGGCCATGCTATGAGGCGTGCTGTGCTTTAAGAAAAAAAAATGAAGGAACGCTGAACTTTGTGTACACACTTGTGTTTTATCCCATTTCCATGGTGATTATGCAGAACAATATTGATATAACACAGTGTTTTCCAACCCTCCTCCAGACATTAGTAGGTTTGCACGTCTCACATGAACATACGCTCACATAAATACACTTACACACCCCGGCTGGAGCAAAACCAACGCAGTGATGGTTGTGGTTTTGGAAGTGGACTCCATATATGACAGGACACCATACATCATGCTGTTTTTCTCTTTCATTCTGTGACTCTCCTGGCTGGGGCTGGAGAACTTCAAAACGCTCAAGATGTGTTTATTGGGAGCCAAATTTTTGAGTGGACACAAAGACCCAGAACGAGCGGAAAGGTCTTACATTAATGGCATGAAGTTTTGGCACAGAACATATTCAATAAAATCCGTCAGGAAAAGAAAGATATTTCATTAAAGGTTGGTGCCACGACTAAAAGGAAATTCTCTGTGGGAGGATAAAGAGATAATAATTCAACGTGAATATGAAGGAAAAGGGTCAATGACACAACACTAATTTTTTTTGTCCACATCTATTAATTTATTTTAAATTCTGTAACTCGTGCAATGACTTGAATGCCTAAATTTTTATTTGAATAAATAATAATTCAAAAAAATTCTTTGGGAGGCATAAGGTCTAAAACGCCAGTGTGATACAACTCTGCTGCTATTATAATTAGGTGGAAAAAAGGGTCCCACTTTATATTAAGTTCCATCAAAAAATAAGTACAATGTACTTATTCATATTATATAGTAAAACACTTTTGCTGCTACTGAGGTGGGACACAAGACAGGTTTGGTGGTATGGGTGGGATAAGGTGTAAGGGATGGGTCAACAGTGTAATTATAAATGTAATAACAAATTAATTACAGATTTAATTACACGCAGGTATTTAAAAATATATATATATAAGTACAATGTAAAAACATATGTACACAGTGAGTGCACTGTACCAAATGATTAATTTAAATATAAGTACATAGTAAGGCCTCTTAATATAAAGTGGGACCAAAAAATACTTTTCTTGACAAGAAAACCATGTTAAGCATAATCTTAGAAAACGAAGAAAAAAATAAAATAAAACAGGAAAGATATCAGTAGAGGACCCTTGTTAAAGTCAATAAGTCTGCTAAAATATCAAATAATTTGACCTTTTTAATGACAAGGCAAAGTTGTAAAACATCATGTGGTTATTCATTGTACTTGTTTAAAAAAAAAAATAACATGATATATATATTTGAAAGTGTTACTGACAATAAAGATTTAGGTTGTACTCACATGCATTCAAGGTGTAAGGAAATACTTTTACTTGAGATTTCCACACTACATCAAATACTACTTTTCTTGACCCACATGACAAGTACATTTCTATTTTTCAATGTTGTTGGACACACTTATTTGTCACTGGCACGTTCTCTGAGTGTTTCCACTGGCTCCATCAAAACTTTATCACGTGTGCTTGTGAGTAATTTGCTATAATGTCTGTAAATAATGTGTTTAAATGAAAACATAATTACATGGGCGAGCACGAAAACTAAGCAAGTCTTTCTGGTGTGTGTCTGTGCACTTAATGCCCAATGAATTATTGCATTCCTATTGTGCTATTCATAGACTCACGACTAGTACAACAGTACCAAACCCATGTTGTGAGAGACGGTAATTGCAGAAAACAGGTACGTTTCTACAGTGGTCACACTTGACGGCAAACATTCTCCTATCATGACTTGCCTTTTTTCTCCGGCTGACTAATTCAATAAACATTCCAGCGTTGGACATTGCACCGTCTGCAAACTCTGAAACTGTTTTCTCTAAACATATCGGATATTTGTCTCTCTCACATCAAGCAGTTGTTTGAACAGTGGTACGGACAGCATCACCGATTTAAATAAGCATGAATTTATGAATATTAGTCACAGCTGAAGATGGTCTGAGTCATAAAAAACATGTTTTCACCAACATGGCTTCATGACAGAAGAATAAGAAGAAGTAGCAAAAAACAGCAGGTTTCAAATGAAAAAGATCGAATGTCTTGATGAAAAACAACTCATAGCAAAAAGCAATCATTTTGGTATTTAGGGCTTCTACATGCCAGCACCTCCGTATTCAACATGTCTCTTGTGTTTTCAAAATTGTGGGCTCCTAAAGAATGTTTCAAATCCCAATTTCCATGTTCTTCTTTTTTTCCCCTATTTAATTTTGGTATTTTGTGGTCCACTGCTTCAGTTATTTTAGTTTCTGTTTACTTGCTGAAAACACTACAGCATTTGTTGCTGTGTCTGCTCCCTCTGAAATGGCCTGTTGAAGAGTATGAAGCCACAGATGTCACTAAGAACATCAAACACAGAAAAATGAAAGGCACCAGAGTGCTTAGGATTGTGGGTAATGAAATGATTGGATGCCCCTGGACGGAAGCCACTGCTGAGATGTCACTTGGGTTAAGAGCTATACCAATAATCACTGATCACAGTGCAATGTTTTCATACCAGTATCAATATTAGCCAAATTCATTTTGATGACCCAATTTTTGTCCTGTAAAACAGAAAAATGAGACAATAATTACATATTTGCTGTCCAGACTCCCTTGAGCCAGGCCATTTATGGGTACATTGTTCAGCCTGGTCAGTGTGGTTGTTTGAGGAGCACAGTGGAGTGATCTTTGCGGTAGGTGCGTAAGAGAAGTCTGTTTACAATGGATGGAAGAAGACCCCTATGGAGAGAGTTTGCTGCTCCAATAACTAAGGTCCAGACTCACAACTCTACAACACAAACACAACATTAAGGTCACTATGAACATCGAGCTGAATACATTTTAGTCAGAAGTACTAAGCTCCTATTCTATTGCGCTGCCTCTGTTGGATTTTCAGTGAAGTCTGTGAAGTTTAACGGACACTACCGAAAGAAGTAAGTTATGCACAAAGTAAAAAAGGTCTCAAATGCCTTAAGCATGTATTTTTCTTCTAAAACGGTTAATCAATCAACGGTTGAAGTTTTTGCCTTTATTGTGAGAAAGGGGGGATGGGACCTGAAATCGAGAATTCTGATATTAAAATAGAACATGTTGTTTGTAGGAATGTTCTTTTAAAATAACACCAATGTCTAATGGTAACGTCCTAAACTGTAAAATGACTGTAAAAACTAATTTAAACAACTTTACAGTTCAAATACAAATTTCGAAAACTCAAAAAGTTTTACCAAATGATAAAACTACATTTTAATAAAGATGAATAATTTATTAAATTAATGGTTAACAAAAACTGCATGAACAGTAATATTGTGTAATTTTATTACAAATTTAAAATATTTTTCTATTTTTATATATTCTGAAATGTCATTTATTTCTGTGATGGCAAAGTAGAATTCTTAGCAGCCATTACTTCAGTCTTCAGCATCACACGATTCTTCAGAATCATTTTAATATGTTGATTTGGTGCTAATGAAACTATTTTTCTTATTATTGTCAGCGTTAAAACAGTTGCTGCTATATTTTTGTGGGAACCATCAAACATTTTTTTTCAGTATTCTTCGATGAATAGAAAATTCAAGAGAACATTAATATATACAGTGGGGGGGAAATTATTTGATCCCCTGCTGATTTTGTACGTTTGCCCACTGACAAAGAAATGATCAGTCTATAATTTTAATGGTAGGTTTATTTTAACAGTGAGAGACAGAATAACAACAAAAAAATCCAGAAAAACGCATTTCAAAAAAGTTATAAATTGATTTGCATTTTAATGAGTCAAATAAGTATTTGACCCCTTCTCAAAACATTTCTTAGTACTTGGTGGCAAAACCCTTATTTGCAACCACAGAGGTCAAACGTTTCTTGTAGTTGGCCACCCGGTTTGTGCACATCTCAGGAGGGATTTTGTCCCACTCCTCTTTGCAGATCCTCCACTCTTTTGTTGCCTTGGCCGTAAGTTTTGGGTCATTGTCATGCTGGAATACCCATCCACAACCCATTTTCAATGCCCTGCCCAAACACCCCCAAAGCATGTTTCCACCTCCATGTTTGACGGTGGGGATGGTGTTCTTGGGGTCACAGGCAGCATTCCTCCTCCTCCAAACACGGCGAGTTGAGTTGATGCCAAAGAGCTCGATTTTAGTCTCATCTGACCGCAACACTTTCACCCAGTTCTCCTCTGAATCACTGGCAAACTTCAGTCTGTACATGTGCTTTCTTGAGCAGGGGGACCTTGTGGGTGCTACAGGATTTCAGTCCATCACGGCGTAGTGTGTTACCAATTGTTTTGTTGGTGACTATGGTCCCAGCTGCCTTGAGATCATTGACAAGATCCTCCCGTGTAGTTCTGGGCTGATTCCTCACCGTTCTCATGTTCATTGAAACTCCACGAGGTGAGATCTTGCATGGAGCCCCAGACTGAAGGAGATTGACAGTTATTTTGTGTTTCTTCCATTTGCGAATAATCGCACAGATTGTTGTCACCTTCTCACCAAGCTGCTTGGCGATGGTCTTGTAGCCCATTCCAGACTTGTGTGGGTCTACAATCTTGTCCCTGACATCCTTGGATAGCTCTTTGGTCTCGGCCATGGTGGAGAGTTTGGAATCTGATTGATTGATTGCTTCTGTGGACAGGTGTCTTTTATACAGGTAACAAACTGAGATTAGGAGCACTCCCTTTAAGAGAGTGCTCCTAATCTCAGCTCCTTACTTGAATAAAAGACACCTGGGAGCCAGAAATCTTGCTAATTGATAGGGGATCAAATACTTATTTCACTCATTAAAATGCAAATCAATTTATAACTTTTTTGAAATGTGTTTTTCTGGATTTTTTTGTTGTTGTTGTTATTCTGTCTATCACTGTTAAAATAAACCATTAAAATTATAGACTGATCATTTCTTTGTCAGTGGGCAAACGTACAAAATCAGCAGGGGATCAAATAAGTTTTTTCCCCACTGTAAATACAGTAAATGGAACATTATAAATATTTTTCCTGTCACTTTTTGTTCATCCTTGATCAATTATTGTATTAAATTCTTTCCAAAAAATAAAAAATAAATACAATTCTTACTGTCACAATCCATGGTATATCCATGCCTATAACTCTCTACATCTCATTCCCTTTTTGTGTGACTACATTTCCCAGCATCCTCACAGCATTCAACACAAAGCCATCTGAACTAATTTGCTTCAGCAGTCACTTTTTCTTTGTACAAATTGCACTCACTTACACAGTGATTACCTGACCTTCATAAGAGCACTAATGCCTCCTTCGGTTAATATCAGCCTCCTTTTCCCTCTCTTTTTCCCTCTCCTGGTTCACACTTACATACACACACACACACACACACACACACACAAACTAGGCTGCTGTATCTGTGTATGTGCCTCAGGGCTTCTCCGGCAGAGTGAAAGAGAAAAGCTTTGGCCATCACAGCTGTTCCCAATGCTTTAGTCCCCATTGCTCAGCAACAGAGAACAAAACAAAAGCACATCCCTCCCCTTCAGCCCTTTCCATCTCCTCCCATCCTTTCCAGCACCACTACCATATTACAAACCGTTCGCTCTGCCCCTGCTCACACACACACACACACACACACACACCCCTTCTGTCCTCATACCCTCACCCCTCCCACCATCCTCACACACAAACACCAAGTCCTTTGTCCACATTCACTTGGCAAAATATATATTCTGCACTAAGAACGATTAGGAGTCTAGCCAGAACAGTAGTACGAACAGTAGACCACTCGTGTGCTGCTGAAACAAACCAATAAGTAAACAAGTCAAACTAAAGTTCAATACCAACTTGCCATTTTTGTTGTTGTGCTTCACTTGCTGAGGAACTTTCTAAGGTAAACACATTGTCACAAGTCTAATCTGTCAACATAAAATTGGGAAAGACAGTCTGAATATTTGAGACTAAAAGAATATAAACTTTTACATAGACTATATCCCAACAATGGCAGCAAAAATCACATATATTCAGCAAATGCGTAGGCCCAGGCTAAATGTAAACATTGGGAACAGGGAGACAAGACATTATTTTAACTGGCATGGTAAATATAACATTAGGTCGAAACATCGAAAGCATCTTCTTGCCCAGTCTAAGGCAGACATATTGCTAGTCACAAGATACAGTGTGAGGGAAGCCAGACACAAATAAGTAAGGGGACAATATTGGGCCAATATTAGTATAAAAAATGCTATCTATAAAATATTTTTAAAAAATGATATCGACTGATACCAATATATCGTGTATCCATAGAAGGGTTTTGATATTGACAAAAAAATGATATCCCAATGTTGAAATATCTAATGATTGAAAAAAAAGAAAGGAAAAACATAATACAAATAATACACCAGTAGGTGGCACCAAGTCACAGTTTTAATGAGTGAGTCATTGAGTCATACATTCAAATAATTTGTTCAAATGGCTGATTCGTTCAGGAAAGATGTGGTGCGGTGTCCAAAATCACGTAATGTACTACATTTTGCGATCGTTAAAAGGTATTTTCTATATAGTATGAATGTGGATGAAATTCAGACGACATCTGCCATGTTGTTACTGTCATGTGACCTACCGGTGTCAGTTGTGTTGCTTTACTGCCATTCACAAATCCTCTCCCATGGGATAGACCATCTAATGCGCAATTCAGAATCCCGCCAGAAGTAGTAGGTCATCCAGGTACTCTTTGCCTTCGTTTTATGAATACTATCGATTTGGTCATACTACTCTGTTTTTATCCTACTGTATAGTAGGGATTTTTTGATTTTGGACACATCAGCTAACTTTATGAATGGTTTATTGAATCACTGACTCACCCAATTTGTTCAAAAAACATTCAACAGTTCTGTTGTGGGTTTGTTTAGAACTATTTTCAAATGCGAAAAAAAGTGAAAATAGACAATAATGACACTATTGTGCCTAAAATGTAAGTTAATTAATATGAACTTATTGTTTATTGAACTGTTGTCAATCAATATTACATTTATGATCACAATGACTTGTGGGAAAAAGCAGCACTCTTACTCCTGCAATATTGTTTATCATATGATATACACACAAAAAACAAAAACTTATACAGGGTAGTTTTATGCCCCAGTATCTCGAATTTTGGGTGTATTTTTGTTTTGTTTTGTGCATAGTGATTGAAAACACAATAATGATCAGCTCGCACATATTGCATATTACATTCTATGCATTGCACACCCCTAATCCATGCAATACAATTTTTGGTTAATTTCCAGGTTTAAATTAGTCTTTGAATCCCAGATTTTCAATATAATCGTTGACTTTTGAACCCCTTTTGAGGTTTGTAAAAAAAACAAAGACTGAAATAAAGAGGGTGGTGGTGTCTCTTTCTGCACGTTAAACTTTCTATCTCTTCCAAACTTTATGCTGGACACCATAATGAGGAGGATTAAAGAGAAATACAATAGGTGTCTCCTAACAGAGCTTTAAGTTTCCCAACAGCCAGCTGATTATAGGGAGGAGCAGTGCCTGTCAAACACCAGGTCACAACGCTGACAACCCACCCAGTCACCACGAGCAGGAGGGCGTGAATCTCTTATGGCACACAGTGCCCACAGCCTTTTCTCACACTCAGCCACGATTTTGACCTTGACACGCTAGGTGAACGAGTCGGATTAGATATCGAGCATCTGTTTGATGAAACAGTAAAAGCGTCTGAATGGCGTGCCTCTCTCTGAGACAGCTGCTGTGCTATTAGAGCTTCTGTAGGTGCTCCAGTGGTTCACACCTCAAGATAATAATAAAAATAGAAAAAAAAATTTCTCTCTAAAGGATCTCTCAATAACCTTCACCTTTATCAGTAGTGTTCAATCATTTTCAAGCTTTGGGACCCTAGGCTGATGTTACATACTGTACACACTGCATGTTAAACCTTACCTATAGTATATGAAAAAAATACCACATTAATGTATTTATATACTTTCTTATGATGCTTGCATATACTTAAACATCACACTTTAAATGTATTTAATATATAAAAAGTTTTTTTTGTGTGTGTGTGACGAAACATTTTGCTGAGCTTTAATTTGAACTTGTAATGAAAATTAAAAAATTAATTAACTAGTTAACTAATTTTAATAGAATTTTAATTTAATTTTGATTAAAATTCACTTTTGACTTTGTATTATTTTTTACTTTAAAATAATAATTTAAATTTTTTTTTAAATACGCATGGTTCAAAAGCATTTTTGCGGACAAAAAAAAATAAACATAAAAAAAGGTACCAAATATATATATATATATATATATATATATATATATTCACAAATATTAGAGACCAAATACTTGGAAGACTACCTGTTGAAGATCCTTAGTCTACAACTTTTGACTTTTTTTTTTTTTTTATCAAAAAGTATCAGTATCAGTGCTGTTCAAAAAGCTTTCAATTCACTTTATCAATTTTAAAAAACGTTTCGAAAGACCACTGCTTAAAAGAGTGAACTTGCTTCAACACATCAGCTCCATTGTTTCTATGTTAACTAAGAGGCCTTTTTGTACAAGATAGTTATTTTACAGCTTCTGGCGACAGGAGAAGAGAAGTTGGCTCAATGCGGTGTGATAATAGACAGTTTTATAATAAGAGTCAAGTCGACTTTGCTCCACTCCACAGACATAATGTGGTGGCTGGACGAGAAGGCCAGGCATGTGAGAATGCGTCCTTTATTCGTGCAGCTCGGAGCCTCACTAAAGCCTCTGTTGTGCAGGCCTGGCATACATTTATGACACAGGGCACCAAACCAGCACCAGTTTTGCATCTTTGAGTACAACATGGGGCTCAGATGTTAACACATGGTGCACAGTGTGCAATGAGCCCACAGCAGTTAATCAGCTGATAATTACCCCACTGGTGTAAACACAATCAAGACCACAGGCACCAGAACGACCGTGGAATGACAAGAAGTTTATTATTTAAGTACTCTGATAAGGTACCAAGCGTGCAAAGTAATGACACCTTGTGAAAACATGGAATTAATTGAAACTAAAGCTGCACATCAAGACATATTTGGTGTTGGTGGCAGAAAATAAAAGGTTTGTAACTTCTTGTGTGAGAGGTTGGGGTTTGATCTTTCTTACTGTACTCAGTGTCCTGCTGCCTGTCTGATAAGATCCCAGAGACAGACACACCCCCGGATTCTCCTCATCTATTATTCAATAATACCAACAATTCACAACACAATCAGACTAGAGAAAAGACCATTTGAAAAGCAACAACAATGCCATGTCTCTGACATACAATCAGGCAGGATGCAGGAATTTAAATGAGGCATGAGATGTTCATTCATGTTTATTTTACGCTAAAACTAGAAGTAAATGTCTATAGGCTACCTGCTTCTTTGCATAATGAAATGAACCAAAGATAATAGATCAATAAACACAATACTGTAAGAATGGAATTGGTAATCTCTGGCATGCAAAACCTTAAAAAATTCCATTAAATTCATCCTACTGTCCCCTTCAATTGTATTTAAATGAAAATTCTGTCAGCATATACTCACATTTACAGATAAGAATGTATTGGCTATGTATTGGTTCTTTTCATTGCAACAAGTGCAGGAACTTTCAAGCATCTTTCAAAAAAAGCACATTAAAAGACTCATGCTCTATATACAGTATAGTTCAAAAGTTTGGGGGTCACAAAAAAAAAAAAAAAGATTTTTTTTAATGTTTTTGAAAAACGTTATACTCACCAAGTCTGCATTTATTTGATTGAATATACTGTAAGAATAGTAATATTGTGAAATGCAATTTAATACATTAGAATTAATCAATATTTTTTTTAAATATACAATTTAAAATAACTGTTCTCTATACTCATATATTTAAAAATATAAAATTTTCAGCAGCCATTATTTCAGCTTCAGTGTCACGTTCCTTCAGAAATCATTTTAATATGCGGATTTGCTGATCGAGAAATGTTTTAAATTATTATCAATTCTAAAAATAGTTACATATTTTTGTGGACACTGATACTTTTTTGTTTTGTTTTGCAGAATTGAATGGAAAACTAAAATCTTTTGTAATATTATGAATGACTTTTGATCAACTGAATTAATCCTTGCTGAATATATAAAAAAAATAAATAAATAACTAAAATAAAACTTACTGAGCCCAAACTTTTGAACAGTATAGAAACTGAGTCATTATTCACTGGCACATTCATTACAGTTCATGAGAGAAATAGCAATAATTAATTGTTTTTTTAATAATTCGGTTAATCCAGTTCATAGAACCAAGAGTATGATTTGCGACATGATTTTAGAAGATTTAGAATATGGCGCACAACTCATATGGACTCATTTAATGGACCGCTTTAATTCATACTTTTTTCAAAAGCAACAGCCACCATTGACTATAACTGTATAAACAGTGCAACATAAGAAATAAAGAATGACACGAGGGTAAGTAAATGATGACAGAATGTTTATTTCAGGGTGAACTGTCCCTTTAAGACATGCTCACTGCAGGTCAGAGAGATCTTGTATGTCCAGCAGAAGATGTGTGCTTCAGTGCTTAGTCATCAGAATTCCCCTGTTTTCTGCAATACACACAGGAGCATATCACCTCAAGGAGAAAACATACTACACCACAATATTATTCAGTTATTAAATACTACTGTTTACAGCTATATTTATTTTTCCTTAAAAGAGACTATTAATATAGAACCATTTCAGAACTACGTTCTTAAATGAGCTTATGATGATTCCACACATTTACTGCAAAAGACTGACAAATGTACAAACGTACTGTATGAAACCATTCACACACTAACCCCTCTGTCCAACTTGAATAGGTGCCTACAGACAATACATTAATGTATTCAGAAATGTTTATTGATTTGCCATTTTCCACCCACAATATTCAAACATCTCATGACAACCAAGAATATCTTATACAAGAAGAGAGGGAAAATTCTTCTCATGCACAACTTATGCATGCAGCACAAATGTTTCTCATGCTAGCAGAGGGAAGAAAGGCTGCATTGAAAATATGCCAGATAAACAGACAGAGAAACGGAGCAAGAGAGACTGAGATTCTTTATCAGGGGTTTTCCTGCATTTTTTAGCAAGTGATTTTATGGAATTGAATAATATCTGATGTAATCTGATGCAAATATCTGATGTGTTTTTATGTGAGAACCACTAAATGCGGTTGCTAACTGAACCACAATATGTATGACTGAATAACATAAAGCAGATTACTTGTGTGAACCACTGAATTGAACTTTATACTTTAAACATTATGAAAGAAATCAGAAAAATGTCAACATTCTAAACCCCAATGACAACAGAAAAAAGTGCCATTTACTGTAATAACTCCAACTGTGGAAACATGGCTTCATATTCAATAATCAGTCATGGGAATGAGGAAGGTTGTTGCATTTTACTATGGTATTTGTTTTCAGAGTTTAGATAATCTGGATCCATTAATTATCACAAATGCCACAATTAAACAACTGAATAATATGGTAAATTCATAAGGGGAAGTACAACGTCTAAAAAAAATGCTCACATCTACAGTTTGAATATTTTAGCTCGGAATAAAGCGGAAGTACAAAATTTGGTGTCAAATTTAAAAGGTCCTAGATCAATACAACTATAAAAAAGGTTAAATATTAATCGACAAGCAACAATATACATAAACTACCTCCAAAAAACATTCTGACCAGAAAACCATTCGCAAAAAAAAAAAAAAAAAAAAAATTCTATATTTCCATGTCAGGCTGGATGAATATACAGCTTTGTGTCACATTAAATCCACAAGGGCAGCACAGTCAATTCTGAGCATATATAAAGTGGAAAATGAATTTAGGATTGGAGAGCATGTGAAGCTTCATGCATTATCATGGTGTGTGCAGACGCTTAGCATGTTTTGTTGAGCCATGGAGAATCCCCTCTGAGCTATGCTTTTCCGAGGCCCCTCTCCGGCTCGTTCTCTCAGGCCTCCTTCTTCTTTAAAGGTGGGTGTATGAAATATTAATGCTGCAGTACAACTGGCTGCAGGAGAGAGGCTCTCTCTCTCTCTCTCTCTCTCTCTCTCTCTCTGTGTGTGTGTGCGTGTGTGTCAGAGAGACAGCCGACTAACTCTGGCATTGCTGCTGTTCCAGAGACACCCGATCTCTACAAAGCTCCCCGACCTGCTGGGGCCTTCGCTGCCACTGCTACTGCAGATCATTTGAGAGTAAATACTCGAGAACACTGACTCAATATCAGCACTCTATTATAATGGTATTACAATTAAAAGTAGTAGTTCTCAAGTGCTACTTGTTTGCATCGCTATATTCTTTCAAATGTCTAAAAGTCTAGAATAAATGACTGGATCTTTCTTGACTTATTCAAAGAAAATTGCTGAAATAAACTTGAACAGAGCCACTTGTATCAGAAGCATGACTTTGAGGATGAGAGAATCAACCACATTTCTCAACCCTGGCATATTTTCTTCTAAATGAATAACTGGTTTTTGCACATTTTGCAACACTTTCAAACTGAAATGTCCAGTAAGTGGTGCTAAAATCATGTTAAGTTTTATCTGAAACAGATGAACATGAATCTGGCAATGTTTTATTACACTGGTTGCTGTACGTATTACGCCACTTTGGAAGTTAAATATGTTTATGAGTGGTGCTAAAAGGTTAATTCCCTATCGCATCTGAAAATAACACACCTATACGTACCCCAAACGTAAGCTAAAATAGTGTTAACAAAATCAAACATGAAGCTAGCTTGTTATTTTTGCTTGATTCTGAGCTTCTTTACAGTCTTTAGCTCTCAGATCTGTACCAAGTTTACTACATCAGAAGCTGATTATCTGATGCAAATCTCAACATATATTAGTTTACAAGGGTTTAATGAAGTAGTTGGCGTTCGTGTTGTATGGGGGGGGGGATAATGAATTTAAGAATTAATGAAGGAATTAAAAATATTTATTTACATTTTTCTTGTGCTATGAAAGTTGTTTTAGAATCTTACAAACAAAATGTCTGTTTCCAATCAGAAGCATCTTGAAAATCAATACAAAATGCACATGAAAAATACCTGGACCAACTGCAGGATAACAAACTAATCAAGAAATGACATGTCTGGTCCTGATCAAACTGTGGTGACATTAACAGTTTATAACATATTATAGCAATACAAAACAGCGATACAAGAAAATGCAGGCCACAGGTTATAAAGTTCTTAAGGGGAGTTTTGACACATCTCTCTAGAGGTTTAGCATTCAAAATCCCCAGGTCGTCAGCATGCTTGACGCTTCAGAGTTCAATACAGTGAATGTGCTTCCTGCACATTATAATGAAAAGCAGGTCACTGCCCTAGGCACTAGCAGTTCATTTACACAGAATTCAATGCAAATGCATTTGAGCAATTCAGTAACACTGGACTCATAATTTCTAGCACATTAAAACATTATAGAATGGCAGAAAATGTAACTACGGCCATGTTATGGATTTAAGTCTTCCATGAGAAGTCTATTAAAGACACAGGCTGGGCCTAAACACATGTTAAAGGAATACAAAACAGACTATGGAATTAAGACTAGCTCCTAACTGGAAAATGTCATATCCATGTAGGACACTGTCATTATCCATGCAGGCTATACACACTGCAGCTAAATACAGTTGTAACTTCTCTTCTGAGTGCTTAATCCCACTCTGTAAACACAGAGTTTGGTTATTTATGGGAGTGACAACTGCATTCAACAACCAAAGTCACTTTTGCATGCTTTTAAAGTTTAAAAGCTTGCCATTGTAAGCCTATAGGAAAAAGCAAGCAACAAAATGTCTTGTTTAGTCATATCTCTTTAGAGTAAAATACTGTGTAAAAATTAAACTTTAAATTTTGACAACATTCATATTATTAGAACATCACAGGCTGGCTGGAGAGTGTATTAATTGGTCAACAGTGACCTCTAATGAGGTGACGAGTCTGAACTCTGAGCTCTCTGACCCAACAGAGCACTGTACACAGCACACAACCTAATCTGGATTATCAACTAAATTAGATGTGTCTCTAATCCACCATTGCCAAACTCTTGCCTTAACCACTTGATTTCGGATAGGTGGGAAACACAAACCAGTGGGGCTTCCTTATCGGTATGTCCCATTTGACCCATGCTGATGTCTAGATGTTCACTTCCAGGCATCCTCTACTTAGATCTCTATTATCTAACTAGAAAATTAAATGCTTGAGAAATGTACAAGGCATTTATTTCAGTCTACTGCCGTTCAAGGTTCATGAATGTAACATATTATTTTTTTAGCAGTGTAATAATTATTTTCAAGAAGGTCAACCTTTTCAAGTTGGTGTGCAATAATTGCATATTAATATTACTGTAAATGATTCATTCATGCATATGTTATTTTTCAATCAAAATATCATTACTCTATGTTCTTGTGAAATAACAGACTTTTCTCTGGGTGACCTATGCAGGACTTCTCCAATCATTAAGTCCACTTAAACCCTGTCTACATCTCAAGGTCCAATCAACAACCAGTGAACTGAACCAAGTCCTTGCCTTACTTTTTTTTTTTCTTTTCTTTTCAATAACCCATTACACTCAAATATATGTCACAATATGAAAGAAAAGTTCTTTTAAAGTCACTGCATCACAACTTTAAAAGACTTTTCTTTAAATTACTTTCCGGTCGTAATCAATTGAGGTGCATTTTATGCAATTCTTTTCACTCATGTTCAAGCTGGTCATGTGAATTCACTGCACTGACCAACAGAAACCTGCTCAGTCTAAAGTTGACATTTTTCAAAAACTCTCAAGAGAAAAACAAAGAAAACTATTCAGTCGTTTAGTGATACTAATCTAGCATGGCTACTGTGCAAAAAAAAAAAACATCTGTAAGCCATACAGGAGATCACTGTCAAGTCAACGGCCTCAGAAAACAGTTATATAATAAACCCAAATCACAAAAAAAAAAAATTATTGCTTACTCGAGTCGATTACAGAAAACTATCAACACCCAGCAATCATAACTATGCCATGTGTAACTGTTTTGCATCCAGAAGACGCCAGTGGTGTGCTTCTACTGGCAGGCTGTGTTTACAGATATGTTAAGTTTGTAGACGTACGGACTGTATGCAAACAGGTTACTGCTGAGGTCAATACACGCTTTCAGGAGCGAGCCACATCAAGACTGACCTGTCAAAACAGGACTTTCAGGTTGATAATTCAGTAGGAAGGTCCACTCACCCTTCTGAAGGACTTGTACGATCCGGTTAAATGAGTGTAAATCTCAGCGGATTTATTCTCGAATGCGTTTACATTGTATCAGTGCACTCTGCATGCCTTGCTAGTCGACATGAATTCACAAGGCACTTTTTGAGCGCCCCGTGCCTCATCAGCCTGAGAAAAGAGTAAACAGTTGCACATATGAGAGTCAGACTTCAAAGTGTCCCCAAAAGTAGTAGGCAGGTTGCCTTCGGTGACTCTCCTCGTAGTCGCAGTTGCAAGGCATTGGATTTGAATGATAGGTTGTTCTGTGAGACGAGGTGGAGTCCAAATTCATACGCCCCGCCCCCTCTGGTAGAATCAGCCAACCAAAATGCAGAACAGGCTGCTGTTAGTCATGTTATTTAAAGAACCTAACAGACTAGTAATGTGGTGTTTACAGCACGACGAAAAAGTGACGGAGCAATATGTGAGCTCAAAAATCAGCCTAAAAACCATTTCACATTGACAAATTATACATGAGAAATATATCTACACTTTAAAATGTATATTTAAAATATATAATTCTTGAAATTTGAAGTATCAATGGTAAATTTCAGATTGCCAGGTTTGAGTTCATCAAGTGGCGGAACTGAGAAAAGGCAGCATGCTCTGGCAAGATGCCCACCGACAGCTTGGCTCAATCTTTTTTGTTACAAGTTCAATCTCTACTGCATAACAGGAAATGGAGTGTTCAAAAAAGCCTGCCACTGCGGAAAATAGGCATTAACTAAAAAGAAAAAAAAGCAGGGAAAGTGGGAAAGATGTTTTCTTTACGTGCTTGCTCTTCGGTAAATTCACTGGCAAAGGAGAATACTGAGTGTTTACACTAATGTTTGACTAAATGGGACAAAGGGCCAGGAAAGTCTACCTACATTGTGTGTGTGTGTGTGTGTGTGTGTGTGTGTGTGTGACACAGCTGATGGTGCGTGGTCTGATGGAATAAGTGCAAACAGTCATTAATCTTGGAGTCTGACATTTGATTTCAGGTGTTCAGGGTAAAGCTTGCTGTCCTGACAGACTGGTCATTATCTGCTACCATAACCTCCCTATTAGATTGCAGGTCTCTCAAAAATAACAATATTTTTGACAGTATAAAGTGTATAATGTAACTGTAATGTTGTCATACTTCTCATTGAGAGAAAATCACCATTAATTATGAGAGAATGAGAATGAGCTTTATTGCCAGGTATGTTTACACATACAATGAATTTGTTATAGTGACAGAAGCTCCACAGTGCAACAGAATGACAGTGACAGGACAGGACACAGATAATAAAAAGAATAAAATGAACTAACTACAAGAATAAAAGGCTGAAGAAGAACAGAAAATAACATATATTTAAAATATATTACAAGATTTTGTGCTTATATGTCGAATAAGCAATGATCAGTAGTGCCTGAGGGGTTTGCAATCACACCCAGTATTTTTCTCCAATAGAGAAGAACATTACAAGACAAAAGAATGCCATCTGGTGGGTTGAGAATGTTATTACAGTCTTACGCAGTTCAATTCTGCTTCTCTTTCTTATTTATACGTGAGCTGCCTTTCTGTTCACTTCTGGTTTTATACATATTAGACAACAGAAAAGCGCAGTAGAGTATAGACGTTGCTTATAATGTACAGATTACTGTACTAATGAGTAAACATACAATATATGTTTAGAAGCATTTTTAACATCTCTAAATTACATAGATGGAAGCCATATATTGGGATGGAAGACAAATTTAAACCAATTGTTCTACAAAGTAAACCATCAAATACATTTAAGGTAAATCTGGCACAGAAATCAGATTTGTAACTAGATTAGGAGGGGGTCATAGTCATATGGAGAGAGCTCATCTTTCTTAAGCATGCAACAGCTGCAGGATGTGGTTAGATTTTACATAAGGTCAGACATTTTTTTACCCTCTATCTCATAGCATTACTTTTACAATGCTTTTAACAATACCATACCTTTAACACAAGCTCCTTCTTAAGATTCTTTTCAGTGTACCAGAAGACATTTTGGAACTATCTGGGGCTTAAAATCTTCACAGTCTTGTTTTGTCCAAGCCTCCTCACAGTAGGGTTCAGTGTATTATAGTAACGACTGGAGAGCACACTCAGCTTCCTGCTCCTGGTTTGGCAGCTGTGAAATGTTATTTCTGGAACAGAATAGATGAGGTTCAGGGGAAAGCAACTACAGACAGCTAAAAAGAACTGAGAGTTTCACTTCTTAGGTTATTTAACTTGGGGCAAAATGTAGGTGGGAGTCCAAAATTATGGGTTATATCATTTGAATATTGTATTAAAATACAGAACGCAGAAATGGAAGAAAATGATAACCCTCACAAAATATGTTGCGAATGCTGAAAAACTTTGGTTAATAATAATAATAATAATAATGATAATAAATCCAAAATTGCTCTAAAAATGACAAACAACAATAACATACAGCAATAATAATGGGGTCATTCAATAAAAAGAATCCTTTTGTGTCCTTCATGAATATATGTGAATAATGTGACTTTAACAATGAAAAGCTAACAATGTGCCTTATTTTATTAATTTAGGGGTGACCCTGAATAGTCGACGATTCGATGGTTCGATAGGAGGAGCCGATTCGACTCCCAGTCTCACAGATCATGCCATTTTGGCTATATGGGGGTGCTCAGTGCCTGATTTCACATCGAACTACCGGTTTTCTCTGAATAAGTTAATATAACAGCCTATTAAGATAATGATGTAAATAAGAATCTGAAAAGAAAGAAGCTTTAAATAAACATTTTAACGTGCGTGAATAAATCCAACCACCCCTATAGATTTAAATTTTACTTTCCACCCGTGACTGACAGAAGCATCTTGGCGGCATGGATTTAAATCTTTAGCAAGACTCAAACTGACACAGGCAGAGTGAAAGACTGTTTTTTTTTCGATCAGGTAGGGTACAATTGATTTCAAAACATTTCAGCCGGTTTATTATTTATCTCGTATAAGATGCATTTGGTTGAGTTAAGCTGCAGAAAAGCGCTTCATTGTAGTAGGCTACTACGGTGATTATCTCTTCTCAGCACTTTATGTTGTATAAATAACGAAGCGTATTCTATATGAGATAAATGAGTTAAATCCCATTGATTAAAAACCTGCTGCTTCAATCTACTGCACTGAAAAAAATAAGAAGTTAAATTTACTTAATTTTTCTTTTGCAAGTTTTTGCACGAATATTTTTTAAGTAAAATTTAAATAAGGAATTAAGTAAAATCTACTTAACTAAGTTATCTAAAATTAGTAAAGGAAATAAGTAAATTTAACGTGACCAGGTAGAGTTTGATGAGTAATTTCTACTTAATTATTTTAAGTTTACCCTACAATACTCAAGTACATTTCATTCAGTCAGGGTTTGTAAACTTCACTCAAGCAACATAGCACTGAAAATAATAAAAATGCTTATAAAGCATGTGGTTAAGTTACAAGCACGTATGTAAACAATTAGACTGCTCGTTATTCATTTTAAGGTAATATGTTGACTCAATATAGCTATTAACTAAATGAACACAGAGACCTGAATACTTCGCACATGATACACAATGACGGTGACAATCAGTGAATAGTGTTTGAGTATGAATGGGTCATTTTGAGTAAAAAAATGAACTCCAGATGTCACAAAACAGCAAGTTACTTAACCTAACAACAAAAGCAACCACAAAACAGTGTAAATACTTCTCAAAAATTACAAAAAAAAAATTACCTTATTAATTATTCATGCCCAAGTGCATGATGGGAACAACGGGATCATGACGTTGATATTTACTTAAACAATATTTGTAAAAATAACAAACAATTCCAAGTAAAATATACTTATAAGTTCAAACTTTAAATTCTACAAGCTTAAATTGAGTACTAATATTGAATTTACTCTTTTATTTAAATTCTTGCCTGAACTAAATTAATTAATGTAGAAATTACATTTGTTTTTCTGTAGTATTTACTTCACCACAAAATCATTTTTATCAGTGGGTCATCTTCAGCCCGCGCAGCTCAAAACAGAAATGCAGAACATTAATAATTACTGTCATATACATGACATTATAATGAGAGCACTATTGTAAAAATGTTGTGAATTCTTAGGCTATCTTCCTCCGTGTGTGTTAACGTCAGTATTTATGACTTTTCATTGTCTGACTTGACTCTTGGTAATGTATTTTGCCCCGCCCCCAAACATATGATTCGACTATCAGTCGACTATTGGCAAGATTCGAAACTCCCGATTCGACTATGAAAATCCTTAGTCGGGGACACCCCTAATTATTATAAATGACAATATAGATATATATAAGATAGATAGATAGATAGATAGATAGATAGATAGATAGATAGATAGATATGGCACAATGAAATTTACAAACACACAAAATTGAAACGGTACACATATTAAATCACCCAATAATAATAATAATATGCATGGGTATCAGCAACCCTTTGCCTTGTTGCATCATTTCCTCTTGGTCCAGGAGTGCGCATGTCTAAGATCCTCATCTTTAAAAGACTCCTCGTTATTGGTAGATGCAGCACATGTCTATAAGTGCCGGCTGGTTTTTTACAAGCGCTCTCCAGTCCGCTCTATTCCAAGCGCGCACGGGGCTGATGAGAAAAGCCTGGTACCGCTTTTAAACGTGTGGAAAGACTGAGCGTGGGAAAAACATGGAGGAGAAGAAGAGCGAAATCAATGGACACGCCGGGCACAAAAGCCCGTTACCAGCGGTCTCGATAAAATCAGAAAAGAACAGCTTTAAAGACCGGTTAATGGTCTTCTTCAAAAGAAACCTCCTAGTGATCTTGACGGTGTCCGGGGTTCTGGTGGGCGTTGGGCTCGGGATGATGGTCCGGAACATGAACCTAACCCGAGCGCAAATGACTTACTTCGCCTTCCCCGGAGAGATGCTGCTGAGGATGCTCAAGATGATCATCCTTCCTTTGGTGGTTTGCAGTTTGATCTCTGGCGCTGCGAGTCTGGACACGCGCTCGCTGGGGAAGCTCGGAGGGATCGCCGTGTCTTACTTTCTGGTGACCACTCTGATTGCTTCATCCATCGGGGTGGCTCTTGCCTTCATCATCAAACCCGGCGTGGGAGCAGGAGCGCTGAACACCAACAACTTGGGGCTGGAAGGCTTGAGCTCCAACAAAGAGACGGCGGATTCGTTTTTAGACCTTGCAAGGTATTGTTTGGTAATGGAAATGATAACAATAATAACAATAGCCTATCATTCAATTTGAGAAATACAGCAGTCCACTATGTGGCAGCGCGGTCAAGCCGGCCGCCACTCCGAAATGCATGGTCAATCTAGCCGCCGCGCTGTTTTGTTGTGCGCGCATATACAGTGCATCACGGCGATCTTCCGCTGGTCTTTCGACTTTCACTCAGCCAATTTTTTTTTTCTTTTTTACTACTTAACCTCTACATACAAACAAGAACAGGGAAATAAGAGTAAGGGTAATATATATTAAGAAAATTAACTATACTAATTAATAAAGTAATATCAGATTAACTGTCTGTAATATTATTATAATAATCTCTAAAAAAAATTATTTTAAATAAGCCTTATAAAATTAAATTGTCTAAAAGTGTTAAGTAACAGCCTAATAATTATGGTTCAAACAAAATGAAACACTTCAGATAGATAGTAGACCTTCTCAGGTTGTCACTCACCCAAAATCAGGTTGGGTGTTGCATTACCTGATTTTGGGTGAGTGACAACCTGAGAAGGTCTACTATCAATCTGAAGTGAAACTAGTCTGTGGTAACAGGGACATTCCTTTTTAGAGAAATGCCCAGGAAAATAACCTTTATATGAGATTTTGGAGGGCTTTTATTTTGTAATTCAACATCAGTTATTTTGATATCATTTTGTTTGAACCATAATTATTAGGCTGTGACTTAACACTTTTAGACAATTTAATTTTATAAGGCTTATTTAAAAAATTTTTTTTTAGAGATTATTATAATAATATTACAGACAGTTAATCTGATATTACTTTATTAATTAGTATAGTTAATTTTCTTAATATATATTACCCTTACTCTTATTTCCCTGTTCTTGTTTGTATGTAGAAGTTAAGCAGTAAAAAAAAAAAAAAAAAAAAAAAAATTGGCTGAGTGAACGCAGTCGAAAGACCAGCGGAAGATCGCCGTGATGCACTGTATATGCGCGCACAACAAAACAGCGCGGCGGCTAGATTGACCATGCATTTCGGAGTGGCGGCCGGCTTGACCGCAGTGTGGTTTAATACGCGTGCAAGTTCCCGGCATGATTAGAGGTGTGTGTGTGCAACACTCACGAATGCAGAGGGCGTGCAGGTCTTGTGACAAGCTCATACCTCACATCCTCTTTTCTTTTTAGGCATTTAAATGACAAATGTATTTGCATTTTATTATTACCAGAGTAAAAATGCTCATATTCCTTGCAAGAGAAAGTTTTATTCCACACATGAGTTCAGCAAAAGTAGGGCAAATGTGATTTATTAGCTTATCATTAATTATAATATATTATTAGTTATCCTGGCATACATCTTGTGGTACAACAGTTAGAAGCCAGGATATTTCATAACGGCCCAATAATGCTGTGCTATAGGACAGAAATAAGGCTACATATGGCTACCTCTGTGTTACTTTACTGATGGTGCCTGGTTTGACTTTTTTTTTTGTTTTCAATAGTTATCTTAATAGTCTTTAGCTGCTTCAAAACAGACTTCCATCTGGTGCGGGTTGTGATCGACCTAGTAGACCTGGATCAAGCTGGTAGACCACCATGGACTAACTTTTTTTGCAAAAAGATAGTTTCCATCAGGCAACATAAATTTGAAAATTAGATTTTTCATAAAAGAAAATAACTTTTTTTTTTTTTGTAAATTCCAGCAAACGTTTAATATCAATTAAAAAAATTTACCAATCTAAAATGACATCACAAAAAATGCACTTTTAAGTTGTTCAATTTATGTGGGACAAAGGTGCCCATATCTTGAAACCTGAAAAAAGGTTTTTCTTGTTGGAATATAAATCTGCTGTGCAATTATGTAATAAACTTGAAGAACAACTGTATAGTAGGCTTGCATGTATCTGGAGAAAATACATTTCTTTTTGCCTCACAGTTCACAGGGTTACAAGATTAATCCTCTTTTTAACGCAGGTCATATGACGAATAAGAACTCAACTCGGTTTAGTTTAAAATAATCCATTCTGCAGCCCAAGTGAATGTATTGACAAATGAATGACAAATATTGCAATGAATGGAAAATGCAAAACTTCCATTACGGGTCACTCATGCTGCAAACTGGTGGGAATTTAGCAAAGAAACATCAGTGGTGTCCATCTGTGATGATAAGAACTCATTTTTACACATGTCTGCATCACTGGTTTATCTTTCTTGCTTGTTTTTCCTTTTCAGAAACCTGTTTCCATCCAACCTGGTGGCCGCAGCTTTCCGCTCAGTAGGTTACTTTTTTCCTCCAGCTGTCACTAAAACACACACACACACACACATACACACTCACACAAACAGATATGTTCAGAATGAATATCTGTAGACCATTTCCTCCATGAGAACAGGTCCTTCATCTCTAATTGAGAGAGTCACAAAATGGAGCAATGGAGCATTTTTGTCCCTGCTCAATAAATACCTCCCATCCTCTCTCGCCACTAAGCAACCAGGCAGTTACCATAGCAAGCTGATTCCATTCCTTGGTGCCTGGCAACCTGGCTTGGTTCACTGGGTTGTACCACACGGGCAACTGCTCAACAGTGAGCATGCTCTGCTCAAAGAGAGGTCAGGAGGTTCGGTGGCCTGGGTGGGAGATAACATCTCTGTGCTTAGACCGGAGCATGTGGACGACCCCATTGACACAAACCGAACGGGCACCCAGTTATCAATTTGTAGAAAAAGATGTTTTTGCAAAGGCCAAAGTAGATTTAGAAAGAGAAACAGGGTCATTAGGTGCAGATGAGATGTTTCTTTATCCAGTTGGATTTCCATCGACATTTACTTGGATGGAGGCCAGAAAGGCTTTAAAAGAGAAGAGACAGAGATTAGCAGGATTAATACAGAAATGCCTGGGAATTATTTTAATGGTCAGTTACAAACGGACTGGTCTGAACTAATTCTTGTAGATATATTCCAGGTTGTCTTAATTATCTCTAACTGACATATGTTTATGGATTTTAATTTTGCTATCACTGCAACATTAGATTATACAAACACTGTAAATTAATCTCAGTTAAAGACCCATTATACTGCATCTGAACTTTTAGAGCCAGTTCACATAAGTACATTTATGCATTCAACTGCACCGATTTTTAATATGTAAAAAAGTTTTCTATGAAAACATGCCATCCATCTTGTAGTTTTTTACTACGCCTAAAAAGAAAATAATATTTTTTTTACTATTTTTTTTTCGATTTCTTACCTCACCTATTCCATTTCTACTTTTGAGATTCACAAAAACTGAGTGCTCCGGCTCATATAATTGGAGTTTTTGAGGAACAGGGGTTCTGAATAGCAGGGTTGTGGGGGATCACTGTCATTGTCTCTGTGTATACCAGTCTCAAAGTCCTCTTCAGCTAAACTTTAAATGCTCCTTTTGTGAGTATTTTGGCACTAAACAGGCTCAGTGCAGAGAAATAATCAAATGCATCACAGTTCATGAAGCTGCACACTGGAATGGATTGAAATCGGTCAGAATAGCTCTGTGATAAGCACTGCATGTAGCTCATGATGTTGTAATTCCCTGTCTCTTACTTTTGTCACAGTATGTCACTGATTACAAGACAATTCTTGTTGGAAATGGAACAAATGGAACCCTCAACTACCAGAAGGTATAGTCTCTTCATTTTCTAATAATATTTTATTATTATTTTATAATAATATAAAATATATGTAATTATGTGTTATTGAGCATCAAGTCCTCCCTGTTAAGATTGCACCATCAAATACACAATTGTCAACACACACATCATGCCACTTGTTGAAATGTCAGTTTAACCCGGTTATTTTGTGCTTTTAAAAAAAAAATAAACCTCAAGTCCAATTGGGGCCTCTTGGCTGGTTTTATATCCGACCACTCAGTAGTGTTGGCTCTTTGGCAGCCTTGAATGAGCTTGCTGTTTGTTTGCACAGGGCCAGGGTTGACGCAGCCGGTTTTGCTGCTCCTGTCCCACTGAGCACTCAAGCAGCTGGAGATGGCAAGCATTTCCCAGAGGGCTTTTTCAATGTGCCTCCCATGTGTCTGCATTCTAGTCTCAGCAATGGGCTTGTAGAATGACTCAGGATGTGCAGATTTTAAATTATTTTTATTTCAAATGAAGGTTTGTTTTTCTGACATTATATTAGTACAATCAGTTAAATCCAGTCCCACAAGCATGCGGATCTACACAGAATTGTAAAGTTTATGTCCTACTACTTGAAATTGAATATGTTTAAATCTATTCCATCAATGTTTCCTTTCAAATTCAGTCGTAATTATGCAAAAATGAAAAAGTTAACATATTGCATCTGAACCACACTATGTATTGTATGTGATTAGCCTTTGTATAAATGATCGGGTCTTCATTACATCCTGGCTCAGCTAATATGTCTCATATCTGCTGGTGCATGGGCAAATATGTGGGCAATCCCTCAGAACGCTTGAGGTCCGTAATTGCATAAGTAGGGCTTAAAGAACAACCAGTACTGTATGCCAAGTGATGAGCCATGCCTGGATGTGCGATAAAGCCCAGAACAAGAGCAGGATTCAGTTGAACGGTAGCTCAGTCCCGTCAGATCTTCATCACCCCACTGCCACCACCGCTGAGGGAAAGTCAGACTGAGAGCCAAGCTTCATCACGTTTCGTCTTTTGAAAATCACTTGTCCATGCACAATCATATCCAATTCAGTGACAGGGAGTATGAGTGGGAACAATAGTTAATATAGGTTAATTAGCAAAATCAGCATTTATCAGAGTATATTAATGTCACATTTTGTTGCTTAAAACAATGTCAGCTTCTAATTTAGTTTGCTGTTGCATTGTTCACCTTTGACCAACTGTGTGCTGCAACAAAAACATTAAAAAAATGCAGAAGTGCAATATCATAATATTTGATTGTCCACTTATGTAAGCCAAAGACAAACATGTTCTGGTGGTTTTCAGGTTCCCTATGGAACAGATGTAGATGGAATGAATATTCTGGGACTTGTTCTCTTTGCCATGGTTTTTGGAGTTGCTTTGAGAAAGCTTGGTGCAGAAGGAGAAGAGCTCATTCGCTTTTTCAATGCATTCAATGAAGCCACCATGGTACTGGTGTCTTGGATCATGTGGTAAGTAAAGACCTTTGATCAAAGCTACCTACAGTGCCTTGCGAAAGTATTGATTCCCCTTCATTTTTTTCACATTTTATGTTGCTGCCTTATGTTAAACTGTTTTAGATGACTTTTTTCCCACATCAATCTACACTCCATACACCATACTGATAAAGCAAAAACAGAATTGTCACAACTTCGTAAATTAGTTTTTTTTTTAAAAACTGAAATACATTGCATAAGTATTTATACCCTGAACTAAATATTTAGCTGAAGCGCATTTACAGTCTCAAGTCTTTTTTGTTTGATGCGACAAGCTTTGCACATCATCATTTGGCAATTATCTGCCATTTTTCTCCTCATCTCTTCTCCTCTCAAGCTTTTTCAGGTTGGATGGGGGCAGACGCACATTTTCAGGTTTCTCCAGAAATATTTGACTGAGTTCAATCCCAGGCTGTGGCCGCGCCACTCAAGGACATTCACAGAGTTGTCCATAAGCCATTCTTGCTGTGTGCTTAGGGTCATTGTCCTGTTGGAAGGTGAACCTTCTGCCCAGTCTGAGGTTCTGAATGCTCTGGACTCGGTTTTCATTAAGGCTATCTCAATATTTTGGTGCATTGAGCTTTTCTTCTACTCTGACGAGTCCCTCAGTCCCTGCCACTGAAAAACAACCCCACAGCATGAGGCTGCTACCACCACACTTTACTTTTGGGAAGGTACTCTGCAGGTGATGAGCAGTGCCTGGTTTCCTTCAAACATGATACTTAGAATTGAGGTTCATCAGACCAGCGAATCTTGTTTCTCACAGTCTGAGGGTCCTTTAGGTGCTTTTTTTTGTAAATTCCAAGTGTGTTTTCATGTGTCTTCACTGAAGAGAGGATTGAGTTTGGCCACACCGTCATAAAGCCCAGATCGGTGGAGTGTTGCAGTGATGTTTGTCCTTCTGTAGGTTTCTCCCATCTGCATATATGATCATGGAGCTCAACTAGAGTGACCATCAGGTTCTTGGTCACCACACTAACCAAAGCCCTTCTGCATCAGTTGCTCAGTTTGGCCAGGAGGCCAGCTCTAGGAAGAGTCCTGGTTGTTTCAAACTTCTTCCATTAAGGGTAACAGGGAAACTTCAATGAAGCAGAATTTTTTTTCTGAACTTTTCCTCAGATCTGTGTCTTGACGCAAACCTGTTTCTGAGCTCTATAGGAAGTTCTTTGGACTTCAGCCTTTCCAAATCATACCCATTCAATTGAATTTACCACAGGTTAACTTCACTTGAAGTGTAGTAACATATACAAGCAATATGAATGCTCCTGAATACTTATGCAATGGAATAATTTTAGCTTTTTATTTTTAATAAATTTGCAAAGATGTTAAAAAACAGTTTTTTGCTTTACAGTCATGGTGTATAACAAAACGTGAAAACAATGAAGGGGTATGAATACTTTTGCAAGGCACTGTATCGATCTATCTATCTATCTATCTATCTAAATATTTAACTCTGAAAACTCAGAAATGTAAAACTTTTATATATCATAAAACCTACGTTGTCCCATGCACATCATGTATGATACATTCTGTTGTTTTGTCCTTCAGGTATGTGCCTTTTGGCATCATGTTCTTGGTTGGCAGTAAGATTGTGGAGATGGAAGATGTGGTTCTGCTGGTCACTAGTCTGGGGAAGTACATTTTTGCCTCTATTCTGGGTCACGTCATCCATGGTGGCATCGTCTTACCTCTTATCTACTTTGGGTTCACTCGTGCAAACCCCTTCAGTTTCCTGTCTGGCCTCATCACACCTTTCACCACTGCCTTTGCTACCTGCTCCAGGTACTTTGTACATATATTCATATATTTCTTCTTTTTTTTTGTTTTGTTATCAACTTTTTTAATTTATTTTCACACACAACATCATAACATAACAAAAAAACAGACATATAATCAATACTTTAAAGTCCAGTCAAAAAGGAGAGAGAGAGGGAGGGAGAAAAAAATATATACATTTCATATATTTCTTTAGTCCTATAAGCAGGTTAATTTGGCTCTCAGAATGTGACTAAAAAGCTTTGTTTCGTTTTTTCCTGGAATCATTAGTCTTGCTGAAATGTAAAAACCTTGATTTGTTGGAAAAGGGCCCTTAATCAGGTTGACAAAGTAAAATTCTTCAACATCTTTTCCATAATTTGATGGTTTACTTGCAGTCTCAACACTTTTGGACTAGTTGAAAGCAGTGTTGTTATTGTTTAATAAAACTAAAACTATTACAAAATGTTTTCATTAATTAAAATAAAGCTGAAATAAAGTAAAATATAAATATTAGATGAAAAACTTCAATTTAAAACCTTAAATGAAAAATTAGAAATGTTGTCTTGGCAACTAACTGAAATAAGTTTAAGATGACTGATGAAGTACCAAAATTGGTAAAACCGTTAAAAAAAAAAAAAAAAAAAAAAAATATATATATATATATATATATATATATATATATATATATATATATATATATATATTAAAACTTTATAGAAAAAAATCTTAAAAATCTGAATAAAAAACAATAAGAATGGCAAAATAAAAGCTACATCAAAAAACTGATTGGTATTATTATAGTATATAAATAAAACAAAAATATCTCAGATTGGGCCTGATGTCATTAAAATTTAGTTAAAATGTTTTTTTTACATGGGTAGAATGGCTATGACCATTATTACATCTAATTTGCCATCACATACTCAAACCCTGTCTGTTTTCTGTACCCATGCAGCTCAGCGACACTACCCACCATGATGAAGTGTGTAGAGGAGAACAACGGTGTCGACAAACGAATCAGTCGGTTTATTTTACCGATTGGAGCCACTGTCAACATGGATGGAGCAGCCATTTTCCAGTGCGTTGCGGCTGTGTTTATTGCCCAGCTCAACAACGTTGAACTCAACGCAGGCCAGATCTTCACAATCCTGTGAGTGTCCACCGCTATGAGGCCTTTCTCCAATCAGCAGGAGTATTGATAGATACCCTGAACATTCCTGTATCTATACTGGTTACATGCAACATGCTCTATATCCAAACAAGGCAGAGATGCTAAGCTTGATCTAAATTTACAAGCAACACACACTCACTCTCTGGAGCCTGTCCCAGTGTGCAAGGTTACGCTGTTGAGTGTGTAGCAAGCGCTTTAGAGCTGAGGCTCTGATGGAGGTTTGGATGATGATAAATGAGCTATCACCATTCTGGCTGTTAGAAACATGGCACTTAACTCCAGGGAATTTGTTTCTGTAACAAGTGAACCGTTAATCACTTAGGAAAAAGCATCTGCTAAATGACTGCTTATTTGCTTATTCAAAGGGTGACAGCCACTGCCTCCAGTGTGGGAGCAGCAGGTATTCCAGCTGGAGGGATCATCACCATCGCTATTATTCTAGAGGCCATTGGTCTGCCCACCCATGACCTGTCACTCATGTTGGCTGTGGACTGGATTGTGTAAGACAGCTTCTACCATTTATATTCAATATCAATAAATAAATATATGATATCCTGATTAACTGCATATATCTCATATAATCTCATTTGTGACCCTGGACCACAAAACCAGTCTTAAGTGTCAATTGTTCGAAATTGGGGTTTATACGTCATATGAAAGCTGAATAAATAAGCTTTCCATTGATGTATGGTTTGTTAGGATATGACAATATTTGGCCGAGATACAACTATTTGAAAATCTGGAATCTGAGGGTGCAAAAAAATCTAAATATTGAGAAAATCGCCTTTAAAGTTGTCTAAATGAAGTTCTTAGCAATGCATATTACTAATCAGAAATGAAGTTTTGATACATTTACGGTAAGAAATTTACAAAATATCTTCATGAAACATGATCTTTACTTAATATCCTAATGATTTTTGGCATAAAAGAAAATTTTATAATTTTGACCCATACAATGTATTTTTGGCCATTGCTACAAATATACCACAGCGACTTAAGACTGGTTTTGTGGTCCAGGGTCACATTTATCAATATTAGCTCAGTGTTGTGTTTTGAGTTGCCATATCGGTGTCAAATTTACTGGACAGGAAGAAAATGTAAGAAATGTTTCTTGAGCAGCAAATCAGCATATTTGAACGATTTCTGAAGGATCATGTGACACTTAAGACTGGAGTAATGACTGCTGAATATTCATCTTTTTCATTAGGAATAAATTATATTTTAAAATATATTAAAATAGAAAACAAAAAAAGCTATTGAAAACTGTAATGATATTTCAAAACATTACTGTTTTTACTTTTGATTAAATAAATGCAGCCTTGGTAAGTATAAGAGACTTAAATAACAAACCTAAAAAAAAATCTTCCTGACCCCAAACTTTTGAATAGTTGTATATTTATATGTAATAGTATAAAGTATAAAATAAATATTTTTATCATTCTGATATCTTTGCAGCCTATTTTTGTTTAAAGCATCGTAAGAGCCTTCTAAAGCTTCTTATCAGAATAAAAAACATTAAACTTATATGCATATTACATGTACATACAGTTTTTAACTCTTAAGTAATCTGTTGTGTTAACAAACTGTTTCTGATATGTGATCAGAGACCGAACCACTACTGTTGTGAATGTGGAGGGGGATGCACTCGGTGCTGGCATTCTTCACCATATCAATGAGCAAGAGATGAAGAAAAAAAGAGAACGGGAACACCATCAAGAGGAGCAGGAACTGCAGGAGGTGAAGGTGGAGGTGGTGGCTAATGTCAAAGCAGAAGAGGAGACCTCCCCTCTCGTCACACACCAGAACCAAGGAGACAGTCCCTCACATGAAACACTCGACAAGGACGGTGTGGAGTCTGTGCTGTAAAGTGCTGACTGTGTGTGGTCTCTTCTCTTTCTTCTTCACTCTTTCTCTATCTTACTCCTTTAAAAACCACTATAGACATGATGTTGCCACCAGTGTGAAGTTTACCTCAAGCATAAAGTTTATTCAGATCTGTGAGTGGAACACTAACTGAGTCGTCAGTTTGCTCCTTTACATTTAGTACTTGACAAGGACAGGTTCTGTAATGATAATCTTATCCGATTGTGCCAAAATTATTTCATATTGTCATTTTTGTGTTTGGGAACATGACCCAGATTATGTGCAAAGTCTAAAAGGGAACATTTCCACTCTGCGAGCAGATATCTGATAAAAAAATCATTCACAGACTGACCTCTTGCTCTGTTTGTTTGCTGAATTTTAACTAACTGTGTGAAACATTAACTATTTTGAAGACAGACCGGAAAGCATTTGTTGTAAATATGTGTGTCCCTAATGGCAAATCCTGTTGCATTGTGGTATTGTCCTGTGATTTACTGGGGACTATATCAAAACTGTGCATGTGTACTCTGGAGAATTCTAGCAGATTCTGAGCTTGTGCTTTATGCTTTCAAATATGGTGAACTTTAAATTTCACGTGAACATCAAGCTCAGAGATTGAGACAAAACTCAGGGTCACAGGTGATATTCAACCTGATGATGAGAGACACACTGGAGGTCAAATATTTCCTGATAGACCTCCATTCTTTACATAAAAAAATACATGCTGTTGACCCATGGTATCCAGTGACACCTAGTGGTCGATTGAATTATAAACATTGACTTTGTCTTGATTTTTTTTTGTTTTTGTACATTCTATGCCCAACTTTTAAGTTTGGCCATTAGTTAAGAAGTAAACGATTTTAAAACGAAAATTTGATAAGTATGAATGAGTTTAATTTATTCTAATTGTTTAGCCTTTTGTACAGCATTGAAAATTATTTTTCGTAATCTGTTGCTTTGAAAAGATTCAGATGTTAAAGGGTTTATATGAACTCTAAAAGCTGTTAATTGGTACTTGATTAGTGTGTTTTATATGCATTTTTTCCTTGTATTTTTTCACACTCTTTTAACTGTATGTTATCTTGTTACCGACGTGTCTGTGTCTCTGCTTACCATTAAATCAAAAGTCTCTGATTTACATGCAGTTTGACGATTTTTATGCAATTGCATTGTTATGAGAATCTAATCTTAGATCTACGTCGAATACATACTCCTTCGTTTGACAGGGATAATTCTTTTTTGGTAACTAATAATGTAACTGTTTCCTGTGTGGATGGTGGATACAAAGAGATTGTCCTCCAGGGGGCGCTTAGGCGGCAAACAAGTCGCTTTTTTCTCACTGGAGACTTTTGGTCACTAAACGTGTAGCCTAATGATTTAAATCTTTAATCAACATATGTAATATTTAATATAAATACAAGGATTTATAGTGGACACGTAAACTAAAATCACTCAAAACGATTTCAATAAAGTTCTTTTAAATCCTCAATCTATAATCACAAACGACTGTAATTGGTCGATTATGACCAGCGCTGAGAAATGTAACAGGCAAGGCGTGACAAGGCGATGTTTCAGCAGCGGTTACATGACTGAATATGAAAAATGAATAAAGGTCTCCGCTAATGTTTCCCCCAAATAACTGGTCATTTAAGCCACATTATCATGCGCATGCGTATTAATATGAAACTTGAGTCGGTGTGACTGAACTTTGGCTCGCGCAGTTTCATGTCGCTATTGGCTGGAAGCGACAGTCTTGCGCTGCTTGACCCGCCTCTGTGTTATGAACCGTTTCCTCCACCGCTTGGATTCCACAACAGCAGGGTTTTATTTATCGCATTATATCTCTAAATTATAAACGTAGTTCGTGGAGCTGCCGAGGGATTTTCCTTAGCCTAAACCGGTAAGTAAATACAGTTTAAGATCAATTATGCAGGGCAGCAGGGTGTTATGAAACCCAAGTGAAAGTGATGTCGACAGAGGTGTGAAGCTGATGTGTGACAGATTAATATTGCTGCCTGATACATAATAGTTTAGCATCACTTTGTGTGCTGCCGCTTGTTTTCAATTTCATTACTGATGCATGTGTAATTTAAGAATAATTTTACTTACTTTATTCTAAGCAAAACATTTTCCAAGAAAGTTATTCACTAAATAGCTTTCCCAGGCCACGTATTCTCAATGTACACGTTTTTCATTCTTGCTCTTGTTTTTTGCATACCTTTGTGTTGAATTTAAGCTTTCCTTGCATTATTAAATCCTAGAACTGTTAAATGAACCGCTTGTGTGGAAGGCACACTGTTTCCTCTAGTAGCCTACCTTTGTGTAGTTTGCATAGTGTTTAATTATGCTACAGAATCACTGAGAACTTTAGTATAGTGGTTGCAGGTTGTGGCTTACAAAACAACAGATTGTATTTTTATTGTGAATTGTACGCTGTGTGTTTTATATTTGACTTGATTTAACAGTGTTCTCAGTGTTTCTCAGCAGAAATGTATAATGCAGACACTGCCTTCTTTAGGCATTTATTTGATGACCAAGTTGCCATGGTAACTGTCAATCAAGCCTATGTGTACCACTGACCTATATATAATGTTCTCTATTATAGATCAGTGACTTGCACTGTTTGAATTGATCTAGTGCCATTGTAGCCCAAGGATCAGCCTCAGAACAACTTGGCTGGCTTTTATATCCACAAACAACATATTGATAGAATTTGTTTTGATTCCTTGCTCTACAATACAAAGTAATCAAATTACTGTCAGTAACAATTATGAGAACCGTGTCAGCAAGTGTCATATTAAAATAAAAAGGAACTCCGCGAAGGCTCAGTGGCGAGAAGACACATGATTGTCTTTTGTTTGCAGGCAGGCTATGATTTAAATGTCCCCACGTGATCACCTCTCATGACATGCCATTTTCTGTCAGTTGCCATGGAAACCAGGCACATCAGCCAATCAAAAAACAGATGCAGTCTAGTATTCCACAGAGAAATACAAGAAACTGCTTTGTCTGCATGCTGTTGCATTTATCAGCGTTCATCTGACACATAATCATACAAGTCTAGATATAAAATTTTGTCACTGTACAGTAAGTATTATTACATTTAATTAATTTATAACTTTGCTTTTAATTAATTTATTTTTTACTTATAATTTAAGATTTTTCAGATTAAATCTGTTAGTAGTAGTACTTTTGTAGTTAGGCATGGACAAAGAGCATTCATGAATTTCAGGCAAGCCTGAACATGTAGCCTTAATGAGATTGCTTATCCAGATCAGAAGTAACTCTATTCAAGTAAACAAGCCCTGCATCATGTTAGACCACACTTCGCAGAGCTTCTTGTGTGGTGATTCAAGGAGTGTTTAATACACAGTGTGGTTATGACCTTTTAGCTGTCGCTCTGGCCAAATGAGGAACCACAGAATCCGGATGTGTTGCTATGGCTCTCGGAGTTGACAAGGCCTTATCAGACACCTCCTCGCAAATGGAGAACACCAGCTATGGGAGGTGGAAGACCAGGATCCCGGAGTTCATTCACAGCGGTCAAACTAGACCCCTCAGTCACAGAGCAGTTGAGAGGACAAGGCCTGCGAATGTCCAGGACGCCAAGGACTCAGACAAAGAGAGGAGTGGCAGCAAAAAGACAGTCACTATGGCACCTGTTTCCAGGTATATGCCGGACAAAAGCCTCTATATCATGAGAAAACCACTGATCTCCACACAATGGCAGGTGCCCATCCTGAAGAACTCATCTACACATGAAGACTCAGAAAGGGTAAGAATAATGAAACAAAGTCTTAGTGAGCTGTTGAGGATTTTTTTTTTTACTGATTTTTCCAATTTGTACTGAATTTTGCATCTAAAGTGGTTGCAGTGTGTTTGTAAAAAATAATTTAAATTAGCTTAAATTAGTTTTTTAGTCAGTTAATCATTCAGTGCTGTTACTGAACCATGAGTCATTTTTTGGTTATGTCTGATTCTAAATGAATTCAAAGATTTTCTAGTCATCAAAAATCCTGAAATAAAAATGTATCATGGTTTCCATAAAATTGTAAGCAACAGTCTGTTCAGCATTGATAATAATAAGAAATGGTTTTTGAGCTCCAAATCATCATATTAGAATGATTTCTGAAGGACCATGTGTCACTGAAGAATGGAAATTCATCTTTGCCATCACAGGAATACATTTTAAAATATATTAAAATTAAAAAAAAAAAAAGAGTTATTTTAATTCGTAATAATATTTCATAATATTACAGTTTAACTGTATATTTAATCAAATAAATGCAGCCTTGGTGAACATAACACAGCAACAACAACAACAAAAACAGAAAAATCATCCCCAAACTTTTGAAATGGTAGTCTATGTTTAATAATAGGAGCCAGTGGCTCCCCGGTCATGTTTTAGTCTGTGTCCCAGGATTTCTTATTAACCATTTCCTCTTTTTGTCTATTTTTCCTCAGATTAGTTACAAAGCAGATTCCCCTAAAGAAAAGGACAAAGGTCTGTCTAAACAGTCATTCAGACGTATCCCAGAAGATTCTACATTTTATAAATCCTCCCCACCATTATCCAGAGAAGACCTGGATACCTCCATGAGCGTATCAGACCTCAGACTGTGGTCATGTGACAAGGATCCTATTTTTCACTCTTCAGCTGCCAAACGCAGTCTGTCCAGTTCCCCTTCAGCTTCTTTGAGCCTCACAGCACCCCCAGTGCCTAAGTGGACATCCACTACTAGAAGCACTTCTTACTCGTCCAATCATGCGTCTCATTTCACAAGAAAGGTAAAAACAAGACCAGGTGAGATGATGGACAGAGGAAGAGATTCTCTTCTTAACACAGGATCTTACAGTAAGAACCGTCAACATGAGTTTAAACACATGTCGCCTTATCAGGCCAACTATTGGGCCTGTGCCATCCCCAACTCTATGCCACCCTCTCCAAACCGCAAATCCCCCGGTTGGGATCCTGAAAAGGAGTACCAGGAGCTCCTGGACTACACGTACCCTCTGAGACCCAACACGGCTGGTACATGGGGTTCATCAGAGGTGGATCTTCTCTTGCGAACCGATCCATTGTTGCAAGACTCAGGCATTGAGTTGGACCGCTCTTCCACTCTGTCCTGTTTAGACCTGTCCTATACAGGGATTCGACAGGAACGGTGTAGCCGAGGAACAGCGCAAAGGTCAACTGAGTTTTGTACTCTAAACAAATCACATTCTAAGTCCTTAGATGGCATCATGTCCAGTAGCCTGTACTCTTCACTAGACCAAGCTGGCTTGTCAGTGGAGAGTCTGGACTGCGACGGGAAGCCACAGGGCCATTATCGTAAATTTGGCATCTTCTCGACATTCAGACCAGTCCCCACTTTCATTAGTTCAACACATATCCTTCCTCGTCCTGATTCGCTGGACGAGTTGGACGAAGAGTTTCTTCGCCTACCAGAACGGCTTCAAGAACTTCAGGTGCTTTCACAGCAGCTGAGGGACATAAGTGACCAGATGAGCCAACCAGTCATCACCAGCTGGGAATCCCAGGAGAGCGAGATCACCTCAGTCCGATCACCAACGGCTCAAGTGGGAAAGCAGGAACCACTGGTGGAAGAAAGGAGCGATGAAGATGTTGAAGCAGAAGGGGGATCAATTCCTCTCACACATAAGGATCATTTAGAGAGAGCAAAAGAGCCTGGTTCCACAATCCAGATGATTAGCCAAAACATGAATAGGAGGAACCTGAGGGAGGTGGAAGCTGTTATGGATCAACTGAGCGGACTGTCAATGTCAGCGCTTCAGAGGACAATACAAACGGACCAGAATGAAAATGAGACCAAGGAGTCACTTATGCATCACATACAGGTGAGTAGATGTTTCTGTTGTTGTTATTGTGAAGTCCTGAGATGGCTGAGAATTAATGAGAGCTGTTGTATACTTTTTTAATAGGCATTTTGCTCGAACCTAGAAAAGCTGATTCAGTGGCTGCACAAGGTGGTAGACAAAGTAGAAGTTCTTTCTCCTCCCATGGTTGACTTGGAGAGCGTCAAAGCCTCCTTGGCTGATTACAAGGTTTGTAAAGTACACTACCATTTAAAGTTTGGGGTCGGTAAGATCATTATTATTATTATTTTTTATTGAAAGAAGGTAATATGTTTCTTCATTAAGGATGCATTAAATGTATCAAATCAGGTGCTACAAATTTATATTTCAAATAAATTCTGTTCTTCTGAACGTTCAGTTCACCAAAGTATTCTGAAAAAAATCCACAAATAAGCAGCACAACTGTTTTCAACATTGATAATAAAAGAAAAATTTTTGAGCAGAAAATCATTATATTAGAATGATTTCCGAGTGATCATGTGACACTAAAGACTGGCGTAATGACTGTTGAAAATTCAGCTTTGACATTAAAATAATAAACAGTTCATTTAAATTGTAATAATATTTCACAATATTACTGTTTTACTGTATTTTGGATAAATAATGCAGCTTTGGTGAGCATAAGAGATGTTTCTTTCAAAAACATTCAAATAAAAATCTTACTGACCCTAACATTTCTAAATGGTAGTGCACGTGCATCTTATGTAACAATAAGAAATTAAAAATTTGATTACAAAAGAAGTTCATTCAAAAAGCACATAACTGTGCCATGTAATATTTTTCAGAGTTTTCAGGAAGAAGTTCAGGCTCATAAGCCCCTTACAGCAGATGTTCTGCAGACCGGAGAGCTGCTTTTGCATTGCATGAATTCAGCCTCTCCATGTGAGTCTTACTACCTTTATCAAACTATAATGCAATAAGAAAAGATCTCTCTACCATTCTGCTGCTGTACTGAATCTTGAATTGGCACGACTACTTTGAATGGAAGGGAAAAGCTCCATTTTCTTACTGAACCCTCAGTAGTGGCTCCAGAGCTGTGAAGTAGTGAAATTAAATTTTAAATTAAAATAAACATTAGATCTTTTTATCTTCCAAAGCACCGTAATGCACTCTTTGTTTCTTGATCAGTTGGTACACTTCTACAAGTATACTGCTTCTCAATTTTGGACATGTTGTGCAGTGTAACCCAATACTCAGAGTTTCATCGGACCGAAACAGGAAACGCTCTGCTTGGCGAATGCGGCCATGCATGCTTAACTTAGAGAGCTGTGCTGTTGCCTAGCATACTTCATTTCAGAATTCACATCAAGCATTGTTTTTGTCAACACATTAGTCTTTAGCTGTTCTCATACTGCTGCTAATATTTTTTTCCTGATTCCACAGTTCTGAAAGACACACTGGTGCTGATAGAGAGGCAGTCTCACACACTGGAAACTCATTCAGAGTATCTTTTCTCCTCTATCCTGTCAGCCATGGACTGCCTCACTGACCCCAGATCTGAGGAAGCATCAGGTAAATGATCAACTATTATATATAGTGCCCTGTAGTGTTAAAAATGCAGCCTCATCGAATAGTTTCTCACTCTTTCTCCACAGAAGCAGTTTCCTGAGAATTATTAGGAGTCTGGGAAGGCTCACTGTCTTCACTGAGATGTCCTTTTTGGTGTTTTCACATCAAGGATGAAAAACGCTTCTTACTTGACTCACCATTATCTTTGTTTTACACGGTTACTGTATCCAGAAGTGGTATTATGTGCTGTTGTCACAAGCTTGAGTTATCTTTCACAACATATGTGATACATTTTTCACTTTGTATTTTTACACACCAGCTTATGATTGTCAATTTTTTTAACTCAAAAATCTCCTGTGATGGCTCAACTTAGTAATACTGTTTGACTGAAGAGGTGCACAGACATGGTGCCAATCGTGATTGTGATCTCAGGTTATTACCCTATTAAGTTTTAATGGAGAGCAGTCCAGCCTCCATTAGCATCCCTGCAGCTTTAGTTTCCCTTCTGAATAACCTGTGCCTCAAAGATATATTGTATTTTTTGACTGATAATTAGTGTGATTAATGGTATCATTAATATATGAACATACTGAATATGTGAATAATCTGTTTGGGGAAAATTCATACATTTTAAATAATTTTTTTTTTTATTATTAATAGTGTTACAGCAACAGTTCACCCAAACACTTAAATTGTCATCATTTACTCGTCCTCATGTCATTCTTCCGCTGCACATAAAAAATATATTTTGAGAAATATCTGTTTGTTTTGTCCGCACAATGAAAGTCTATAGTGTCCAACGTTGATTACTTATCGGCAAAGTTCGAAATACCTTTCTTTGTGTTCCTTGGAAGAAAGAAAGCTTGGAGTGAGTAAATGATGACACAATTTTAAATTTGGGGTAAACTACCTCTTTTAAGGAGAAAACAATATCAGTGTGTTAACAAATGAATGAAATGCAATAATAATAATTTGTGGATTCAGCTGAATGAATTTGACAGCAAACTAAAAACCTCAAAATTTTGAAGAACTTGTAGAGATCACAAATTGAGGTGCAACTGTTTTTACGTTGACAGAAAAAGGATTTTTAACAATAAACATTCTCCTTTTTGAAAGTTTTGTTATTTTGGTCAATAGGTTAAAATCTACATTTCTGTACAAGTTTTGATATGGATGCTTTTAATATTTAATTTAATTTTAATACTTTAAATAAATTTAAAATGACTTAATTCCATTTATGCACAACGTACTCAAGGATTACCATTCATACATACAGAATCACATACAGTATTAAAATTGAATTAGAAGATTTAATGATTTTAATCTAAAAAGTAAATCAGTTATTTCAGAGGGTGGATGCTATCAAGATCTCGGTTATTCTACAAGATCCATGAACCAGTATTATTAACTAAAACTAAATGTGTTTATTGAAAAAGCTGAAATATAATCCAAAACTTGAATTGCTGATGATACACGGGGCAACTTATTTTAAGCAGTGTTGCTTGGCCACTTTTCCATTGAGAAGGGGTAACAAATTTCTCTCTGGATACTTGAGATCAGTCGTGGACCCTGTGTCTCAAATGGTTGCCCATTGACGCCAACATTGCCCAAAGTTGCCCCGCGTATCATCAGTCTAACTTCACATTAACAAATAAAACGGAAATTAAATAAAGCTTAATAAAAATTTTAAATCCAATAAAATTGACAAAATATAAAAGAAATATAAAAGAATTTAAAATATTAATAAATACTGTATTAGTATGTAAATGATACTAAAATATGAATTAACTGGTTTTGGGGTGCTTTAATCCTACATATACTACATGTCCCTACATGGGATATGTGAAACATCCATCTAAAACCGCACAAAATAAACTAGACATGAACAGTTTCCGAGTTCATTCAAAAAATGAATTCTTTTGCCTTTATTATGAAAAAGAGAACATAGTGTTTGAGTCACATATGCAATTGTGAAATTGTTGCTTTCAATGTATTCCGCAGGTAAATGGCCAATATCGAAAGAGATTGTATATTAATGGAACAATATATTTGCATATAAATGTTGAATAAATAAAACAAAGGGTTTCTACATGTCCCACCAAGAATCGCAGACATACTGATATTGTACAGTATGGTTGTACAATACTTATTTATATTTTTGTTAACTTGTTACACATCGCGCAACAAAACTGCAGCCACAACTGAAATGCAAAAGAAGGTCAAACTACTCGAATCATGTATGTAACTCTACAGAGCTGTCAATTCAGATCTTACATATATATACATAGTGTATATGTACATATATTTTACTAAACAGATGTAGGACTGTGAACCACCGCTGCCCGGTTGATCTCAACAGACTGACAAAACAATCCGTGGGGACAGAAACCTACACATGCAAATATAAACAGTAAAATAAATCAACAAGTAAGAATAAAGTAAGAAAAGAAAAGGACAGAAAAAGAAAATGTCATTGAATTTTGACCACAGACCAGCCCTGCAGTAGGAATGCAGTGAGATAAATACACACATTATTCTTAGAAACCTGCACACAGAGGATTTAAAATCGTTGAGTGAAAATGAAATCCATCCTTTTTTGGGGGGTGGGGTTGGTTAAAAGCAGCCCCTGACAGACGGCAGGGGTGAAGGGGACTGACCGTTATCAAATCTCAGACCTCTCATCAGTTTTAGTTTGTGAAAAGCAAGGGAAGGGAGGGGGGCGGCAGATTTTTGAATGTTTTTGGTAGTGCGGCTACATACAGTACAACTTGGGTAACTTAAATTGTTGCCTGTTTCACGCTCTCTTTTATTCTTTCTATTCTCCATATTCACTCTTTGCTCCATAACAAATGATCTATTCCCCTTTCTTTCTCCTATTGCGGGGGCTCTCGCTCCAAGATCCAGGGGCCGAGGTGAGGGGGCTTGTGGGTTGAGGGGGCCTCAGCAGCAGCCTCCAGACGCAGGCTTCACTGGAGTGCTCTGGATCTTCACGTTTGATTTCTCAGCGCCTCCAGCTGTGGCTCCGGGGCCCATTCTCTTCTTGATCTCAGCAGCCATGGTCATGAAGGCCTGCTCCACATTGGTGGCGTTCTTAGCGCTAGTTTCCAAGAAAGGAATGCTAATGGAATCAGCAAATTCCTAGAGATAAACCAAGCCGTTCTTTCCGTTAGAACACTGGAGAAGTGAACAATTGCAAATCTTATGTACACACAGGGTTTGCTCCAAAACCTAGTGAGCTGCCTATATATGCAGAAATTTAAAGCGGTGTCGTCAACCACCACTTAAAAAAAAAAAAAAAAAGTGTGTTCACTAAAATAAGAACTTGCATGAAAAAAAGAGAGTTTGCTTTGGCAACTAATTGATATAAAAGAAATTAAAGTACTAAAATGAGTAAAACTGAAAAGAAAAAAAACTAAATAGAAGCATTTAAAATACAATGCAAAAAATATAGACATATAGAAATATTAAACTAAAACTGCTCCTGACACATTCTATAAGACAGGCAGCAGCACATGCATCCTTCACAGTGAAGGCAAACCCAGAATGCCTTATGAGCTCTAAAATGCCAGACAAAGTGGAAAAAAAAAAAAGTGCCAATCAAAAATATAATTCATTCAAATTTTTACTAAAGTGTGCAATCTATATATTTTTATGTTTATTACAGCATTAAGTCATTAGCGCATCAACATGCTATATCTACTGAAATCAAATGTCAATGCCCATGTATAACATTCCCAATCAGTCTGACAGCAAGGCAGCTCACTAAGTTTTGAAACAGAGCCATAATAATAGTGGAATAAGTTAAGTAACATGAAGCAATATTACCTTTGCTGTTGTGTAGTCCACCACTTTTTTTGTTGTTAAGTCACACTTGTTGCCAACCAATAACTTGTTAACATTTTCACTGGCGTAGCGGTCAATCTCCTGAAGCCACTGTTTAACATTATTGAAGGACTCCTGAGGGCATAAAAATTTTTTTAAACAAATATAGTAGAGCAGAAATGAAAACCTTTATTTTAAGGTATTTTCACAGGTGTTTATCGTCAAATTATGACACTTGCTGAAGGTTTGGATGAGCTCACCTGATCTGTAACATCATAGACTACAATAATGCCATGTGCTCCTCTGTAGTAACTGGATGTGATTGTGCGAAATCTCTCCTGCCCTGCTGTATCCCACTGTAAGGAAGAAGGAATAATATGACACCTGAATCAAATGCAAAAATAGGCTCAGAAAAATACTATTTTTATACTACTTCAATAGTAGGGCTGAGTACTGACACAAAGTCGATTCTCTTAACTAATGCTGTAAGCTAGGCCTATGCAGGGAACCCCTAAATAGTACATTAGAGGATAAAATTAACAATTTAAAAGCTGAGACTTTTTTTTTTTTATCAGAAGTAACACAACTTATTGTGATTATTTGATGGCAAGAGTGGTATTAAAAGTGAAGCTTTGCTCTCGCATATCGATTTAAAAATGGATTTATTTATTGTTTATCAAAATGAAAATTAAGTACTCAATATTGTTAACCCAAGCCTATTCAATAGTAGAAGAAAAAGGTCCCTCTCTGACATAATTTACATCAAAAGACCAAGTAAATTTTTCATGATGAGCACTGACATGTCTCTAAACAGTTAAAACAATACCATCTAAACACCAAGCGTTCACTTTTCTTTAAATCACATGCTTGTATATTACGTTCATTCAATCTTATACAGAAACATTAATTTCATTACAGGACAGAAAGGAACTTACGATTTGAAGTTTGATGGTCTTTCCGTCTAATTCTATAGTTCTTATTTTAAAGTCCACACCGATAGTGCTAATGTAGCTTTCTGTGTATGTGTCATCCTGAAAGAAGCAAAACCGCAGGTGAATTAGATGTTTCAGTAGTCAAACCTCTCCCTACAGTGCTTTGAAGTAAAATATAAATTCCATATAAATGCGATACAAGTGTTTTAGTATGCAAATTTATTTTGTACACAAATAGAGACAGCTGATTATTTAACCTCTGCAAAAATTGTGTCTCCATGACAGCAAATGCAGGAAAACATATAGCCTACTTACTGCAAATCGGAGAAGAAGGCAAGACTTTCCAACACCAGAGTCACCAATCAAGAGCAGCTTGAATAAATAGTCACTGTATGAAGAGAAAGAGTAACAAAACATTAGACAGTCAATATGTGTCAACCAATTTTTGATAGTACAGTTGTGTAAAACACGTTATTGTACAAAAGTTTGGGATTGGCAATACTTTTGAAAGAAGCCTCACCGAGGCTGCATTTATTTGATTAAAAATACAGTAAAAGTAATGTGAAATAATATTACAATTTAAAACTTTTTGATTTTATTTTTTTTAAATGTAACTAATTCCTGTGATGACAAAGCTGAATTTTCAGCATTCATATTGGAAAGATTACTGCTGATTTGGTGAAGAAACATTTCTGGTTATTAACAATGTTAAAAACAGTTGCACAGCTTAATATTTAGATGGATCATGTTTTTTTCAGGATTCTTGGATGAATAGAAGTCTTTACTGTCACCAATTTAATGCATCCTTGCTGAATAAAAGTATTACCGTATTGTCCCGAATATAAGACAACCCTGATTATGAGACGACCCCCCTTTTTCCAGATGTACCTTTTGGAAAAAGGCTTTTTGAAAACCAAATCTTGTTTTGTTTTTTTCCCCTCTCTTTCTCTGTAAAACATTTTTCTTAAATTATTTTCAAATTGCATATTTTTCCTATTTTAATTTTTGTTTTGAAATACTGGTAAAATGTACTAACAATGACATTGAAAAATATACACTTTTTGATATACCATTGAAATAACAGGTAGCCCATCTGAATTATATGACATTCAGGCTATCAATCTCATAGTAGCCTACCAAAATTTTATCAGAGTAGAAGTGAAATCTTATTGTAGTCTTCAAATCTGGGTACTGTCTTATGTTTTAAAATCACTTACAGAGGAAGTTTGTTCCCATCAGGCTAACATGACAGTCACGACTCGTGCCGCTGTAAGCTTTTCTTTTTCTTTTGTTTTCACTTGCGATCTTTACAACACACATTACATTACATATTTCATGGCACACTCGTTTTATGCGTTTTTGGCGCCACCTATTGTTGTGGGTGTATTACTGACATGTCAAAGCCTAGACCCTGAATATAAGACGACCGCGTTTTTTTCATATGTATTTTCAAGAAAAAAACAGTCTTATATTCGGGTCAATACGGTAATTTCTTTAAAAAAATAACTTTTGAATGAGTGTACCAGTTATATTGATGCAGGCATTTGGCCCTACATCTCAAAACACCAAAGCATGAACCCAACTGTTACTTTCTTTCACTGCATATTACACATTGTTTATTTTCTAGATGTACATTAGGAATGAGGTCATTAAAATCCCCCTGCAACATGAGAAACAGGCCAGACCCTTGCTTTCCAGAACTGTTTTCTGATGTAACTCAGTTAAACAGTGTAAATCAGTCAATGGTCCACTTTTGCATGCAGAAAATAAAATGTTTGTTCAACAGAAACACTGTGCTTGAGCACCTCTGAGGTCGGGAAACTTGAGTAAGCTGATTAAGCATTCCACAGAGAGGGAATTTTGCCTGTTGTGCTAAATCCTCTGTCCATATTCAACATGCCCTAGTAAGAAAAGACCATAGGAAGGAAATTCAGTGGATCGGCCTGGTCAAGACCAGCTCATCGACTCAGCAGAACGGTCTGTTTTCATCTCCATCCTGCCCACTAAACTGAATTCAAGTCATGCTCTCCTTGTTAGGCTGACTGCAACAAACGATCCTGTGTAGAGACCCACTACACAAAAAACTACATGTAAAGACCCTCTGTTTATACACTGGTTTCTGTTTTCTATCAAACAGAATAAGTAGGTGTAGTATAAGTGTCTTCAGCTAAGCATGTCTTGTTTAAACATGCAGATCTTAAGTTCTGCATTATATCCTACATGGATGTTAAAAACTTGTCATGAATTCTGACTTGCAGTCTTTTTTTTTTTTTTTTTTACATCACTATTCATATTCTTTCAGGAAGCCACAAATGTATGCGCATTAGTATTGAATCTTTGATACAAATCACGTGAAGAACCGAAAGAGAAACTGCTGATGAGTTTTAACCTCTAAACAACTATCATTGCAACAGCCCATCACTTTGAAAAAACATATTTCACCCTTATTCTGACCATGTAAAATACAAGCAACAGCTGATACGAAGTCCATTGAGTAACAGTTGCTTAACACTCAGTCTAGTGATAGTTGTAATGAAGCCTGTAGCTTGTCATTTGGCATGTGATCTACACATGACTACCACACAATAGAGGAAGGGATGGGCACTTCAGTTCCTTGAGACATACTTGACATCTGCACATTCAGATATTTAAACGGGAGTGTAGAAACCTCACAATTCAGTGCCAATGAACACAGGAAACATGGCAACAAATTCCTTTTAAGATTATGTAAATAAACAATGATAAGGAAATAAAGATAGCACAAATCCGACTGGTGCTGTGGAAATGTGGCTATTATGCATGTAATCTTGCTAAGCCATCTTTTATTTCTAAGCAGCAGACAGAAAAACCCTGACTTTAACTTATAATTTTAAGTTTAGTGTCCAAGTGTACGGTAATTATAAACCTGTGATTAAAAATTTAGCGTTAAACAAGGCACGTGACTAACTTGTATTTCTATGTGCAGCAAAACCAGGTGATAAAACGCATGAATAAAAGATCACAAATTACTTTCTAAACTTTAAAAGGTGTTTTAGCACATAAGTGAACGCGAATGACTGATAATGATTAACGTTACTCGCTAGTAATTTGCAAGACCACCTTCCTGATACCGACATGCTTTTTTGAACTAACTTAGCTACTTAAACCGCAAACCCTCTCTCTGAAAAAATTAAGGGGTCAGCAACAGGTTACCAAAGCACATTAACGACACTTAATCAGTTATTTGTCTACTTCACCAGCTCGTCAAGATGTTTAAAAAGTAAGCGAAAAGCGATCTGAAGACGTTGGCTTACATCAGCTAGCTTTCATATTAATTTCAGATGAAGCCTGACAGATAACACGTGTTTTAATAGCTTGAGATGAAAATATTACAATATACTAAGTGTTAAAGGTGTGGTATGATTAACTAATGAGTTCTACTTGTCATAAATGTAACGCGGATGGATATTAAAACCGGCTGAGCTCCGCTATACAATAACAGCCGCTTTATCGCAAAAAAACCCCACTTCTTTAAAGAAAGCTGTGTTAAAATGCTGGTCTTTAAAATCAAGTCGCTTTCCGGCTTTGACTAAGTGAAACAGATAAAAATACAGTGATATTAGTTGCTGGTAAGATTAAACACACAGCTAGTCATCATTGCCTCTGCCTGTCAAAAGTAGCTACAGGTAAATTATGAGCTCAGTAACGACAAACAAACCGTGTAATAACTCAACCACTTACTATTCGGGATTCATCGTGGACTGGACACTGTGAAAACCGTTTGTCTTCTAACAAAACAACTCCGCGGCGTGAAGGTAGACTAGAAACAATAACCTGTCCCCCGATTAAAAAGTAACTAGCTGGCTAGCTACTGCCGCAAAGGCTAGTCGGTTGAAACCCAAAATGGCTGACTCTCAACCAGGAAATAGGAACTCCTTAAACAGATTGCGTAGGCAATGTCGTCATCATGACCTGTGCGGAAGTTGTAGTTTAATTCGGAAATCATCTGGCCTGCCCGAACGGAAAATGTCTGTAGAAAGAACTACAATACCCACACCTGTTTATCTAACGTTCACGATGAGTTCATAGTGAATTGAATCGTTCACGCTCAGGACTGCCGCAATCCTGCCCCCTATCATGAGGGGTAAAATATTACGTCATTTGTGAAACGTGGCATTGGCTAATGTGACTGAGTCACTGATCAATACGTGTCAAAAAGAAGACCGTGAACCAGCAGATACAATTTATTGATTATGAGAATAATGAACAAAGTGGTTTTCGTACAAAGAATTGATAGGTTAAACAAATGTCAAAAGCAATGACGTTTTATGACCAACCACACACTTCATGAGTTGAAATTAAACATTTATGGTTTTCTGTTGGTTAATGACTAGCTCCTCCACCGAACTCAACCCTTGGTTCCAGAATGTGTATGGAAATCCCACTGAAGATGCAGCTCCAACCTCTCCCTGGGAAAAGACCACAGTTCAATTAGGCTGATAGAATCAGCTGCAAATTAGGGTGAGCTGCTAAAATGACATTTTTATATTTAAAAAAATAAATAAACAAATGTGCAAGTTCAAACAGCATACAAGAAATATTTATTACATTGAGGTCAGGAAATACAGTGTTTACCTTCATATTCAAAGAAACAAGCCCAATTTCAAAGCATTTATCACCACCTATTCTCCTCTGTATGTCAGCAAGCACAGCATGACAGGCTTCATTAGGAGATGAGCCCTTGATAGCAGACAAAAGATGAGAGAAATGTGAGCCAGATCTAATTTACTACTACAACAAACATTTTTCTAATGCTTTAATGAGATTTTCATTGACCGCCATTACTTTACACCACCTCTATTGTCAAAAACACAAACGTCACGATACCCAGCCAGATCCTCATAGAATTTAACATGAAATACTACTGTGTACAAAATGTGTTTGAATGCAGATTACACCTTCACATTTTGACACATTTGGACATTATCCTATATATTATCACTGAAATAAATAATACACAACTGAATATTTATCTAAGGTGATAATTTATACCAAATCAGTATTACATACTTGTCTCATCAGCTGCACAACTTGAAAACTTGGGCAGAAGCACATGATTTTGTCCCCATCACCTGTAGCTGTGGACAGAAGGAATATATATAGTAGGTATATTCTCCAAGTGTAAAGTGTGAGGTCTCCAAAGGAAATATATACTGCATGTTTAATAGTACAGTGTGATATTTACTGAGAAACAATGCATTTGTACAAGAACAAGCTCAGATGCAAAGTAAAAAAAAACAATAAAACATTACCTGCTGCAGCACCCACCTGAAAATACAGAGAACAAGGTTGAAAAGAAACTTGTCATACTTGTACAAATTAAAATAATTTGATAGTACAGAAATGGGCTATGAGCTTAATGATAAAAGCCCTGCAAAGCTTATTAAATGACCTATAAAGCTGCACAACTTACTGTATGGTCAGCGTATAGACCACAGCCTGGAAGTGGAGAATCTCCCACCCGCCCTGGTGATTTGAAGGGAGCTCCTGATGTGGAAACTCCTGCACAATGTGTACATTTAGGCACATACAAATGTTTGTTGTAAAATAACAGAATGTATATGTAAATACTTAGGAAATGTCAAATCTGTATTATTAGACTCAGATCGATATTGTATCATGGTTGAATAGTTAAATATGAACATGTACTACATCAGAACAATATTTTTTAGAAATAAAGCTTATTTCAGAGAATAGGAAATGTAAACATTTTCAATCTTACCTACTGTTATGTTACCACTTAGATCAAGAGCTATAAGACCTGAGAAAATAAACAAAATTAAGTCATCACAAAATGCATAATCAGAAAATTGTGTGCTAAATGTTACTGTTATGTTTTATTACATTAAAAATGATTTTGTCTGCCAAATTCACAACCACCACAACTAAAAAATGGGTTTGGCCCAGATATGATTTACTCATCAAGAAAGCTTTCACATTATAGTAATCTCTTACCTATTGTATCATGCCCACCTCTAACAGGCTTATTTTTTTCAAGGTATTCCTTTTGGAATATATTAAAAACACAGAAAAATGTCATTAAAATCAATTAGCACATATGTGTTCTTTCTAGGGATTGAAATAACAATGTGGAAGAAACATCAACTGCATACACGGTGTATGTGTGAGTGTGTGTGAATGAATACCCGGTAAGCAGTAGCTGAATGGTCGGAAAGCATATTGGCATTGGGTTCAGATGTAAAACCCAATTCCTGAGCAAATGCTTCTGCTCCATCTCCAACAAGCAAGCTGTGAGGACTCTTCTCCATTACTTGACGAGCTACACGACATGGCTGTGCAATTCTATCAGTGAAAACACAAGCATACAAGATGGTTCAGGGCCAGGTGGCATGGAAATGAACCCCCCCTTGTTTTTTTAGTAGTTTTTTTTACCCTCGAAGTGCAGCCACTGCCCCAAATCTCCCTGGCACACCTTCCATAATTGCAGCATCACATTCAACCACTCCCTTGAAATTTGGATATCCTCCTCTGCCAACAATGTGCCGTCCTGTGTCTACATCATCTTCCACCTCTAATAAAATATACCTCTTATTATTATTATCAGAAAAACATAAAATATAAAATGTTTATAAAAGAAAGATACCATAATATAGAAAACTATTTACTTACTATGTATGACACACTTAATAAATACATTTCAACACTTCAGTAAAACTCTTAATTAAACAAAGTCTGCTTACTTTAACAAACAATCATAGGATTACTAGAAAAAAGGGAACTGTAAAGGTAGTAAGAAAAGTGAGTATTTTGTTTCATAAGCCACTTGAAAACCAATTGTTTAATGTCCACATCCCTCATTTATTAACATAACAGTACCTGTATTTTTCAACCACCTTTAAATAATACAATTTTCACGTAGTTGGTTCATGAAGAGTACATACAGATGTCTATTTAAATATGTACCTGCCATTGCTGTTTCTACAACATCTGTAGCATTTTGTCCATCTAGCAGCATACATCTCATTCTCTCCACCGCAGTGCGAGAGAAAGACCATGTCCCCACAGCTGCCATTTGACATCAGTGCATTAAAACACTTGTATTTATGTACGGGAAAGCGTTCGTTTAAACCCGAAGATTGTCAAAATACAATTTCAAAATAAAAGTCGAGAAGTTTAGAAATCGAAAGTGACAAGATTTTTAATGGACATGGGAGAGAGACAAAATATATTACTTTGGAAGTTGTATATACATATAATTGCATATCAATTTTTTCATACATGATTAAATAATATTGCAATGTTTTGAATACGTGTATACGCAAAAAGTAAAGAGCAAAATTGTAATATTATTCCCAAACATTTTATTAAGTGAAGCAGCAGCTTTTTACTACACTCTAGCACTTTTTTATTATTATATTTACTTATTTTATTTTTTGAAAAATTTAGTGATTTTCTTATTTTAACGTCTGTTTTTCAATGTTTATTTATTTTATTTTATTTTTTATTTATTTTTATTTTTTAGGAGCTGTTTAAATGAATATCCATGGATATAAAATAGTGCAAACAAGTGATGTGAACCCATAATGCACCGGAAGCGCATTATTAAAGTCGGCGGAAGTTGTTGTGAAATCTCATGTTTTGCGCGCTCCCTGCGCTTCTGGAACTATTCCGCACGAACTTATTGCCAACCGGAGCGGTTCTGAAAATTAACGGTTTGTTTGGATGTTTTTTTCATATACAATCCGTTACACTATTTCGGCAGAGAGAGCTGTTATTTATGTAGCTTGAACTGTTTGAGTTTGTAACGAATAGATTAGCGCCACAAACTAGCCACGTTAGCCACGCTGGGCTTCATTCTGCGCCGCAGGCATTAACTTACTCTGATACGTGATAATTTGTCAGCTCTGGCGTCACTTTCTGTTGAATGTTAATTGTTATGTTAAGCGGCGTTGTTTATGTGATATAACATTGATTTGAATTTCGCAGAGCCACACTGCAGTGCAAATAGCATCAGCATTTCCCTCTACCTGTTAACTTGCCCTACTCTTGGTGTTTACATTATTGACACGTTTTATTTGTTCTTTAAATTAATCTTAAATTTACAATCTCAGTCTTCGTTTTACAACCGAACCATTCAATTATGTCCCCCCTTTTAGATATGCACAGATCTGTTTATTTCTACAACGCACGCAAGTTTCTGAGAAGACGTAACGTTAGTGCTACGCTGTTGTGTGAAAGTATGTTTGTTAGATTATTTTTCGTGTTCTCTTTCACCACAGGTCATTTGGAGCTATTGGATTCTTCAAGCTAGTTCTGAAATCACTAATGTTACTTGGTTGTTTTGCTTCATAACCTGTCAGTATGGAGCAGAACAACAGCCTACCTCCTTTCCCTCAAGGGCTGGCATCTCCGCAGGTGAGTAAGCATAAATACACTGGAATACACTACACCGCTTTTAAAGTCTAAAAAAATCAGGCATCATACACTTGCCGAGAAAAACCAGGGAATCATACATTATACCAGGGGTTTTCAAACGGAAACCCAAATATTAATGTCCTGGTGCAAGGGAACCCCGTTGTAGAAATGTCACCTGAATAGTTTTTAGTATAAAGCACCGCATTATATTATGAAACGTTCATTATTGTTAATATATCTGTATTATTATTTGGAAAATATTTAGCTTTAATTAGGCTACATTATTTGTATGGTAGTATAGTATAGAACTGTTACATTTATTGCAAATTAATTTACTTCATCTTATTTTTAAATAAACGTAGTTATTGTGTTTTAAAATTGGCTCAAAATATCAAACATACTTGATATCCTCGGACTGGATGGCATCAAAGTCTAAAGCCAACAACAAAAACAATTGTGCACATCGTAAGCTATTTGACTTTCTGTGAAATCTGCCAACTCCGATCTGAAGACTCAGATCTGACTCTCCCACACTGTAAATCTGTGCAGAAGACATGTAGTATATTCCAGCCTGTACATAATACAGATATTTTAATCAAAACTCTTTCAGTGCGTCAGCACATAAAGTTTATTGTCCCCTTGCATCTATTCAAAGGGAGCCATGACGCCTGGCCTGCCCATTTTCAGTCCCATGATGCCGTACGGCACGGGTCTTACACCGCAGCCAGTGCAGAACACCAACAGCTTGTCCCTCCTGGAGGAGCAGCAGCGACAGCAACAGCAGCAGCAGCAGCAACAACAACAGGCAGCCTCACAACAGCAGGGTGGGATGGTGGGAGGTTCAGGCCAGACACCGCAGCTCTACCACTCGCAGGTCTCTACCACAACAGCACTGCCAGGCAACACACCACTTTATACCACACCTCTCACCCCTATGACCCCCATCACTCCTGCCACACCGGCCTCAGAGAGCTCTGGCATTGTCCCTCAGTTACAGTGAGTTCTTTAGCTGTCATCACCATACAATCCTGTCAAAAACATTGTTGATTGACTTTCAGATAATAAAAAATGTTTTTGAGCTGTTAAACATATCTGAGATGATCATACCATCAGCTTTATCTACAGCCTACAATTTCTATGTATTATGTTCAAGAAAAATAAAGTATATTAAATTTTGTTTTTAAGGAATATTGTGTCTACTGTAAACTTGGGGTGCAAACTTGACTTGAAGACGATAGCACTTCGAGCCAGAAATGCTGAATATAATCCAAAGGTGAGACTAGTTTTAATTGGTTAAAATAAGCGTAGACTTTGATTTTTATTTACTTTTTTTGTATTTTTTGACCTTTTGCAAAAAGCAAAGTTCAAGTAGTAGATCACAAGTAGATATTTTCTGAACAATAACATTTTATGCAGTATCTATTTTGGCAAAAACATCCATTTTCATTTAACACAAATATCCATCAATAACACTTTTAGCGTTTTGCTGCCGTCATCATGAGAATACGAGAACCCAGAACAACAGCGCTCATCTTCAGCTCGGGGAAGATGGTGTGCACAGGAGCGAAAAGGTACGAATGCCATCTGTGGACTTGCTGTCATTTTCTTCTTCTCACACAAACTTGTAGAACAAACAGCAGTGTGTGTTTGCCTTTTTTGTGTGCACTCACTTCTGCAGTGAGGAACAGTCCCGTTTGGCAGCCAGAAAATATGCCAGAGTGGTGCAGAAGTTGGGTTTTCCTGCCAAATTCTTGGACTTCAAAATTCAGAACATGGTTGGCAGCTGCGACGTCAAGTTTCCCATCCGATTAGAGGGCCTGGTGCTTACACACCAGCAGTTTAGCAGGTTTGTCTTGTTTTATTTATTATTAATATTGTTTATATAGTACATCACATCCCAAACTAAATTGAGTACTTTTGAGTGCCTTATTTGTTCTGAATAAATTAAACTTTTCTACACCGTTACTGTTTGTACCACTTTGGTTATGTTAATTGAGTGAGTATTTTACTATTATAGTAATGCATTTGCGATCCCCTGATGATCTTTTATTCAAGCAGCATTCTGACTGTGAGATGGAAAAACTGCAACACTAATATGCTGCTGATGCTTTTTCCCCAGCTATGAACCAGAGTTATTTCCGGGATTAATCTACAGAATGATCAAACCCAGAATCGTCCTTTTAATATTCGTTTCAGGAAAAGTTGTACTTACAGGTGAGGTTATTGTTGTATTTAAAACGGTAAAACCGTACCATGCAGTTCTAGTATGATATTGTTTGTGTGTGTGATACTGAAGTTGCATAATGAAAATTCCTTTATTTCCAGGTGCAAAGGTTAGAGGAGAAATTTACGAAGCATTTGAGAATATATACCCTATCTTGAAAGGATTCAGGAAGACTACGTAATCTTGTTCTGTTATTGCTGGTGAATTACTTCCTGATCCCACCGGTATGTCTGGGATGACCTACGCAGTTTTATTTACTTTTGTAAGCCTGTAAATATGAAGGACACCTTTTCTTCACTCAGAAAGTGAACAGATTTGAGGGTGAAAAAATGCTTTTATTTTTCCTTTTTAAATGTTTTTCACCTGCCATTTGGTTTTCAAAATACTGTTTTAACTATGTCCGAACATTTTAACGTTTTGAATTTTATGGTTTTATGATGTTAAAATGTTCATTTCATACTTTTACACATTCCCTTAATTAGCAGGTTTTATGTATTGCATTACTGATTGTTTGTCAGTGAGAAAAATCAGTCTGTAGCAAGCAATGCCGATGTTGATCAGTGCAAGGGAACTCTTTTGTTTGGAGGAGTGCATTTAGGTTATTTTCCAGCAAAGCTTTGCAAACAAGTTTGTGGATCATCGTTTTTTGACATCGCCATGTGGATTTGGTCTTTTAGTTTTCAAATGAGATTGGTTGACATTAATTATTTAATTGCCTCTTCATTGTATGATGACTGTAGGTCTCCCTATAGCCCCATGTAAAGCACTGACATCTTAATTTAATACTTTTATCTACGTAACTAATTTACTTTGCTACACTGAATGCAAATAAATGTTTGCCAACTTCAGTCCATCACTGCATTGTAAAGTGTTACCTTCATGTATGTTGTTTTTTTGTTAATAATGAGATGACATCTTACTTCAGTAGTGTTATGATGACAGTTTTTACAACAGAAAGGGCTTTAAGTGAGGAGATTCGGTATTAGTGTGTGAGATTATTTTGGATTTCATACCAGAACTACACTACACTAAACCATAAATAATTGTATTATAACAAGGCAGGAAATGGTGTTAAGATGTTGACTTTAGAAGTTACAGGCTTTATTTAAAACTGATGTCAACGTTTATATACTACCATTTGATCTAGGGTTAATAAAAAAAATTGTATGTTTTGAAACAAGTATCTGAAGGCTGTATTTAATAAAATACAGTAAAACAGTAATTCTGTGAAATATTATAATGTAAAAGAACTGTTTTCTATTTCAGTATATTTTAAAGTGTAATTTATTCCTGTGATGGCAACACTGAATTTTCAGCATCATTACTCCAGGCTTTAGTATCACGTGATCCTTCAGAAATCATTCTAATATGTTGATTTGCTGCTCAAGAAAAATTTTGAAAACCGCTGTACTGCTTAATATTTCTGTGGAAACCATGATACGTTAATGTGGATTTTATTCTTAGATGAGGGAAAAGTTTAAAAGAACAGATTTTACTTGAATCTTCTGCAATAGTGTAAAAGTCTTTACTGTCACTTTTGATCAATTTAATGCATCCTTGCTAAATCAAAAAATAAATATTACTGAATATGTCTGAATTGCCTAAATGTTTGGTAATACTTGTGAAGACCTCTTAATTTTATTTAGGGAAAGAAATGGTGTATGTCAGTATAATAAAAATAACCAATGCTTTTATCATTTAAATTTTTTAATAATATAAATGTTTTTTCATGCATAATAATAGTCTGAATTATAGTTCATTTAATTAGACCAATTCTACACTGCTTGATCTCCTGAAAAGTCTTGTTTCCAGATGAATTCAGCAGAATATTTGGTGCCTTGGTCACAGCTGTCAGCACATGTGTAGATGGCCACTGTCCCCCAGTCTATGCTGGCATCTGTCGTATCCACTTTGAGGTGATTAAGTAACTGAGGCATGATCTGAAATAGACAGTGACACCAAACAGTGCAATGCATTCATCTAATGCCATTTATGACTGATTTTGGGGTTAGTAAGATTTTTCAAAAATGTCTTGTCTCTTATCACCAAGGATGCATTTACTTTAAAAAAATACAGTAAAAACTAATACTGTGAAATACAACAGTTTAAAAATAGTTTCCTATTTTAATATATTAAAATGTATTTTATTCATGTGATGGTAGAGCTGAATTTTCAGCAGTCATTACTCCAGTGTCACGTGATCCTTCAGAAATCATTCTAATATGCTGATTTGCTGCTCAAGAAACATTTCTTCTTCTTATAAATGCTGAAAACAGTTGTGTAGCCTGTTTTTTTTTTTTCAGAAATCTTTTATAACATTCTTTTGATCAATTCAATGCATCCTTGTTCTTTCAAAACAAATCTTACTGACCCTAAATTTTGAACAGTTGTGTATGCATGACTATGTGCTCTTTATATTTAACATATACTTTAAGTTACCTGAAATTCAAACAGACGTTTTGCACCACATGGACATTGTGGAACATCCTCCTCACGTGGCACATGTTCAGCTGACACCCAAAGAGGAGATCCTACTTTGCAATACCGCAAAACCTTGAAAATACATATACAAATCGCACAGCTGTTGAACCACACAACACAAAAAAGCCATGATCAGCATTTACTCTTCAGGCCGTGACTTTGTAACTGACCTGTTGTGGTTCATTAGCAATGCGCTTCTTGAACTTCTGAAACACTTTAGAGTCTTGTGTTTCATGAAGGGCCATACTTTCTAGTTCACTGTCATTCAAACCTGAGAGCGTAAATAAACACTGTAAATTATTATTCCTTGACAAGATGTGGAAATCTCAAGCTGCCAATCTGATCTGAAAGGTGTACCATTATTTAAGCATGCCATGCTCTCCTGATCCAGACTGTGGGCTTCATGGAGTTCCTCATCTTTTGCTGGAAGCTCTTCCGGGTCTGTAACCAGCTCACACTCAGGAAACAGAAATGAACTGAGCTCCTCAGAGCTTTGAGAAGCTGTGGATTCAGATATGAAGACAACATGCATATTGATTAAAGCTAACATAAGATCTTGACTGAAATAATGCATAATGTGTCCTACATTTACTTACCCTCATTTGAACATTCTTTCTTGTGTCGGTGTTTCCAGTCTATGGTCTGATGCTCTTTACAGCAGTATGTGACAGAGTGACATCGAGAGCAGGCTTTCTGTCCCAGACAACCACACAGCCTGCACAGTTTGAGCACAGAGCCCAGAACCTGATGATTATTCACTAGGTGCTCTGGCTTCTCATCAGGAGGAGGATCAAAGGGGTAAAAATCGTTTTTCCTTGGCAGCTGGCATCTAAACACTGGGAATGGGGGATAGTACAGAATACTGTGACTTTATGCCTATGTTATAGAGAGGCCTATATTATGAGCCACGATTAAAACGTCTAACTTTACTCTGTGGAAAATAAAAGCAGGTCTTCTGAAGAATGCTGGTAACCAAACAGTGTCGGTTCTTATTGACTTCCATTGTACTTACCAACATTCTTCAAAATATCTATTTTCATGTTCCACAGAAAAAAAAAAGATTAAAAAAAAGTCAAAGGGGGTTAGTTAAAAAAGAAAAGATTTTTCATTTCTGAGGTGAACTATCACTTTAATAAGTCTTTAAATAAACAGGTAAATATATAATTAAAATATTAATACATAACATTAGTAGGCTCTGTTAAAAAATATGACAGCTTACCTTTAAAACACTTGTTATCATTTCGCGTATAGCAGGCTGGTGTCTTGCAGCAGAACACAAACAGTGTTCTGTGAAAACATCGATCATATTCCGTTATTGGTGCGTAGACCTGCAGAAGAAACACTGTTGGAAGTTTACATTTCTCGCACTGTAACTCAGACACAGTTGGCAAATCCGCTTGGCTCAACCACGCAGGTCTCCCTCCGACTTTACTTGGAAACTGGTTACTAAGAAGCTGCCATGATTCTGCCTCCTCTAAGAAGCCCAACACGACCTCGCGGTTTGTTTTGGATTCTTTCACTGTATTTGCAGCCATCTGTCAAACTCTCACGTGCATATAAAGCTGTGGGTTTCGGAATCACGAGCGTGTATCCTTTCATCTGAAACTGAGGTTCGGGTGAAACAAGATCTGCGACTAACGTTCCGCACGAAAATAAGAAGCCAGGGCAATAAAACTCCATAATATTATATAAATTAATACTATTACTAGTTTATATTAATATTTACTATTAGAGTAAAAAGCATTTTTAAAGTATATAGAAATATTTTGTTCTTGGGGAATTTAAACCTGTTTCAGCATTTGTCCAATAGATGGCGTAAAAATTCCATGCTCCCCTTTTGGTTCCATTACTTTGTCTTTTATATATATATATATATACATACGTAACTTAACTGCTTGAAGAATTTAAAGAGATTTATGATGCTGCCAATATTCATATTTCGCATTTTTGTGTAAAAGAAAAAAAATATATATGTAGGCCTAAACACTAAATGTAAATATTGTTCAAAGGACACAAATATATATGCACTTTAACCATTTTGAATTTCAAAGACATCATCACTGATAACAAATAAAAATGCTGACGCGTGTATTCGCGCCAGTTCAGTTGAGTTTATCAGTAAAGACAACAGGTCTGCTGAACAGTTCACGGATGAACGCGGTTCACAGCGGATGATGTCATGGTCTCCGTCTCAAATCCCGGTCGGCAGTCTACCTTGTGTACGGCCAAAAAAGCTGCGCGCGCCTCAAAACGCTGTCGAATGGGCGGCGGACTAGGCATTGAGACACAGCCACGGTGTTTGGGAGTAAAGTGCTCACTCAGATCAGATTTGGAGAGGGGCGGAGGATGGCTCGCCTCATGAGGGCATAACGGCAGTGTACGTGTGGGCTTTGTATTTATTTTTGCTTCAGAGTCGCTTTGTTTTATATCCAGATAAAGCAAACACTTCTTGATTTGAAATGTAGCTTTTAGCGGACCTTTTCCCTTGTAAAATAAATGGACGCCGCGGTGAAATCGGAGACTGGTGCTCCGCTCTCTCATTCACGAGTGAGATGAATCTCTGAAACCGCTGGACGGTCCGTGTCTTCGGCGATGCCTCCGCAGGGAGGTGGAGAATACAAGCCGGCTCCAGGTACAGTGGTGCCGCCGGTTCCCCCGAGGAGATTCCGGAGCAGAGATTTGTCATCCGCGGTGAAGAGCCGCTTCGGGGCGGCAGCGGAGCGCCGGGTGAAGTGCGTGCTGGTTGGTGATGGTGCAGTGGGTAAAACCAGTCTCATTGTGAGCTATACCACCAATGGATATCCCACCGAGTATGTTCCAACAGCGTTTGACAACTTTGCAGGTAAAAATCACCCCAGTTTAATTCAACTAAATTGCAATAAATTAAATAAAAAAGAAATAACATATTTATCTTTTAAAAACTTAAACGCATTTATAATTAAACCGTAAAACTAAATGGTAATAAAATAAATTAAAAATTAATAGCATATTTTAAAAACATAAAACTACCTGTTTTCTATCTGTTAGAAACGGGTGCTGATGCGTTTTGGATCATGGTAACGTTAGCTTATTGTTCTGAACTGGTCATTAGCTGGTGGTAGACCATCTTTAGACCATACAAAATAAACCTATAAACCAGCTTCTAGCTGATCATACCAGTACTGCAATACTGATTAGTAATTTGGAATTAATAACCAGTTTGCACCAGCTAATGACAAGCTTGAACCAAAAAGCACTGCAAAACAGATATCAGTTCAGTAGAATAGTGTATATATATATATGTATATATGTGTGTGTGTGTGTATATATATAAATTTAATCCAAAAAACAAATGTTGTGTAAAATATATACATTTATTTTTATATTAAATTATATTTATATAAATATATAACAGCATTTTTATTTATTTATATATTTACAGACAACCACACATATTATATATATATTATTATTATTATGACTATATTTAATAAATAATGTCACGTAAATATAAATAAATAAATATAGTATAATATATAATATTATTTAAATTATTTTATGATAAAGAATGATCCAGTTATTGCAGTTTACCAGTGACCTAATTTAATTCATCACATGACCACATGATTGTTTACTGTCTGTTGTTTTTGTGATAAGTTTTTGTAAGGCCAGCAAGTTCACTAACCCATTTCAGTCTCATTTGTCACAGTCCATGTGTCTTAATAATGTGCACTGGAAAGGGATAAAATGTCAAGTTGATTTTCTTCTCCTCTGCAGCGGTTGTAGCTGTGGATGGCAAGCCTGTGAAACTTCAGCTTTGTGACACAGCTGGTCAGGTCAGTCCAATAAGCCCACTCAGCACCACCAGACCCAAACAAACCACCTCACACAAACACATTCAAGGCAGTGCAAGTTCATCATGTCACTGTATAAGGATGACATATTATTTGCACAAACGCATGCTGGTCGAAGCCCTTGTCTCTTAACTGTAAACAGACCCGTGAGTCATGTCCTAATTAGTCATATGGTTGCCTGTTTGTAAGATAAGAGAGAAAGTGATTCAGTGTTGTTTTGCTTACTCATGATAAGAGTTTCTGGTAAAGTTCAGCTGAAGTTTGCAGTCCAGGCATCATAAGGAAGTGTATACTTCATCCTATGGGAGCATGCTATTATAGGTCAGTCAGTGTTTCTTCCTTTGTGGGAGGGGAGAAACCAGCTCTAGGGGATCACAAATGGGAAGCAGTCTAATTGTGATGAATTGGGCTTGATCCGAGGGAAAGGGAGACCTACTTTCAGCCGGGGTACAGCTGGGGTTAGTCACTGGAAATGTGAGATCATTGTGTTTTCGATGAGTTTAGCAAGCTAAGGGGAGACAGTGAAGGGAGGAAAGCCAAGAGAGATTTGGATCAGTCCTGTTCAGGCCAGTGGAAATGGAGGAAGGGAGAGAAGGAGAGAGAAACAGATAGAGTGTAAGAGAGTTCATTGATTGGAGAGTTATAGAAATGTTTTAGTTTATATATAAATTTGTACATGCTCAGTTCCCTTATTTTTACATTTATTTGTCATCATCAAACACTGACTTAAAGTTAATCTTTAAAAATAATAATAATAATTTAATATCACGACTATTAAATGTAATCTTAAGCAAGTTTCAAATTGAATATCTGTTTTACATACTGTACATTATAATGTTGTGATGCCTAAATTCATTTGTAACAACACACTTGCATATAAATTATAAAATGGGATTGTTTGTCATGGTTTAGAATGTGTCCAGTTGACTAATGTGAGAAGAAAGCAGTTTTGGCGTATCAACAGAAAACAAGCTGGAGACTCTTGAGGAAGAGTAAAACAGAGGGAATGCACTAGTAATAATAAACAGCAGATCTCACATTTGTGCTCTAGACTTTATCTCCCATGCCGCTGACATCACATCGCGTTCTGATATTTCAGAGACACGTGACCTGGAAGTTGCTAGTTTAGAAGAGTAAAGTATTGTTACTGTAAGATAATGCTACGTATTGGTGTTTTTAAAAATATTTTATTTACACTACTGTTCAAAAGTTTGGGTCAGTAAGATTTTTTTATATTGGTACTTTTATTTAGTAAAGACACATTAAATGATCAAAGAAATTCTGTTCTTTTGAACTTTGTATTCATCAAAAAGCCTGAAAAAAATGTGTCAGGGTTTCCACAAAAAGGTTAAGCAGCACAACTGTTTTCAACATTAATAATAACAAGAAATATTTCTTGAGCAGCAAATCAGCATATCAGATTGATTTCTGAAAGATCATGTGACACTGAAGACTGGAGTAATGACTGCTGAAAATTCAGCTTTGTCATCACATGAATAAATTACATTTTAAAATATATTAAAGTAGAAAACAGTTATTTTAAATTATAATAATTTTTCACAATATTACTGTTTTTACTGAGCATAAGAAAAAAAGAGAGAAATTCAAAAAAAAAAACAACAAGTGTTAGTTTCTCCTAGATGTTTACCTCTACTGAATCTTTTTTTTTTTTACTCTGGGCAGGATGAGTTTGACAAGCTCCGGCCGCTGTGCTACACCAATGCTGACGTCTTCTTGCTCTGCTTCAGTGTGGTAAGTCCCTCCTCTTTCCAGAATGTGAGGGAGAAGTGGGTTCCTGAGATCCGCCGGCACTGCCCGAGGGCACCGATACTGTTGGTGGGCACTCAGGCTGACCTGCGGCAAGATGTCAAAGTGCTCATCCAACTGGCCCAGTACAAGGAGCGACCGGTGGACCCCCAGGAGGCCTGCGTGTGTGCTGAGGAAGTACAGGCCGTCTCGTACATGGAGTGCTCAGCGCTCACCCAGAAGAACCTGAAGGAGGTGTTTGACACGGCTATAGTGGCCAGCATCCAGTACTCAGACAGCCAGCAACAGAAAAGGCTGAAGAAGCGGACGCCCGATAAAATGAGGAAGCTCTCTGAGTCCTGGTGGAAGAAATACTGCTGTTTGGCGTAGACGTGAGAATATGATTGCATACTGTTGATATGAATGCGGTTAGACTGGAACTGGCTTTTTTGGCTAGAAATGGACACAGATCCATCTGCTTTTTGAGACTGTGTTAGCGGATTAACTGGAGCACACGTGGCCGTGAAATTAATCTGACATTTTAGAAGAGATCGGCCAGCTTTTGTGATGAAATGGAAAGATTCATAGAGACTCAAAGTTGTCCGTTACATTTTAGGATCTGCTCTTCATTTGGAAAGTCCCAAGTTAACCTCAAATACTCACGTGAACAATTCAGGGAGAGAGTCATCTGTCTTTCTTTACCTTATCTCTTGTTGAAGAGGGTTTCAAGTGGACTTAAGGGTTGTTTTTCAATCAAAGATCTAGTATAGACTGCCAGAACTTTCCTTCTTCATTTAGAGACTGTGAAAAGCAGCCTGGTTGGTCTCAGCATGTTTCTGGTGTTTTAACACTTCTTTTGCTTATGGATCGGGATTACTTGCCTTTGTTATTCCCTTGTCTTGGAGGAGAAGTGATCCAGAGTGGATTCGGTCTGATATACTCAAGTGCTCCTTCATGTATCTGTCAAAGCATTAAGTGTGATGTAGAGTACAAGCAGATGTTTGGACACCCTATCAACTTGACATCACTGACATTTACCTTGTTGTCCTGTGAGGGTGAGTGATTGTCCATTTTAGAGACAGCAGGACACTGGCACATCTCTCCAGGCTGACTTGTTTACATTTGGAGTTAAGTCCAGACCCAAACATGCTGTGAGGTCAGGGTCTTTGAGTGTAAGTAAGTACACTTAGTAGGCCAGTTAGCTTGTATATCTGGTCATTGAACCCGGAGCTTCATCAAAAACAGTGTGTTTGGAGTGAAGCATTTCAGTGTCAGATGTTATTGGGTATTTATAGGAATATACACTAATGTTCATATGTTTGGGGTTGGTAAGATTTTTTTGTTTGTTTGTTAAAGAAGTCTCTCTTGCTCACCAAAATTGCATTTAATAAATACAGTAATATTGTAAAATAACATTACAATTTAAAATGAACTGTTTTCTAATTGAATATATTGTAAAATATAATTTATTAATGTAATGACAATGCTGAATTTTCAGCGGCCATTACTTCAGTCTTCATTGTCACATCATCCTTCAGAAATCATTCTAATATTATGATTTGGTGCTCAAAAAACATTTCCTATTATTATCAATGTTGAAAACAGTTGTGCTGCTTAATATATCTGTAGAAAATGTGAAAATATAGCATTTGAATTAGAAATCTTTTTTTACGTACAATAAATGTCTTTACTGACCCTTTACTGAATCTTTGCTGAATTAAAATGATTAATTGTTTAAAAAAATCGTACTGACCCCAAACATGTGAACATTAGAATGTGTTGCACATTTTCAAAGAAGGAAAAACTTTTTCGGTCCGCAGTTTTCAACCGGAAATTATAATGGTTGACATTGCTTTTCAATTTGTGTTAGAACAAGACAATACATATATTTTTTGTGCATGAAACTTCTACATTAAATTTTAGATTCTTCATGCGTTTGCAATTTATGGCACTATTTATAGGTGAAATTTGTACATTCCTGCACCACTAGTGGCATCAAATGAAATTGCAATCTTTTCAATCTCTTTATTATGAATCAGGGCTGTGAGTTTGGTGGGGGGACTATCTGTATGCTCAAATAATAGCAAATGGGGAGAAGTTTTTGATTCTTTCAACAATTATGTTATTTCAAATTATTTACTTATTAATTCAATTCAGTTATTCCAAAAACTGGTGATGTTAGTGGTGCAGACATGACATGTTAAACATAAACATTAAAAAAAAATCTTTAAAAAAGCATTTTTTCCATATTTGCTTGAATGCATTTGGCAGACCGTTTTATCCAAAGCAACTTACATTGCATTTACGGCATGCATTCACTGGGAGTCAAACCCATGACCTTGACGTTGCTAGTCACTGCTTTCCTGTTTAAACTACTATTCTACATTTTTCAGCCATGTCATGCTTTGATAAGCATTGCAGTCCTATCTTTAAATTAATCCTATATAAAATACGTGGAGTGTTGCTCCAGGGCAAACTGCACTTTTTATCAGGCTTCCACGTCGGATGAACTGGAAAAGTCACCTGCTGCTATGCAAAATGTGAATGAGCATAAGCTGAATGACACAGTAAGGAAAAGTTAATGTTTTACTGCATAAGCTGGGGTTGGTGTGCAAGTATCACTAACGTCACTAGTGGCAAACGTTTTTCTTTCATGAGCACAGAATGAACCAAGAATGAAATCAAGATGAGTTTTATGTTTGCCACTTGTAATGTTAGACTGTGCCAGAATGCGGCGAGGCATTGAGAAAGAAGTTAGTGGCTCTGAGCAAGTGATTACAGTGGTGAAAACTGCAAGTGTTGAAGGTGGCATAGTGAGAGATGAAACTCAAACCAAACAATTATATTGATTTAAAGAGATAGTTCACCCATAAATTGAAAATCTGTAATGATTTACTCGCCTTCGCTTTGTTTCAAACCCGTGAGGCTTGCTTTCTTCTGTGGAGCAGAAAAGAAGATATTTTGAAGAATGTCTCAGTTGTTTTGGACTTTCATTCCATGAAGAAAAACGGTTGAAACATTCTTCGAAATGTCTTCTTTTGTGTTCCACAGATAAAAGGAAGCCACACCTTTGGAAAGACATCAAGGTGAGTAAATGATGACAGAATCTTCACGTTTTTTTTTTTTTTCCCAGTGAAGCACTCTCAAGAAAAGCTGTTTAAAAGGGGCACATTGTAACAGTACATTGTATTTAGTCTTTTATCAAGAAGTATTTTTGTGATGTTTCATATATTGTGAATCTCAGAATTGCATTTGTTGCAAAAACAGGCCTTAAGTTCAGACTGACCAAAGCATATGAGCGCTACAGTGCTGTGTACTTTTACAGGGCTGGATCAATTACTGAGAGGTTTTTGACAAGTCGCCAAACTATCACTTCAAACACGCAGTGTGTTTATTCACTGCTTTGATTGCACGTGAGTTGCATTGCAGTGTTGTATATTTTCTGTGAGTGAGCTCACTGCTGCCGCGTCCCACCAGACGGAACTGTTCAGGATCTGGTGGTCGTTCAGACAAAGCTGACATGCAATAACAGAGACCTCCCTGTAGATTGTTATCTTTCTCAGAATAAATATACTTTTTATCTACTTATTGTCTGTGTGTATCTTCTTATACTGTTTTGTTCATTTTCTTGGGATATGTTATGAAAGGCCATCAGTGAAGGGGATAATTTCATAACCTCAGTGCCTTTTATAGTTAATACTTGGTAAACACTGTCTTGCCTGCAGCAGTAATGAGGCTGTCTGTTCATAGCAGGTTATTTACAGTTCACTGTCTGGGGTTTGATGTTGTTGAGAAACAACACTTGAGAAAATATTTTGTTTTAATAAATTTATATCTTGTATGGTTATAGCTTAAAATGTTATTTCGTAATGTGACTTTATATCTAAAATTATGACCTTATACTTCTTATACTTTGACTTTTATACATTGCAATTTTGTTTCTGGTAACTGAATTTATATTTAGCCATGTGACTATATCTCAGAAATCTGACTTTATATCTCAAAATCACTTTCTAATTCATAATGTGAATTTATACCTCAAAATGACATTACATCTCATAATGCGACTATGTATCATAATGTGACTTAATACATCACAATGTGACTTTATATCTCTCAGAAATGTGACTTTATATCTCAAAATGACTTTACAGCTCATAATGTGACTTTATTTCTGAAAGTAACATTTTATATCTCAAATTGTGAAATCATGGAGATCCTACTATATATTAAAGACTTTATGTAAACAGACAAGACTTTAGCTGCAGGCGTTGAAATGACTAATGTAAGCAGAAAAGCTGTGGTTGCTCTGTGATGTCTTTGTCAGTTTAGTTGCATTATTGCCAAGGAGTTGTTTTATCTGGCTTTTAATCACATTTCCACAAGCACACGAAACAATTAAAGTGGCGTCTGGGTTCATTAGCTCCATTGAGCTGCTTTCTTAAACAGCTGACTTGCTCTCTCTGAGCTCTAGACGCCTTAACTGCTTACAATGACATATTTGGGCCACTTTTATCCAATTGCTTCATATTGCATGTTTCTGTGTGGCAGAAGAACAAAGAAAAACTTCAAATTGCAGCCCCCTCAACCAAAAGATCTCATGCTACAAATAGCTTTTAACATTTGGGCCAGAATGAATCAAACATGACAGACTGTACTGATAGTTTTGAAAGTTTCCTCTGGAGTTCCATACAGCTTCCTACGCAGGGAGCTGGAACTCAGTGTCCGATGATGGATGCTATTCAAGATTCTGACAACACTATGATGGAACATTTGACTTCATCATAAGTGAAATATGAATTTTTCAAGGAAAAGTTAATTTCTCATCATACAGCGTTCTTATGAAGCTGTTGATCTCAAGCCTAATATTTGAAATGATAAGTGAGATATATTTACAGCTGATCATCACCAGTATTTGTGTTTTGGATGCTGGTCTTCTTTTTATTCAGCAGTTTTTCTTTTAATCAGCTCTTTTGATGTTCCACCAGCTAGACCAGCAAAAAACAACCTGGGAAATTCATGCAGGTCTAAACAGGTCTTTAATGGGGAAGCCTGTTTCCACCTCAGAAACAATAAAAGGGTATTGCAACTTTCTCTCGCAATGTGACTTTATATCTCAAAATGTTACTGTAGCCTATATCTCACAATGAATTTATTTCAAAACAACCTTTTACAAAAAGCTTCCATTTGTTAACATTAGTTGGCTGCATTAGTGAACACGAACTAACACTGAAAAACAAAGTATTTATAAATCTGAATGTTAATTCCAGCATTTACTAATAAATTATTAAAACCAAAAGTTGTGTCTGTTAATATTATTGGTAACACTTTATGACATGGTTCCATTTGTCAACATTTAGTTATCACTCTTAGGCTGAAACTTCCTCCATATATTTCTCGTAAAGCCAAAAAAAAGAGAGTCTCTGGCTGCCTATGTTTGTGTGTGTTTATGAGAGGAAAATTGTAAAAGATGCAGAAGGATTTGCCTCCTAGAGACTCCTGATCAAACAGGAAATGAAGAAGACAGACATGAAGAGCCGATCTGGCCATCACAGATATCTTTATCAGTCATTTATTGCTCTCAACTTATGGTTATAATTAGACTCTTATGGGTGAATCTTCCACATTCCACAAGAAGTAGCAGGGACAGGGACTGAATGAAGGAATTTCTGTAAAGTAAATCAATCTTCTGTGCTTGTTATGTGAGCTCAAGGCCTTGGGAAAATTCCAGTGTTACTTCCCTCAGTGACATCACCTCACAAAGTAGCTCTGTTTAGTTATCAGGGTCCGCGAACACATTCATGCCAAACACAATGAAATGAAATGAAATCTGCACTGGCCTATATTGTGCCTTGACTGCTGACAATGCAGGTGAGGGTTAATTCAATCTACCAGCTACCCAAAATCTCATAGTCTGGTGGCCATTCCACTCGGCCTGATGCTTTGTGCGATTATGGGTCAGGGTTGAAGGAGCTGCGTGCCGGTGTTAGGGCTCCCACAAAGCACTAATCGCACTGTGAAAGCAGGGCTTTTGACGGCCGCTGACAGGCTGAGGAATTCCAGAGTAGCACAGTGTCTGAGAAAGCCATTGCCACGTCCCTTGTAGCCAAGAGAAACTATTTTCACTTGCACCATTTTGAAAAGAAGAAAAACAACCGAAAAAGCCCTCTGACAGGTCATTTCGAACTCCTACGCATAGCTTTCGCTTCCATGGATAATGTGAGGTTACTGGATTTACCTCAGCAATTCAGAGCAGTATAAAAAGAATAAAACTAAATGAGGGTTATCACAGTGCATGAGGGTTATCATACCGGGTGCAGTGAGCAAATTTAAAGGCAGCAGGATGCAAGTCTGTCTGTTCGTGGAGGAAAAACAATGAAACATCAGACAATAGCAAGAGCTTGATTTTACCACATCAGCTGAAATGTTAAGAATGTGATGAGACATAATTACAATTTTGGTCAATTCATGTTATATAAAATTACATCTATTGTTTATGTAGACATCATTTGGTGTAAAAAAAAACAAAAAAAAAACACAATGAGTGAAATGTGTTCATTCACTGAGTTTGTTTTAGCCAACAGAAATGATAATTTTCTAAATTAACATAATAAAAGTATTATAAAATTGAATTGCATTGGTTTTACTCTCCTCCTGTTTATTTACCCAAGGTTATCATTTTAGTTCATAAGAATTCACAATAAATAAATAATAAAGTATTCTATTCTATTCTATTCTATTCTATTCATAAATAAATAAATAAATATATGTATTCCAAAATGGTTTCACTGTATTCACCAGTTTATAATGTTATCATTTTAGTTCATAAAATTATATTATATTATATGTGACCCTGGACCACAAACCCAGTCATAAGGGTCAGTCTTTTGAAATTGATTTTGAATGAAATTGAATAAATTACTTGAATAAATATGTTTTCCATTGGTGTATGGTTTGTTAGGATAGGACAATATTTGACCGAGATACAGTTATTTGAATATCTAGAATATGAGGGTGCAAAAAAATCTAAATATTGAGAAAATTGCATTTAAATTTGTCTATATTTATGATATATTTATGGTAGAAAATTGACAAAATATTTTTATGAAACATGATCTTTACTTAATATCCTAATGATTTTTAACATAAAAGAAAAATTTATAATTTTGACCAATACAATGTATTATTGGCTATTGCTACAAATAGACCCCAGCGACTTAAGACTGGTCTTGTGGTCCAGGATCACATATTGTATTATATTATATTATGTTATGTTATATTATATTATATTATATTATATTATATTATATTATATTATATTATATTATATTATATTATATTATATTATATTATATTATATTATATTATATTATATTATATTATATTATATATTATTTGGGATTCACAAAAATGGGATTTTTTTAGAATTCTACATAATCTACTTCTAAGATTCACTGCTAGAGACAATGATCATTTTTGTAATAGGATGTTTGTCTCCAAGCCTAACAGTTACTGAGATAAAGTCCTTGTGTCAACTTCCTTATGTGCCAACTAGCCCTGTTTTTTCCTAAATGTTTCTCTCTCTCTCTCAAGCGGTTGGACATACTGGACACTGGAGGCAGAGCAGAAGGGAGGGCACAACAGAACAAACTGGCTCAGGGCAGACTTACAATCCCCTTACACTTATTAAGTTGCATAACCGCAAACTGTCACCCAAATTTTCACAGAAATTAGTCAAGGTGCTTACTGGAAAAAGAGAGGGGGAGAGAGTGAGAAGAAAAAAAAGACCCTCTTTATGAGAACATGTGCTAACTGAATGAAAACTCATGTGTTACTATAGAGCATTGTATCTAAACAGTATGATTACAGTATAGAGGACAGCTGCGAGCCAGCCATATCACTGTAAAGCGGAGAAATACGCCCTGATCCCATGTCTTATGTAAGCGCTCTTTTGTCAGAGCTGTTAACTGGGGGGCGCTTGTGTTTGTGTGTGTGTGTATTTGACTGTTTGTGAGGAGGGGTCAGAAGAGACTAGCATCATGTGTAACAGTTCTGGCTACAGGCCAGCTCTTTCAAACACCGCATGCAGCCTATAATTGGGTCCAGGCCTTTCAGTTGTAAGTTCTGGAGCTGCTTGCAATTAAGAAAGCAAAAGATGAAGAATATGGACATTACAGAATAAAATTCATTAAAATATATATGAATAAATAAAAAAAAAAATAATAATAATAATATATATATATATATATATATATATGAATTTTATTCAGTAATGTTCATATTCATATTCCTTTTTTTTACATGGATCACAGGAATACTTGAATCTGAGTGGTCAGTTGCATCATCTAAAAAAACTGATACCGGTGCAACTTTCATGTCTTTCTTGTCACACTGTGGATTTATTTTTTGCAACCAGCTCTATTGTGCACTGATTATTGATTGTTTTAAATATGACCTGGAAAATGTGTTGATTCCTATTGAAATTATTTAATTTCGCCTGTGAAATCCAGTAAATCTAATAGGAAACTTTGCAGATTCCTAATTTGAAATCATATCAAAATCTGTATGGGGAAATTGTTCACAAATTCCCAACAAATTTTGCCTTATTTGGACAGATTGTTCTGTACATTGTAGTGGACTATTTTGTCTTAACAGAGGTCAGATAGCATAATTTCTACTCGTATCAAAATTGCATGTCCACGTATTTATTTATTTGGTGTATAGTTATACAATAAAAAGAAATGTAAAGTTAATTGCCAATCATTATCACAAAATACAAAGTGTTTATGACACCAACATAGACTAATTATTTTAAATATTAAACACGTGTTGCAGAGATTCTGTTTTGATAATAGCCACCAGAATTTTTAAGGCTCTTCTTGCGATGTTCACATTTTCTTGTAAAAATATTATGATTGCTAACAAAGATGAACAGAGAAACTCACATAAATTTTGCTACTCAAACTGCACTCCAACGCCAAACTGTTTTAACACTTTGGCTCTAGAGCAGCTCTGGAACAAATCTGACTATTAAATTACTACCACCTTTAGAGCTGGTTGAAGAACGTTTGACTTCATGGATCAATTTGTCTCAAAACCTTTTCCGCAGCAGGTGGGGATTAGTTATGTAACCTAAAATGAAGGTGGTCCTATGAAATTTCTCCCTGAATCCAATTCAAATGAGACAATATACATAGACGTCAACGAGTTTGTAATGCACTGTAAAAACCTACAGTCAATATTTACCTTTCAAGAATAAAAGTCTCTTTTATTCCCACCTAGAATCTATTTAATGAGACGCCAATGACGTCATCTACTGCCTCGCTTTAGTTTACTGTCAGTGGAGCCACAATGCGGAACTTAGCCGGAGTGTCTATGTCCCAGTTTGAGCTCTATAAAACCGCTTTGGGGCTCTTTGAGAGTTGATGTGATTGATGGTCGGCGTGTGAATACTAAACAGTGAAAGTGGTGACATGCTGAGAGTGCTACACAGAATAGGGTGAATGGAGTGTGTGTGCTGTGCGCATGCTTATGTGTGTATCCAAAAGCTTGATGCTGTTCTAGGGCGTCTAAACAGAGTTAAGCTCTGACTATCTGCCCTCGCTGCCAATGAGTCAAAGCACAGGCTCAGAGAAAGCATTAGTGACGCCTCCAAAGCTACAAATGATTGCAACACAGCTGTTTGCAAATACACCTTCATGTTGTGGTATAAAGCAACGAAAGCTCTTTGTTAAGTCAGTTGATCCCTGCTGGCCCCTAAATCTGGTCTGTGGGGGGTCTTGTGGTGTTTTTTGTTTTTTTGTCCAAAAAATGTGTGGCCTATACCAACCGAACTGACTGTTAGTTGCTGTTTTAGCAATGACATTCACAACAATTTATTGAATTGGAGGTTGTGTTATTTTAGGAGTCCTTCCACTCCACTGCTTCAGTCAGATGAATGGCGTCCAAAGTGTTTTGTCTTTTTTTTTTTTTGGATTTTCTCTGCTGACACAATAAAAAGCAGCAAGTGTTTTATTGCAACAGTGAATCATTTCCCCATTAAATCAGACACCCAGCCTGACATGCATTTTGGATGAGCGTGAGTTTGTGTTTGACCCTTGAGATGTGCTGTGGTGAATACAACACAGCTTTTTATGCTTTCTCATGATCAGCATGAAGAGGAGTACTATCATTCTTGGGAATAAGAACTTCTTTCTTTTCTAAGCACTTCCAAATACAGCATTTCTTTATTGACTTTTCAGTTGCTGAATGAATGTGAAAGCATATTTGTGTTTTCCCTCAAAGCTGTGATCAAGTCACGTCAGAATGATCGTATTTATGAGCTGGGCACCCATGAAAGCAACCACCATCATAAAGTTTTAATTACTTGTGGGGAACTCTTTATATCCAGAATTTCTGAATTGGAGGAGTCAAAAATTAAAAGTGTAATTACTAAAGAAATGTGGTATTTGATCATAATAAGAAGTTGTGAATAATGTGGTTTATACATTGTAGTAGTTTATTGTAATTTGCTAGTTTTACTAGATTATGTTACCCATCATTCTCTGTGGCCATCCTTTGCTCTTTGTGTTATGAAGCAAATCTTCTTTGTTGGGAATTGAAAAAAGAAATAGGTAACTCATAAATATGAAAATGTACTGTAACTTTTGAGCAAGAAAACCCATAACATTTTTTTTTATTTGGTTAATTTTATTATCAGATAAATGATAAACCATTTATTTCATACATTTATATTTATCTGATCATTTTTGGCCAGGTAAACATGATATCTTTTATTTTGTTTTTTTATTTTTGTGCCATTTTAAACACACATTACTATATAAAAAATCATGCACAAAAACTGCACTAAAAATAAAATGGATTGTACTGTTAATTGCACGATCTACAGCATATAGTAAATAAGATTATATTGTAATATTATTGTTAATCTTATTAAAAATATATATTACATAACTTACAAATACACAAAATGTACATGTGGTTAGTATATGAGCATTTTAGTGTCAGAAACATGATGTTTTTGTGTGTTGTAGAGGTACTAGACAAATTACGTCAAAGTACTCTTAAAAAAACACACAGAAAATATACTGGTAATTTTCTGCCAGGATGTTATCCATTAATTTCACAGACATTTCAGTGCAACACAATGCAGTACACAATTCAGGTAAACACCTGTCAAAAATAAATAAATAAGGAAAATACTGAGCCCTTTTTTGTAGATCAAAATGCACCAGATTGTCAATTTAGGAAGACGTGGCTAAAACCATTGCATCCACTGGGCATTCTGGATTCATCCAGGTCACACCCAGAGAACAAATATACAGTCCATTAACAGAGACTTCCTCAGAAACCCTCCCCTGACTGCAGATCTGCTGACTTAATTCAGCCCCAAACCCTCCTTTTATCACAAGTACATCATAGAGTTCAGAGAGGGGTCACCGCATCTCTGCTGCATGAGAGGCTGATGAGCAATAAGAGGAGGAAAGCTGAAGCATATAGAGAATACATAAAAATGCTTTTCTTGTGTAACATTAATTTAAAGACATTAAGCTAAAGCAGAGTCAACAGGTGAGTTGCATCACTGAATGAGTCCAAAGCATTTGACTGTAACCAGAAAGCTGTCCTCCAAAATTCCCCCTTTCCCAAGAAAGCTGTTTGACCATAAGCTGAGTTTAACAGCTGAAATCTCAAAGGGGAGATGGGATGGAGAGATCAGATAGGACATTTGAGTTGAAGCACAACAGTTTCTCTCCCACTCACTTTCCTCTCTGACCTCTCCACCCTATCTGCATTAATCATCAACACACGTCCAGAGAGCAACGGGCCCAGTTCAGTCTCAAAACACTGAGCTTTTGAATGCATTTCATTTAGTGTTGATTTATGGATATTCCTACTTAAACTCTAATAATAATGTTTTTGACAAAGTTCAGCTTTAGCATGCATGTAAAATTTGCAATCGTTCTCTTCCAGGAAAAAGAACCAAAATAATGATGACTCATCCTGCACTACAAAGATCAGATGTCCAATCAGATGCTCTCTAGAGTGAGAATAATGTCCCACCCACCTGTACCACATGCAAGTGTGATAATGTGATGATATAAACCCTTTCATTTCCACATGTTTTGCAGTTTCTTTTTTTAATTTGGTTACTTTTAGGCCTATCACCAGATAAATGGTATATTCTTACTTTCATACATTTTTTGTCCAATGCAGCTATAGTGCACATAATGTGTGGTCTATTTTTTTACACACATTACTGTGTAAAATATGCAAACAAAATTTTGTTTTGTTTTGTGAAACTATATCAGGGTTCCTCATATCCTGTCCTGGAGGGTTGCTGCCCTGCAGAGTTTAGCGCAAACCCTGATCAAACTCATCTACCTGTGATTTTCTATCCTGAAGACCTTAATTAGCTTCCTCAGCTGTGTTTGAGCTAAACTCTGCAAGTTCGATATTCTATAGTTAGCTATATTCTGCTTTATATTCTAGCTCAAGCCTCAAACAATTCTCCAAATATGGCTTGGTTTCTGGGTCTCATTCCATTTGTCACATGTGTAATTGTGTTAGTTGGTGTTGCCTTGCCCAGATCCGGTATTTATTCAGCATGTCTGTGCGGGAGAGGAACAGCAGCCGTTATCTCCAGTGATAATAGCAGTGTGACATAAGAGGATCCGTCAGTGTGGGTCCAGCCATGTTTTGGAGAACAAAAGAAAAACAGAGTTAGCAACATGGAAAAGCAATGCAGAACCGGCTGTGACCAGATTTATTGAATAAAAACATTTTAGCCAAGTCATTATAAGTGCTCAGAGAGTGATAAATACTGTAAGCAAAGGAAAGCATTACACATCATCTCACATAGGCTACACACATACACTCAAAACATTATGCTAACATGCTAAAAAATGCCTGCTGATGCGGAAAAAGTCATATGACTGAAATGAAAAGAATATGCCACTTCATATGCACCTATGTTGAAGCGTAAAGATGACATTAGACTATGATCTGTTTTGTGACAGATTGTGTTGGCTATGCTTAGATTCAGAGAAAATGTATGTAAACTGATATCAAATCAATCTAAAAACTTTGTAGCCATCTTTGATCTCATTAAGTAGTTACTGCATTTTGCAATTGTATGGCAGAATACTCAAGCTACAGTGAAGTAAGGTAGGACGATTTAGAAAATTACCAGCAGTCAACTGTTTCTGCCAATAAAAATGTCTAACGTTATGCTATATGGAATCAGTTACGTAACTGCTGGAGACGGCCAAGAAGAATACGCCAGCATATGGAAACCTCAATTATATCCCCTGGCTGCGCTGCACTGGACAACATATTACTCTATTGCTCTGATTTCACCCACTATCCAGTTCAACCATATATGATCAGTTGCTTATGGGATTCCCCCCCCAAAAAACAAAAAAAAACAACTTGGAGGAGTCACAGACATGCACATAGACGAAGAAATGATAAAGACACCGCACTGTTGTTATAGACAGTATCTCAGACCTGATTCACATCCAAAATGTGCAGGAAAATCACTGGCGTGTAATGATGACAGCAGATTGTTTGTCATACGTGGACTGCCTCCCCTTTTCTGCGTCTCATGTGAATGTGTGAGACCTGTGCAATGGCTCATGACAGGGATCCAAGCACGTTCTCAATGAGATAAATCTGCAGTTTCCACTTATCTGCCTTATCTCCTGGAGCCATCCCTGCCTCCATCCACCCATTTCTTTGTAAAAACACGGCATAATTCCAGCTCTTTTTAATGGGTGATTCATTGGCATAATATAATTACAGTTATTTTCGCCTCATCAGCTCCCAAACCAACCAGCCCAACCACAGTTTACTGGTGTAGAACTCCAGAAATGCTTCTTTTAGATTTGTTTAATAGTAGTATAACATAATTGAAAATATTTTATTTATATAATAAAATATGGCTACTTTTCTCATATATATTTTATATTCATTTTATACACACACTACCGTTCAAAAGTTTGAGGTCAGTAGGATTTTTTGAATGTCTTTTAGGCTCACCAAAAATACAGTAAAACAATAATATTGGTAAATATTGTTACAATTTAAAATAACTTTTTTCTATTTTTAATATATTCCTGGTGGCAAAGCTGAAGTTTCAGCCATTATTTCAATCTTCAGTGTCACATGATCCTTCAGAAATCATTCTAATATGCTCAAGTAACATTTAAGTAAAATTTAGGATTCTTTAATGAAGAGAAAGTTCAAAGAACAGCATTTATTTGGAATGAAATACTTTGTAATATTATTAATCTATATAAATTACATTATAAACATTAGAAATGATACTTTTTATGAATTTAAATGCACTCTGGCTGAATAAAATTGTATTAGAACTCAGTTGTTTTATGACCCTTCGCCAAGACGCCTTGTTACTGTGACAAGCCATGCCATTCTCACGCCACATATCATTTTCTCACATGGTGAAAAATACATTGCAAAGCAAAGAGGAAACTGACAGACAAGTCACAGAGCAGGTTACTTTTGAAACAAAGTCTTAGCTTTTTAAATTATTTTGTGGCTCTTTAATGTGTCGTGACAGATCGCTGTAGCGCCTCAGTTCAAGCGGCATGCGAAATGATCATCTCTTCCCCTTTACTAGTTATAGCATTACATAAACATGAATGAAAATCAGAAGACATCTTGTTTCAACTGTGAAAGGACATCAATACACAATTATTCAAGTTCAGGCACACAACCCGACATTGAGCTACTCTCTTGTCTGGTTTGTTTGTCAGACAAAAATGGTGGACTCGGCGTTCAATCAAACTCCCTGTGAACGGTCAAATTTATTATGTATTTGAATTGCCTTGAGCATACTATGATTTATTAAATGTATTACTTATGTGGGATAAAGGGTGCAAATGACATTTGAATTTTTGATATTTAATCTAAATTACTCAATATCACTCCCGCAATGACCGAATGACCTAATGACCAGTATTTATAGGCTGTGGACAGCATGAGACGTGAGAGGAAGGTTGGATTGCTCATTAAGACAAGTTGCAGTGTGGTAGACACTCTAATCTTCTATAATCCCTGTTGTCTGAAATGCAACATTCCCATCTCCTCTCATCCACGCTCTGCTAGTCTCCAGTGCTCAACTCGTTATATTCCAATTATCAGCGATTGTGTTTCGCCCCTTCGGCATGAAAGACACAATGAATAAAAGATCAGTGTTTTTCTAAGGTCCACGTCAGCTGACATTGGAGTACAGACACATCTGTTTAATTCAAGTGTGAACGTGGCCTTGGACGAATAACCTGATACTAATTTTGAGAGAATGTGTTCTTTAGAAGGATTGTACAGTGCAAGTTTATAGTAGTTTGTTATTGTTTAATTTTGAACAAACATTAAAAAAATACTGTGTTGCAATTCCCACAGATGTCTTCTGCTGCTGAGGACACCATAAGGGCTGCAGCTGTAATAGATACAACAGCTGGGCTAATTTGTTGAGAAAAACAGTTATGAGTCATATTAATGTTTGTTTATTGCGTGATTCTGGATTTCGTCTGCTTTTATTATTTTTGGTGTGTATTTATGACTTCATACCCTGGTACCTTGGGAAAGATGGTCGTAGCTTCTGTGTTTTTGAGTGCACATGAACCCTTCTGACAGGATCTATGTATTTCCATGGAGATTCGAAAGGGTCATCAGTGGAACAATTGACTTGTGCATCTGCATCATGACAGCTGGGCTCACCCCATTAGTATTCAGTTCAAGGCCTGGTGAATACAACCACTTTCCAAAAGAGACACGCATTCAACTCAAGCATATTGTCACAGATCAAGTCCATCTATCATGGCGTTCTTGGTCTTGACCGTCCATAAACCATCACATATTTACCATCTAGTCTGGTTCAAAGGCATTGGACTGTGAGTGTCAGAGAGAGATCAGATTTCTGATAAAGTTGCTAAAGTCTGAGACCACAAGTGAAAATGTTGTTTTCTATTTTCTATTACAAATTATATTATCTGCAGAGTATAAACTGTATAAAATGTATGTTTTTTAAAAAATGTTTTAATATTTGTAATGTCCATGACTACAGTTGATGTCAGAAATGAGCTTATTTCATTAGTGAGCTAGAAATGTTGCTGAATCTTAAATATTTATGATACATTTTATGGCATAAATGAACCTCTTTGTTTATTTCTCTTTAACTAGAATTTTAAATCCCAAATTTTCAATGTGGTCTCAGACATTTGGAACCTATTAATTTTATACAGTGTATACAAACAAACAAACAAATATAAAATGGGTTTTTATTGCATCACAAATAATATAAAAATACAGTGAAAACAGTAATATTGTGAAATGTTATTAGCATCATTCTAATATGCTGATCTGTGCTGAAAGAACATTACTTATTATTATCACAGTTGTGCTGCTTAATGTTTTTGTGGAAAATGTGTTTTTCAGGATTCTTCGATAAAAAGAAAATTCAAATGAACAGCATTTATTTGAAATTGAACAATTTAAAAGTAATCACTGTCACTTTTGATCAATTTAATACATCCTTGATTTAAAAAATATTTAAAACAAAACAAAACTTTTAAACAGTGGCATAAGTATAAACATTAACCAACTCTTTATTATTTTTTTGCCGTTTTATAGTTTAGTTACATCATACAGAACTGCCATGCCATGTATGTAAGGTGAATGTTTAACACGTTGAGACTCAGAGCACAGTGATGTAGCCTTGCAGCGATCAGCCGTGTTCCCATAGAGCCCTCCAAAGACTCACAGTGACCCAAGGCAGACATGCCAGTGATCCCAGCTCCCCTTTGTGCCAGGTTACTAAACGCTAGAGTGATCAAAACAGGGCCAAGTCCTGCCTCCTCCATCCCTCTCTTTTCAGCCCTCCCCTTCTCTCTCTCATTCTTGTTCGTCTGTCCACTGCCTCCCAGGCTGTCTGTCTCCAATAGTGATGTGCGGTGAACAATGGTGAACTCTTTGTACCATGAAGTGCTATGGAGGCAGGGCCGCATGAAAGGGCACTTTCAATAATAAGCCTTTTTCTCTGCTAAATTATTGCAGAGAGTATTAAGGCGAGACACTGCAGTTGAATAGGGTAAAATAATGTACTAATAGTTATCGCCTTACTTACCTAGTTGATTGATTACATTGATAATTGCAAACATTTTTTGTATTACAAGTTTTCTAAAATGTTAGGTTTAAATATGCAAATGAGGTATTATTTAATGAAATATGCACTAATTTGCATACATTTCTAATACAACAATCTAAACACTGGATGAAGTCAGTTTCAAAATTCTTGTTTAATTTTTTTTGATATATTACAGTCAAAAGTTTTTACAGAGGGAATTTTGGGTATCTCATTTTGTCACTCCATAATTCAGAAAATACTCGGAACAGACAGAAAACACTATATTTTGACAATTTTGGGGGGATTAAAATGTTGTATATAATCAAGCAAATTATATATGAACAAATCACTCTGTAAAAACCTTCAGGATATAGACAGGAATAAAAATGTAAAGTTTGGTGTGTGTAAGTGCTACTGAAGTGGAGATTTATGGCTCAGTGTAGGAGAAAATACTAATTTTGAGAAAACGGCCTTTAAAAATATGTATTGTAATTGAAATCTATTGACACAAATAGATAAAGTGCTATAAAAGAAACACTTCACAGTGTCTTTTGGATGTTTTCGTTCTACTAGTCTGAAAAAACACTTCATGAAAAACCAAAAAGCCCAAAATCTCAAAATTGACAGGTGCATGAAAAAACAGTGTTTTTGCCTGCAGTGTCTCCCCTTAAACAATCTGATAACAAGTGACATGCATCATTATGGGAGATAACTGAGATAGAATGCATTAACATCAACTTCTGTTACTACTGAAATAATGAGTAGCTCAACTGTGACCTTTAGGATGAATGTCCACTGACCAAGCTCCCTCATACATATTACATCAGATTATTAAGTGAGTTTGGCTGCGTGGTGCTGACAATAGAGAGCTGGCCACAAATCACTTTAAACGCCAGCCAGTCAAGGCTTTAAGACCAGGATGCAGAGTATTGCCACCCAGGCAGTCTTTGAGTGATTTTTAGGCCTGTTTATCTGACATCTGAGGCCCAAACATTCAGTTTACTGCCTCCTACTTGGAAACTTATAGTATTTTTCAAGTGAGATACAGCAAAATTTTGTCTCATATTTTCTTAAAGTCATAATGATATTGAAATTAATCCCATATCTATACTTTAAACTAGTGTTATTGATTTTATTGTGAACAATTCACATGTGTACAGTACGTTTCATGTTTTAAATATTTTTTGACCTCCTATTTTTTTCATCTAAATATCATAACTCAGTCTTCTCTCTGTTGACGTATGCCAGACTTCTCCAATCAATTCATGTCTGCATCTAATCAACAACAGATTAACAGAATCAAGTCCCCAACATACAATTTTTCTTTTTCGATAGTCTATTTCCCTCAAATGTAGGAAATTATCTGTCGCTACGTCCGTTACATTGCATATTTAACTAAATAAATGCAAGACCTAAAGTAAAAATGAGTGAATTTAAAGTATGGAATGGAAAGATACAATGAATATCAGACAAACAAAACTGAAATCTCTGAATTAACTGAACTTTTCAAAATCAAATCAGTATTTTGATTCATCTCAAATCAAATCTTTTGAATCAGTTCACTAAAAAGATTCTTTCTTTAGGGTACATGGGCAATAGGTGACGATAGGTGAATTCTTTGTTATAAGTGAGTCACTGAATCATTTCTCAACTAATTTGTCCAAGCTTTGTTCCTTCAGTTCCTTAAACAATCATTCAATGAAGGTCGTCTGTTTGTTCATTAGGTCTAATTAATCAAATGCTCCTTTCTATATGCTATAAAATGCTATATGCTCTTAGCCTTCTATAGTCACAGTGCACTATATTTCATTTACTGTATACAAAATAAAGTGAATGAGTGGATGAGTGATTGATTTTGGAAGGTTTTGAACGAGTGAACGAGTCAGTTCGTGTGAGTTAGTGAACAAGAATGGTTTGTTTAAAACAAAGAATCATTCATGAAATGATACACTACTATGAAAACTTTCAAAGAACGAAGTCCAACAACTTTACATATCCAACACAGGGCTCATTTAAGCTTAGTGTCTAGTGAAACTTGTCTTCCTTTTCACCACGTTAATCTGTCAAGCCTGAGAGTAGCTTTCGCCTTTTCTGGACACACAACAACGGCGGTATTCAGTGTGGTTGTGATTTAGAGTGTGCTACTTGGTCCCAGAGTTAAATCTTTAGCATTTGTCTGCATAGAGGTTACTGTGCTACAGGATAAACAACCGCTGTAAACAGCACACTGCGTTTGAAAGTCAGAAACACTGATGCACTGATCGCAGATGAAGGCACCCAGTCAAAACCCTTGCTGTTAATGCAATGCACGACTCTCTGGTGTGTTTTCCCAGTCACCTTAAACTAACAAGCCATATGCTGTTCTGCAAGGCACTGAAAAAAACATGAGGAATCTGGTTGTGTCTACGCTGTTTATGCTATTAGTGTCATAAAGAGTGGACTGATGCATAAGGGCTTAGACTCAAACAACCTGTGGAGTAACTGAAAACTCTTGATGTACTGCAGCATACCACAAAATCTGTAGGCAGTTAGATGCATTTACATAGTGTACAAACTCTTCAACACCTGCAAAGTAACTATGCACATTTACTGCTAAGCATCTAATTTCTTCAATGAAACATGCCTTCATTTTAACATTTAACATAAAGAAAACTGGTAAAAACAAACTAAACTATAGCATTTCTAGTCCTGTCGTGACAGCAATTGTGATACTGTTTTGTGCTATCGCACATTCTTTGCCCTAAGGTTTAACCTGGCACAGATGCAAGCCTTTCTAATCATTACTTTGAGCTGACATAACCTCCCACATTTCAAAATAACATCCTGGTGCAGACAGTGTGATGACAATTTTAGATTCCAAGGACAGTTAACTTCCCTTCTTCCTGGTTACCATTGTGCTCTTGTGATAGCAGAGCTCCTCAGGGAAGAATGCAACCCCCCTTTTTCCATACCACAAACTCACTTTTACATGCAAGACATAAAGCTTGTGGGATGCTGCAGTACATACTGTATGTTTACTACAGTTGTGTCTGGATGGTACCTTCTTAAATTGACCGAAATTATCATTATATACTTCAAATTAGTCACACAATAGTATGATAATATGTGCATTACCATATACATTGCATTACATAAAACGTTCTAATGTTTGTTATTGTTTTTAATGTAATGTTTTTGAAAGAAGTCTCTTACACTCACAGTAATATTGTGAAATATTATTAAAGTTTAAAATAACTGTTTACAATTTGAATACACTTTACAATGTAATTTATAGTTGTGATGGCAAAGGTGAATTTTCAGCAGCCATTGTTCCAGTCTTCAGTGTCACTTTGCATTTATACTGTAAGAAGAATCTAAAAAAGTTTTTGTTTTGATTTGTTAGACATTTTTGTTCACCTCATAATTCCCATATTCCTTTTTAAAATGTGGAAAATACAAAATATGAATAAAAAATGGGTATGTACAGTATGTCCAAATGTTTGACTTGTAGTGTACATGACTGTATAAATAAAAGCATGTTAACTGCAGCATGTTTGTTTACATGTTGACATAGCTCTTTGAGCTCAGATTCCTTTGTTCAGTCATGTATCTTTGACATATATAGAGAGCCAGGAAGGATCTAAAACAAACAGGACATGTGAACAGAAAAGAGATATGCAGCCTATACATCCTGAGGCATTATGCAATGAACCCAGGACCAATGTACAGCCATCTGGAGAAGATGTGGAAGCAGCCCCGTTCTTGGGTGTTGAAATTATATTAGATTTTCTAGAAGAGCTTCAAGTGTCACAGCAGGAATGCCTTGATGACAGTAACTTTTGGCTCTGCACTATGAACTCTCTGACCTTTTTGCTTGTTGATTTCAAACAAACAATTTTTTCGTTTAATCGTGAGCTGATTATACCATCATAGAAAGATTAAGCAAAACCATTTTATGTAATACTCTTTGTTTCATATGCTCCACATTATGTTCGTGTGTAATAACATCCATTAGTCATTACTGAATGACATGTGGTCTACAATTTATAGAGGGCAATTTACATCAACCATGAAGAACTGTTGCCCAAACATCCATGATATGCTTTCAAGTATGGAATCTTGATTTCATTTAGACAGTTTTGACTCCTTCACGCTATTTTCCTGATCAATCTGGTGTAGTCTGTGTTGTAATTATGGATTCTGGGGTTAATGTAAGGGTAACATACACTCACAATTATAAATTGTGGATATAAAAACAAAATATAATTTATTAGTTGTGAAAGGTACAAAGAGATCAGCCCTGTAAAATGTGGTTTAAATTATCATGAGTTAGTGTGGTTTTTCAGAACAGATGCAATTCGCACATATAACTAACTACCGCCTCCTAGTGGTTATTTGAAAGCACTTGGAGTTTTGGAGTAAAACAGATCTAAATAATATATAAAAGAGTGAGTTTTAATAGAAAATGCAAAAAAATACTTAATTGTTTACATTCAGATTTGCATACATTTCTGTCAAATACACAAAACATAAATCTAATAAATAAATAAATAAATAAAAACAACTTATTTTATTTTATTAATTTATTTGAGAAAAATCGTGCATTTTTTTTGTGTCATTTTGCAAAGAATTGTTGACCTTTATTTTGAAAATCTCAACAGGAAGTAGCTGCTCCACAAACTTCCGACTAGGATGCGCGAAACCCTCTGAGGGATTTCCCTTTATTTGATATCCTTGTTGATTGCCTTGAAAGAGAAAAACACAGCATAAACAGGCTAGAAACACAACGCCAGTCATGTCAGAGACATACGGTAGGGTGACTAATTTTCCCTTTCTCCTGCCGCACTTCTTATCGACAGCATAGCATGAATTTTAGCAAGTGTCCCGAGCTCATTCATCACAGTATTTGCTTACAAGCTCTGTTCAGTGCCAGCTAGGCAGCAGCTATCTGTCTGCCATATGTTTCATCTTTCGACGCAATTCATATAAGTGTTCATTAACCTTTGATTAGTCAATTAAAACAGTACTTATAGTAACAATTACTATAGAAAGACCTTTATTTATTTGGGTATAACTTGATGACAAATCACTTTAATGCCTACATTATTTTGATTATGACCAGTGTCTGTAGTCTTATTAACGTTTTGATATAGTAACATTCCTATACTATGCTATTATTGTGAGAATTCTGTATAGTTTTTGTCAAAACATCTTTATTGTTTTTGTTTTCCTCCCCTTTAGATTTCCTGTTTAAGTTTCTTGTGATCGGAAATGCAGGAACTGGAAAATCTTGTCTGCTTCATCAGTTTATAGAAAAAAGATGTATGTCAGTTTCTGTTATCTTATCATTAAAAACATTCAGAAACAAATCTATGATATGTTACACAGGTCATTGTTCTGTTGCTGATGTCTTTTCCTTGTTCTTCCAGTCAAAGATGACTCGAATCACACTATCGGGGTTGAATTTGGCTCGAAGATAATCAGTGTGGTCAATAAGTTTGTCAAGCTCCAGATCTGGGATACAGCAGGACAGGAGCGTTTCAGGTGTGTTCATACGACTGTGTCATATTTCTAAAACTGTTTCCCTCTTAGATTGGCCACGTTTGTAAGGACCACTCTGTGAGATTTGGTTTATGATGATAATTTCCAGATTTTCAGTTCTCAGGCAGTCAGATGGTGGAGCATTTGCGGAGGGAGTGATTCAAGTCCAGATTGCACGTAGGAGTTTATAGTACCTTGCACAGATTCATTTGTCAGCGCTATCAACATGCACTTAATTTGCACTGAACATTTGCCAGCAGCTTCCTTAGAGCCAAAATAGCCTCAGCGCATTTAAATGAAAATATGCTGATGTCACACGAACCATGTAGGTTTTTTGTGTGTGTTTATACATAGCTTTGAGACTTATTAAAAAGATTAAAAAAACTATCCCCCGGTTTCCCAGACTAAAATGCATGTTTGAGCTGTCTCAACTGAAAATATCTAGCTCTGCCATATCTTAAAATATGTCAGTGTCATTGTTCCGTGTCAAGATGCACACCTGTAATGTTTTCTTCTAAGGCATTTTTGTAAAATTGCTTAAATATCTTAATTTAACTAAGGCCTAGTCCTGGTTTAAGCTAAGCCCTGACATGTGAAACCGGGCCTATGATTTTATTTTTTTTTTTCTTTAGTCTTGTCTTTACTTGCACAGGGCACCAATTAAGCCAAATGTGCCTCTGGTGCTCCTTTAAAAAATTATAATATAAATGATTATATAGAAATATACAACAACAACAAAAAAAAGCCTATATTTTTTATTTTAATTTAAGTTTTAGTTAATTTGTTGTGTGCTATTTTAATTTCTATTAGTTTTTATCAGTTTTATTTTATATTTTTATTTAGCATTATTTTTACTTTATTTTTATTTCAATTTTAGTTTTAGAAATTTTAATACTTTATATTACTTTAATTTAGTTAGTTTGGAAGGCAACATTTTTAAATTTATACATATTTATTTTACTATAAATAATTTTAATTTGTGTATATGTGTGTGTGTGTGTGTGTGTGTGTGTAAAATTAATATATTAATAGCTTTTAATAAAACTATTAATATCTTTTGTTAACAATGACAGGGGCACAATGCCCCTGAGAGAAAGCTATTTATTGCATTTGGAAAGGGAAAAGAGTTTGTTTTTCGTTACAGTTACATAATTATTTAAAAAAATCACAAGATAGCTTGAAGCAAAATATTATGCAATTAGTCTCTTCTTCAAACAGCACTGAGAAGAGCTTTTGGCACTGTTGTGCTCTGTTTGCTGCTACAGCTCATTTTATTATACAATAATGTACATTAAAACGTTGCGTTACATGTTTATTTCAGAATTATGAGGCTTAATACTTCATAGCAGTAAACATGCTGTAGGTTGAACAGAAACATGTCAGTCCGGCTAATGTTGAAGGAGGTCTGAGCCATACACTCCTGCTATTGTGAACAGATATGATTAGACTAGCGGTCAATTGATATTGATTTTGCAGCACCTAGTGATGTTATCTAGACGGCAGGATGGCTGATTGCTGATATAATCCCAATATACTATCCAGAGTACTATTTAATGTCATTTGGACGTCAATGTTTTAGCACTTATTTTTTTAAGCATTTGCATTCGCTTTCTTCATTCTAGTACCTTCACAATTTAATTACTATGTACTTTAAGTACTTTAACTTCTTTCATTTCCAGGAGAAAAACAAATTTCACCCTAATCTCACTGATTATTCTGTTTGAAGTTAAATGTGAATGGCAATTCAGCCTTTAAGCAAGCATTTATTTTACATAATATTTACTCAAAATGGACTAAAATATACAATGTTCCAAAGTTTGGAGTCAGTAAGATGTTTTAATGTTTTTAAAGAAAGCCTCTTATGCTCACCTAGGCTGCATTTATTTGATTAAAGATACAGTAAAAATTGTGAAATATTATTGCAATTTACAATAACTGTTCAGTAATTTAATATATTTTAATATATAATTTATTCCTGTGATGACAATGCTGAATTTTCAGCAGCCATTACGCCAGTCTTTAGTGTCACAAGATCCTTCAGAAATCATTCTAATATGATGATTTGGTGCTCAAGAAACATTTCTTATTATTATTGGTGTTGATTGTTATTTGATTTATTGCATCTTTGTTGAATAAAAGCATTAAAAGTAATCCTGAGCTTTTGAATGGTAGTGTATTTGAATAAAAAAAAAAAGGATTATATATTTCTAAAACTAATTACCAATGCCGAGTAATCTCTAAAATGACCAAATATCAGCCACATAATTGTTTGGCTGATATATTGGTTTGTCACTAGATTTGACCATCTCTTATCACAAACTTTTACAGATGTCACAGAGGTTTAATGTTTGTTCTCGTCAGGTCTGTAACACGCAGCTACTACAGAGGGGCAGCAGGGGCTCTTCTCGTGTACGACATCACTAGGTAAAGTCACAGTGCCTCTGCATAATATTATGTATTGCTCTTTTATTCCCAGATATTCATATATTTCTGGATGTTTACCTAGAGCTATGCTATGATATGCATTTATAGATCCTTAAGTCTGTTGATTTCTCACGCTTTCTGTCTCCGGATGTTAGTCGAGAAACATACAACGCTCTGACCAACTGGCTGACAGATGCCCGGATGCTGGCCAGCCAGAACATAGTGATCATACTGTGTGGAAATAAGAAAGATCTGGATGCTGACCGTGAAGTCACCTTTCTGGAGGCCTCACGCTTTGCTCAAGAGAATGGTGCGTATGTCAGACAAGCAGTTCCCGGCCGGTAACAATTGTAGAATATTGTAGTGGCACCTAATTGTTTGAATGAAGTAATACATGACTTCAGTTCATCAATTAATGTCATTAAGATGTTTTTAACTTCAAACCATTGCTTTTGGCTAAAATAAGTCCTCTATCCATAATATCCTTTTAAGCAAAATTATGATTATGTATTTGACAAAATATCTGCTTGCATATCTTGACTGTACCACTAGAGGTCAATGCAGTATAGTATGAGTAGCATAAACCTGAAGAGCACACCAGACATCTGACTGCATTGAGATCACAAGGGCTTTTTCAGAGGCTAAACACTGATTGGTTATTGGTGCATTACCATTGTGGATATACTGAGTGCTTATAGATCTGTGGTGTTATTGTTAACTAAAATTATTAAAAAATTGTTTGCATTCATTGAAATTAAGCTAAAATAAAATACATTTGGATACTTAAGCAATGTTGCAATGGCAACTAAATGAAATAAAATACCTTATGTAGAAGTACTAAAATGACTTAAGCCAAATCTAAATAAATTAAAGCTAAATAGAAAAAAACTAATAAAAATGACAAAAGCATATAACAAAAATTACAATGAAAACTGAAAATACGAAAATAAAATCCACATCAAAATATTAGTAAATACTATAATAATATATAAATAATACTAAATAAACAATATTACAGAATATTTTGCAATATATTCACAATCTTTAATTTTTTTTTTTTCAGTGAGTATTATTAAACAAAACGGACGGAATTGTGTATATCTTTGTTTTCAGAGCTCATGTTTTTGGAGACCAGTGCTCTAACAGGGGAGAACGTGGAGGAAGCCTTTGTCCAGTGTGCTCGGAAAATCCTAAACAAAATAGAGTCAGGTACAAAAATACCAGTGTCTTGTGCTGTTACTTATAAGCTTACAAAAACATTTGAATCACGCTGCTCTGCTTATCATTTGGTTGTGTAGGCGAGCTGGACCCAGAGCGGATGGGTTCAGGAATCCAGTATGGAGATGCAGCGTTGCGGCAGCTGCGTTCTCCCAGACGGGCTCAAGCAGAGAGTGTGCAGGAGTGTGGCTGTTAACACAGATCCCAGACAGCTGACCAACCAGGTGAAGGTCCAGAGGGTTCACTTCCTCTCTCTGCTTGCTTTCAAATCTTTTAAGGTTTCAGATGCTTTAATATTAGAAGCTGTTCTGAAAGGTTTCGGTACTTTTTTTTTTTTAACATTGTGATGTGCAATCATTTACATTATGTTTATTCTTTGATACTAATTTTCAAATTTTTGCTAATACTATAAACTTGATATCTAAATAGCTCTGATAGTAGTGTGACAGTTTGAATGCGTGAGGGTGGTAGAGTGCTGTTCTTCCTCCACTGACACTCTGTACCACTCACAAAGGCAACGTCCACTAAAAATAGCTGTGCTGCATTCAGATTTAATCAGATACAGTTGTTCACATTTCTCGGAACATCATTGCCTGCATATTATATTTAAGTGTCTTGTTCAGTGCGGTAGTGTTTTGTTTTTGTTTTTTTATGTTCAGTGTCCTTATTGTTTTTTTATAATTGAATCATATATGAAACTTATAGTTTTTAGCTGGAATTTTATTTTCTCTCACTTTTTCCTCACTATTTTCATTTCTTAAATGATTGCATTTTTCAAACATTGTGTCACTTAAATGTTAATGTAAGAATCTAAGGTGATATAAAAAAGAATGCAAAACAATGGGTCTGTAAATACGAACATAACATACTGTATTTATGTTGCAATCATTTGTAAACCATTTTTTATGTAGATATAGTTGCAGTGAATTGAATGAGACATTACAAAATTGCATTACACAGTGTTTCTTGAGTGAGGCCCAATCTAGATTCATGTTAATTTCTACATAAATTACCATTCAGAAGCTCAAAACCATTTTCAGCATTGATAATTATAAGAAATGTTTCTTGAGCAGCAAATCAACATATTAGAATGATTTCTGAAGGATCATGTGACACTGAAGACTGGGGTAATGATGCTGAAAATTCAGCTTTGCCATCACAGGAATAAATTATCTTTTAAAATATATTAAAATAGAAAACAGTTGTTTTGAATTGAAATATTAATATTAATTGAATATTAATAATTTATTAAATATTCAATCATTTAAATTAATATTAAATATTAATTTAAATGATTGAATATTACTGTTTTTGTCTTTTTTGTCAAATAAATGCAGCATTTGTGAGTCTAAGAGACTTCTTTCAAAAATTCTCAACAATCTTACCAACCCCAAACTTTTGAACAGTACTAATTTAAGGTTGTAAAAAAAGTATATATTCATAAATGAACCTAGATTATTAAATGCTTTAAAAAGTGTTGTTTCCAAATGTATTATCTAATGGTAATGACATGAACTGTATTGTAAAGTGATACCAATATACTTCATGATACATAATTTTAGCTTTAGTCAAAGTGTTTTCATAAATTGTCTGTAAAAGGATGTTGATAGCCGCCCCACAGCATCTCTACTGTATTTGGCATGCCCTAGCTGGGAGGAGATCTCTTCAAGAAGAGGTGCTATTTTAGTCACTGACACCCACCAAACGCTGCTCAAGTTTGCTTCTGCATGCCTTACGTACAAGTGATGATGACGCAACACCAGGACACATGCACACAAACAAATGGCCAAATGTTTCACCTTCTTCCACCCCCCTCATGAGGACAAACAAGTCCTTCAAAAGCCCTTCACCCTCTTATCAGTCAAATGCCACATGAGAGACCGTGTCAGGGGAATGGATATATTTAACTCCAGATCCTCCCAAATGCTTTCCAAGGTTTCTGAGGGGCCTTATTTGGAATGCGAGCTAGAAATAGAGATTCAAGGTGTCTTGAAGCTGCTCCTTCAGTTTGTAGACAAGAAGAAAAGCCTCTGAAAAGACCATCTATGTAATTACCTGCACTTTTTCTGTGTCCTTTGGCCAAGGCAGGTTTTGTGAACATGAGGAGGAGGACATTAGTGGGGAGTTTGATGTTTGGCTCATCGTGGTGGAGTGACTGTTTCCCTCACCTTACTTTTACTTCTGTTCTGACGCCGAGGGACCCCTGTGCTCCAGAAGGCTCCAGAAAAATGTTTACTGTCCCCTTCGGGCCCAAGCCAAGACATCTATGGTACCCAAAACCCTGAGGGTAGCTAAAAGACCCGGCCCTTGCTCCTGAGAATACTGCACTGAGCCCTTGCCTGTCTTTCCCTCTTTCATGTAGATGTTGTGTAGAGAAGAGTTTCTATTATCACCGTGGAGCATGTTTCATGGTTGCAGTACTATGGCATATTCATAAATGACTATATACAGCATATATATAGCTTAGGCATACTGCATCGCTGCTCTATGGCACGCGCCTGTAAATCTTATCAATGGAGTTTATCGTACACTATCTTGCTAGCACGTTGTTTGCTTTTATTTGCTTTTTATTATCATTTTTTTCCATGTCTGTTGTATTTTTTTGGTTATTATGTTTTAGGAAAGGATGCTAGAGTATTTCATAAAAGTGGTTTTTGACATTTATGTCAAGAAGGCTTTGTTTTTATATTATAATTTACATTCAAAACGAAAAATTTAAGGGCCAGCGCACATTTACCTTCATATCGCACTGTAATACATTGTCAGTATGAACAGCTTCAAAATCAGTGTTACATGCTCTATATTTATTGTAAAGCATTTTTGTGCTGCGGTCCCATTTTTAGGTGTCTTTTGGAATGGCACTGATGTGTTTGAACTGATTTCTTTTTCAAAAATATTGTTTTTTTTTCTTTTTGAGAAAATATTTGATTATTTTTCTCTACTTGTGCCCTGTTCTTCTTATACATTTTAAATGGACATATCTCAAATAAGCTTTCACTGAAAAATTTATGATAAATCATTGTGGACCTCGCTTCAAAATGCTTGTCGTTATGTCTTTATATGTTTGTAAAAATGGGACAGATTGCCAATAGTCATGTTTAACAATGCACTAAATGGTAGTTGGTTATACATTTTTCATTAACCTTGTGTCTACACTTTACATTGATCTTAAAAAAAAAAAAAAAAAAAAAAAGAATCTTTATAAATCTGTAGCACTGATGTAAAGAATTAAGGTCTGATTCAAAACCGACCTAATCAAATGTACAATTTAGCTGCTGAATGTAAAATCAGTGTTTGTAAAATCAATGTAATTTGTGTAAAACTTTCTAGACAGCTTTCTTCATGAAAATGCAACAATTTCTTTAAAAAAATGTTAAGGAACAATTCATAAAATTCATTCAGTTAAAGTGAATAAAGGGGGCATTTAAATTGCTGCATGGATCTGACACATGGATGAGGTCTTGTGCATTAGTGAGAACAGAGTTTCATATTTTACTGCACCAAACCTGTGAACAAACTATCCTTACCGACAAACATAAGAACTACTTTTATAGCCGTAATACACTTATGAAAAATGTTTTGTTTTATTTTACTTTAACATACCATTAACAGCAACCTGTTAAAAATGTTAAGACTGAAATCAGACTGTGTCCTCATAAAGAAAGTGTTAAGAAAAACTCATCGCATATAAACACATCTTACTTTCACAGGCAGTAATCTAAACACTTAAATTTTAATACCCTTCAAAACTGCTTCCATAACAGACAGTGGAATGGATATTCATCATATTTATGTAGCTCGTATACATTATGGCTGCATTATTCTTACGTTACAACCAACACTATTCACATAGTACGTGCCATAAATCACTATGAAGATATGTGGGAAAAAATACCTGTACATTTGTTCAGAGATTCTGAACTAAAAATACAGTTAAAAGTAGTTCAATACCCTTAAAATATAAATAGTGTACAAATATCCCAATATCATTATTTCTCAATAATAAGTTACATAAAATACAACAAGAAATACCTGAGTGCTACTAAAAACCAAATAACATCACACTGAATGAAAGTTATGCTTGATGATGAACAGCTGGAATTGCTTTTGTTGTATATGATCTCATTCAAAAATGATTTGTCATTTTGCTGTGAGTTTCATGTTTCATATATATATATAATGTTATTATATTACTGTTCTGATACAATACCACATGGAATACACCATTAGTGTGAATATACATAAAATAATACATCTCATTTCAAAGAACGCAGATATTAATATAACAGATCAACTGCCAATGTGAGATTATTTAAGTGTTGATTAATTAACACTACAAAGATCCATGTTGGCGCAAATGATTTCTGTAAAGTACAAAACAGATTTATTTACATTAAACCTACCTACTAACACAATGTAGATAATACGCAACATTACAATACATCACATTATATGTCTGTAATTGTCTGATAGTTACTGAACACATTTAAGTAATTGGCTAAGAGTGTAAAGAGACGCTGGTAAATCTCATGGCCTGTAAATCTACGTGACCTACAAAAATCATGCAACAAGGCATGTGATTGTTTGACAATTTGCCCTGCAGCATCAATGGATTGTGTTTTCATGTTTGATATGTACCAGTAAATGCAACATATCCATGGTGTAAATAAACCCCTAAAAAACCTTAAAATCTGTTTGATTCATTGTGGCCCATTCTGGAAGACGGGAAGTGAGCTGAACAGATGTGCCAGTCATCATGTGAAGTGTTTTGGGTTGTTTAGCCTGAGAGGTTTAGATAGTCACTGACATTTCCAAAGGATTTCAGAAAGCAGTACTACCGAGAACGAGCTGAAAAGCAGCGCATGTACTCTGTCATCCAGGGGTTGAATTCAGGGACAATCTTATTTCTGCTCTTTTCGAAGTCAGCAGATCTGGTTCTTTGTTTGTCAAATCTCTTCATCTGTTTTTCCACCTCCCGTCTGGTTTTTGCTCGCAACGCTGACTCATGGATCTAGACAGAAGAAACACTGCATGAAGCATGCATGAATAACAATAAGCAAATGAGTACTTAAAGGGTTAGTTCACCCAAAAGTGAAAATTCTGTCATTAATTACTCACCGTCATGTCATTCCAAACCCATAAGAACTTCGCTCTTCTTCAGAACAAATTAAGATATTTTTGATGATATCCGAGAGCTTTCTGACCCTCCATAGACAGCAACACAACTACCACGTTCAAGGCCCAGAAAGGTAGTAAGGACATCGTTAAAATAGTTAATCAGTGGTTTTAACTGTTGCGAGAATAATTTTTGTGCGCAAAGAAAACAAAAATAACTTTATTCAGTCTTTGACGGTCATTCATGAGTTTCACAGCACATGCGTGTGCATTCCTTTGCGTTTTATTAATGTCAACACCTACCCCAACCCTAAACCTACCTTTAAAATAATGCAAATACAGTAATTATTGTTGTTCAGCACAAAAATGATGCAATATTGATGTGCGTATGACCAGTTTCCTTTTGGCTGTAGCTGTATCCCGTCTAGCCCTAACTGTAAACAACAAGCTGCATCCAGGTTCTACATCAGAACACCAGCTCCTGTGTCAGCAGCACCACATGCATATGTCGTGGTACTTTCAAGAATGCACATCAAAGATTGACATGAAAGAGAATTGAATAAAGTCGTTATTTTTATTTTCTTTGTGCACAAAAAACTATTTTAAACTATCATAAATTTTGGTTGAACCACTGATGTTGCATGGACTATTTTATCTATGTCCTTACTACCTTTCTGGGCCTTGAACGTGGTAGTTGTGTTGCTGTCTATGCAGGGTCAGAAAGCTCTCAGATTTCATCAAAAATACCTTCATTTGTGTTCCAAAGATGAACGAAGGTCTTGCGGGTTTGGAACGACATGATGGAGAGTAATTCTTGACAAAATTTTCATTTTTGGGTGAACTATCCCTTTAAAGTCCCAATGATAAAAACTAAGCAAATAATTGTTCATCTCTATCTATTTATGTTAACCAAACTGCAATAGTTTTTTATTATTTTACTATTTTTCCCCAATAGTTTTCTTACTGGTCAGTGCTCTCTTAGGATATGGTATGCTATGCTTCCTGAAAGGATCCTCACCTCTGCAGTTGATGCTGCAGGACCAACATTGTGGGTTTTCTTGGAAGCCATATCTGTCTTCCTCTCTCCTGCACCATACAGGGCAAAAGGGTGACGGTTCTCTTTTTCAGGGTCTTTGGTGGCATGAGGCTTGACTTTTGATCTTGAATACTTGTGTGAGGAGAGGTGTTTGCTCTTTGGTGTGTTCAGGATATGCGTGTCAGTTTCTGGGTTGAGAGCAGGAGAGCTTTCTCTGGCTCTCTCTTCCTTCCCCTCTTGATGACTCTGCTCAGCTACTCTGGTAACGAGCTCTGCTGATAAAAGACAGAGATATGCATGGAATCTGACATTTTAAATAGTGTTTTAATGAAGTAGTTTTCATTAAGTACCACAATTTACTGTGTCTTTATGCTTTGCTGTTTAGTTTTCCATTGTGGTTTGAACATTATTTTGCTAATTATGCTAATCTGTGCCAATGTACATATTTCAGTAAGGGAATGTGATCAGGTTCTCTAATATAAATGAGGTTTAGAATGGGCTGAAAATTATAAACAAATCAGTAATGTCTCTCTCTGTTTGTCATCCGTAGTTATGACACTATAGTAGTAAAAAATTACCATGTGTATTACCATAAATATTAATGTTAAATGAAAACTAAAAATTCACAAAGATTTTTTTTTATGTTAGTGAAAGTAAATATAAATATTAGAAAAACTATTCATTTTATATTATCAGGTTTTATTTTAGTTGAAATTTGAGTTATTTTATGCACTTTTGTCAATTTTATTATTTTTTTAATATATATTTATATTTAGCTTTAAATTTAGTTTCACTAATATGATTACTGAAATAAGTAACTTTTTCAGTTCCTGGGGCAATTTTCATTGAGGTTTTTAAAATTTGTTGTTCTAAGTGTATTTTAGATTATTATTTATTCAGATTTATTTCAATTAATGAAAACATTTTTTATTTAAAGATTTAGTTAACAACAACTAAAATACAAACTGTTTTATAAAAGATATGAATAATATAAAAGATAAACAATAGAAGATGACAGCCTGTAGTTCAGGACTTACTGGTGTCCGCAGTGTCTTCTGCCTGTGGTTCTGGTTCAGGTTCAGGTGTCACACATGCAGATCGTTCTGGTTTCTCTTCATGGAGCCTCTCAGGTTCAACTTTATTCCGACTCAGAGGAGTAGATTTACCAGTGGAGCCTGTCTCGCTCCCCCATTCTCCCCAAAACCAGGGGTTGTGCGCTTGCTCCAACAGCCGTCTTGACAGTCTGTACTTCAGCAAATCCTCATAACATTTTGCATAAGTGTCCCATTTCGGATCCTTAAATTTCTTCATGTATTCGGACCTAATTCGCTTCGTCACCATATTCCACAGCCGTTCGACTGCAGAAAAATGGAGAAACTGTACATTATATAGCGAAGGATCCTACTATTCCGAACCCGCCCACCTCTCGCGCCCAGACATTTAAACCAAATCACTATGGCAACAGAATTCTAAAAGGCAAGTGGAAGCCAATCGCTGGCCAGCTGTGAATGGCGCTCCTTCGACACGCCCCCTTCATATACACGCCTACTTAAACCATGGCGTCATCTCTGAACCTCTTAACGCATTTGCATATTAGGGTTTGTGAGGTGACAATGTGGACTTCACTAATACAGTTCACTAATCCAAAACACGCGAAAAAGAGAAAGACATCAGTAAATCATTATACGCATCATATATAATGTGTTGCCATCGACAATATCCTGAACAGAGAACGAAAGAGCTTTATACTGTAAGTACTTAGTCAACGTTAAACATCAGCGTTTGACACAAGGACTACCTGAAGGAAATCAAACAGCGCGGGCTGTAGTAGTTTACATAGACGTTAACGCTGCATTCCAGCGTCGACTAGCATCTGAAGCGAATGATCATGTGACAGCAGCGAGCGGAAGCAAGTTGAATGTTGATTCGCGCATAAACACCTGTCAACACTAATCTGTGCCGTTTTTTGATAATGCATTTACTTACCGTATTGATTTAAGCTGGAATGAGAAGGTAAACAGATGGCGCTTGTTGTCTGCAGACGTCAAGCTCGCTTTGTAAAACACGGTTGTAGCTCCGCCCTGTGGTGAAGGCGCTGGAAATCACGAGAAGATATCAACAGGTGTTCTCAACGGTTAAAGCTTGATATCCCCAAGGAGAGCTCTGTCTATCTATCTATCTCTCTATCTATCTGGTGCTTTTGCAATATTGCTCAGGCAGGGTTAACCTTACAGTACAACTCAACACTGATTACTGTCAGACTTTCAAAATCCTTCATCGCTTGAATTAAGATTATAATCATTTAATTTTAAAGCACAGCCACCACAAAATCCGACTTTAGCACCTCTTTTTACCTTGAGATGATTCTGAGGTTAAATACGGATTTAAATTCATAAGATACAGTTTAATAGTTATGATACTGTACTTGAAATCGAGTACTTGCATAGCTACAACAGGAAACACTGGCATCTAACAATGCATTGGGAAAAACTGTTAATCTTAAAAAAGAAAGCATATACATAAACCCAAATAGGAAATAAAACAGAATGCTATCGAATAAGCATGTGTCATACTCTGCCATAAACTCCTGAAACATTGGAGTTTTATATTTTAGAGCAGTTAATGCAATTTAGGAAAGAAATCAAATCTGTGTGCGTGTGAAAATATTCATGTAAGCCCCTTTGTAATCATTATAATTTTTTTCAGTAACTGTAACTGATTACATTTATTTTGTAATTAAATTATGTAATTCCGTTTCATGTAAAGTTACTCTCCAACACTGCTTATCACCCACTCACATGGCTAAACCAGATCTGACCAAAACCAGTTTTCACTTATCTAAAATAAGTTATTTATTTAAAGCCACCTCAAAGAGTCTTTTGACTTTCACCTTTGACTCTTTGATCATTAAAAAAAAAAAAAAAAGTTTATTATTATAGTTCAATTATTTCTTCTATTCAATTGATCAGAATCCCACCCTGGTTTTCCTGGAAGCAAATGTAGTACATTGCAGTGAGGTCAGACGGAGGTCAACTTTCACTGTTTTCAGGAATTTTGGAAGGGTTGAATGACAATGTGTGACCATTTGATGACTTGAATTTTCGAAAACATGTACACTAAGCAATCTCCGCTAAGATCTCGATCACTAGTCACAAGGCTGCAGTTTCAAGTCAAAATTTATTAACACAAACACGGCTCAATTACCAAATAATGGACTTTAATAAATTAATGACTATTTATGTACAGATTACATGTGATAGATAACATGGTATAATGGTCTTCTGGATCTTGATTGTGTCTGTTTGGACAATGCTGGGTCCTGCCTCTTCGTGTTCCTGCATGGTAATCCAGGGTATGTTCATCGAGTAACACATGGGTACAAAATAAATCTGTACCAAAGCTGTCCCATAACGATGAATGTATTCTCCATTATTGCGTATTCCACAGCAAATAGATGCAGATGACGGATTTAGAAGCACTTGCGGTGAACAATGCTGGGGCCTGCCTCATCGTATTCCTGCTTGGTGATCCACATCTGCTGGAAGGTGGACAGGGAAGCCAAGATGGAGCCACCGATCCATACGGAGTATTTACGCTCAGGTGGGGCAATGATCTGTCAGAGTAAGGAGACACGTGAACAGGTTAGTGGTGCATTGTTAGGAACGAGACCATTAAAGGATAACCACAGATGCATTACCTTGATCTTCATTGTGCTGGGGGCCAGAGCAGTGATCTCCTTCTGCATACGGTCAGCAATACCTGGGTACATGGTGCTACCACCTGACAAGACATTGTTGGCATACAGGTCCTTCCTGATGTCAATGTCGCACTTCATGATGCTGTTGTAGGCGGTTTCATGGATTCCAGCAGACTCCATACCTGTTTAAAAACGCCTTATTAATAAAACTAAAAGCTGTATTGAAAATGCAGCCTTTTTTAATAGCATTTGTCTTTACGCACCAATGAAAGAAGGCTGGAAGAGGGTCTCTGGGCAACGGAAACGCTCGTTACCAATAGTGATGACCTGGCCGTCGGGCAACTCGTAGCTCTTCTCCAGGGAAGAGGAAGAGGCGGCAGTGGCCATCTCATTCTCAAAGTCCAGAGCCACATAGCACAGCTTCTCCTTGATGTCACGAACAATCTCACGCTCAGCTATAAACAGAGTTTTAATTAAGTCAGTTGTTTCTAACATACAAACAACAGAACAAATAACAAATGGATGCACCATAATAATCCAATACGGATAAGCCTGTGATAGTAATATCATGAAAATGTTATATTACTGAGATATTAAAATTCTATACTTTTTAAAAAATAAAACAAACTAAAACAAAACCACTATAATACAGTATGAAAAATTTAATATAGATTTTGAGATTTGTTAAAAATTACATTTAAGAGTATTAAGTCAATAAATGTTAGATGATAAGGGTAATCTTGTAAAAATAGGGTAACTGAGCATGCACAATTATCCAGTATGATACAAATAAAAAAAAATAAAAAAACAGCCTTTATTTGAAATAGAAATCTTTTGTAATATTTTAAATGTCTTTACAGCCACTTGATCAATTTTACATGACTGTCAATTTGATCAATTTAATGCATCCTTGCTGAATAAAACTATTTCTTTCTTTCAAATAAAAGTCTCACTGACCCCAAATGTTTTTATCAACTGATACTGATACAATAAATGTAAAAAATATGGCCATTATAACCATTAAGGTACTGAAATATTGTGTATCCCTAAACAAATATTAGTCGAAATACACATCTAAAAAAAATCTGATTTGTTGTGATAAACAAAAGAAAACAAGACGGAAATGAAATTGTAAAACTGCAATTTCTCACCAGTTGTGACGAAAGAATAACCACGCTCGGTCAGGATCTTCATGAGGTAGTCGGTCAGATCGCGACCAGCCAGATCCAGACGCATGATAGCATGGGGCAGAGCGTAACCCTCATAGATGGGGACATTGTGGGACACACCATCACCAGAGTCCAGCACAATACCTTAAATATAGATGGAAAAAAATGGCACTTTTTGTTATATACAATAAAATTATTTGTAAATTAAAATCTTCAGCATACATGATTAATGGGAGTGTTAAAAGCTAAAATAGTTGTCTCACCCGTGGTACGACCAGAAGCATACAGGGACAGCACAGCCTGAATGGCCACATACATGGCTGGGACGTTGAAGGTCTCAAACATGATCTGGGTCATCTTCTCACGGTTCGCCTTGGGGTTAAGAGGGGCCTCAGTCAGCAGAGTTGGGTGCTCCTCAGGGGCGACGCGGAGCTCGTTGTAGAAGGTGTGGTGCCAGATCTTCTCCATATCGTCCCAGTTGGTAATGATGCCGTGCTCGATGGGGTACTTCAAAGTGAGGATACCCCTCTTGCTCTGAGCTTCATCTCCTACGTATGAGTCCTTCTGACCCATACCCACCATAACACCCTGGAAAAAGAAAAAGGGTATTTTTAATGTCACAGTATTTAAATGTTGCAATAGCTTAAGAATACCCATGTAAATAATATTTACAAAGGGCAAAATGCAGCTTAACAAACCTGGTGACGGGGGCGACCAACGATGGAGGGGAAGACAGCTCTGGGGGCGTCATCACCGGCAAAGCCAGCCTTGACCAGGCCTGAACCGTTGTCGCACACAAGGGCGGTAGTCTCGTCGTCGTCACACATCTTGATGGATTCTAATGAGGAACATATCAGCACACTGTCACGGCAGTTTCTAACTACTTCATGTTAAAATTGGTGGCTAATTTTATGAATTCTTACAACCTCATTCACACATTTTAGTACGATCTGCTTACACCCACTCATGATTAGGTTTAGGGGTTGACCGCCATGCTTTATTTCTTGAAATCTTATGTTTCAGTATGAATCACATCATATGAATTCTTACAAAATCACTACCTTGTAAAGTAGCAATGTTTTCTAATGAGATCAAGTGAATATTGATACACATTAAATTGGGTGCAGCTTTATGCAAAAAGATCAATTGAATTAAGCGATTCTACAGCAATGCACTCATCAGTTTATACACTGAATTTCATCATTATGACATCTTTATTTGCATCCATTTAAGAGTATATAGTCATAATATTTTCTGTCCTTTGATCTTCATTTCATAAAAGTGTTTAAAAATTGCAATGATAACAGCTTTTTTTTTTTTAAGGCAGCAAAAATGAAATGTTTAGGTTAGGTTGACTTTTTTTTTTTTTTTTTTTACAGTATAAAACAAAGGTAAATCTGTGCATATTGTAACTAATGAATCCAAATCAATAACCACAGAGCAAGTTAGTGTAGTGAGAAAGTAACATTTTGTCATAAATCAATATATCTCTTAGAAATGTGACAACAGTTCTAATATTTTATAGAAGTACACTTTTTTTTTTTTTTATGGTTCTTGAATCCTGTCACATTAAGTACACAAAGTATCAACACTGCCAGTGACAACTACAAAATATACAAATCACCTATAAAGAAAAAGTGAATTCACTAAAATATTGCAAGGTCATCTTATAACTTATTGCAAACTCATTTATATCTTGTTGTCTTCAAATAAAATAGGTTAGTTGCCATACATTTTCTGTTAGTCCGCGTAACTACACTGTCTTACCTTTCTGTGATGAAGCTCAGTGCAGAACAACCGCTAATGGATCCAGTCACGGCTGACTGACCCATGAAAACCTTATATACTCTTCGTGTTTGTCCCAATGCGCACTATTGAGGATATCTGTATGTTCGGTAGGAGTTTTCCCCATCCTTCAACCATATTAGGCTCTAGCAGGGTAAGCGAGGGGTGACTTCCTAGTGAAGCGGCGTGTCTCCCACTGTCTCCAGGTTCCTAGTGAGCATGACTGTCCTTTTATGGTTTGATAGTCATGGGTCCAGCCAGGCCCGGCGTGAGCTATACATGGTGTGGGGGCGGAACTGATGTTGCTACTAGCCTTTTCCCACATGGTGCTTCGTAGTATATTTCTGTCAATTGTAAAATAGCACGTTTAGAGATTTGTGCAGAGCCAATATTTGATCGCATTATTCTCATAGTTAGCATTTGCAATGATCGTAAACGAAGTCAATATAAGTGTGGGTAGTCTGATCTTTTGTAGACATTTTCTATTTTAGACGCTTGGGAACATTTGGACCACCTGTTCACAAATCTACTACAGCCAGTTTCCCAAGCAAATGAATTGGATGGTGTTAATATAAACTTACTTAATATTCCTTTTATTTCATTTAATTGATAACGTGATCGATGTGCATTTGTGAGATTTTTAAATTAATTTGTGTATTTTTTGTGATTTGTATGTTTTATATATATATATATATATATATATATATATATATATATATCTTTTTCTTTTTTAAATTTTCTCTGAACTCTAGTCTATATTCTCTGAATATATTTAAGTTTTAAAATAAGAAAATAAGGTTTAATATGCTGATTTATTTCTCAAGTAAATGTATTTTGTTTTAACGATTTTTAAAAATATTTTACTGAAAAACACGCCAAAAAAATGCTGATTATGATTCTTTTTTTTTTTTCTTCCTCCAGTGCAGGGAGGTGTGTGGCTGCTCTGCATACTTCATTCAAAAGAGGCCCGTCTCTGTGCAAGCAGATATCCTGCCATAGTTGGCCCTAGAGCTTATGTTGGGCTCAGTGAGGCAATGAAGCCTGTAGCCAGTCACTGAAGGTAAGCAGCTTACTGCTTCAGCAAACAAAACAACAGTCTGAGCTACAATCTCCCTGCTTCAACTTTATCAGAGCTGGTGATTCAGTTTTTGTAGTAAAGAGAGGGGCTTAATGAGGTCAATTAATCAAACCACTTTACTATTTAGGTGTAGCACAATTCATATCAATGTAGTGACCATAACTATTTGAGACAGACTATAAGATTACAGTAGCAAGTCGCTTGCATCAACAGTACTTTGCCATTCTGTTTGAGAGCTTTTACCTCTTTGGTTTAACCCACTATCGCCATCTCTCTAGGTTTCGAAAGTAGCTAGTAATTTATTTTCAACTGTCAACAGCACCCTCTTTTGGCAACTAAAATCATTTATGTTCTCAAAGACAGGGATGTGGTGGACAGGGCAGTGTTTTAAAGCAATCAGTGTTTCAATGTAATTTATTAAGAGTGCAGATAAAACAATAGAAAATAAACGAACAGACAAACATATACATTTCACAAACCTGAAATCTAATAAGTTACCACACTAAATATTAAAATCTTCTTAAGTTCTGAATAGATTTCCTCTTATCCAAATGATAGATATATAAATATATATATATATTGATTAAGTAAAAGTTAAATTAAAATATCTCTGTTATAGTGTCTGTTCTCAAGTACAACTGAGACAATTATATCTATCCTTTTTTCTTTTACAATTGTTCATACAGGTGTTCCTTCTAAAACAGTATCTTCATTACTGACAAATAACAATGGCACTGTAACTGGGTTGGAGTTGGATTGTATCCCAGTAAAAGCATTGCGGTTTATGATCTAGGCAAGATTCACTGACATCTGTGTCATTACCAAAGGTGATAAGAAAGGACAGAAGCACCATTGTGTCTGCAATCACCCTCGCGAAATACTTAATTATCAATATTACTTATGAAACATATGCAGAACGAATTTGTGTACATGACATTAATTTAAGCTTTCATTAATCATTCTCGTAAATCTTCCCAGTGAATCAAATGCAACAGTATACTGTTTTATGTACAGTTTACACAGAAATTCATTCTGCTTGTGTTTCATGACTAAGGCCCTAGGTATACTTCAATAAACTGATTATCACCCGTTCCTTAATAAAGGACTGACATGATTTATTACAAGTAATAGTAGCAGTAGCATCAAGTAACTTGGTCTTATTTCAAATCGCCCTCATATTCCTTTCAAGCTTTTCCAAAGCTTTTTTTTGAAACGTATTAATGTTTTTCTTGGGCTATGAAAGAATAAAACAATTTAAAAAGCAGTGTTTTTTGCAACTCGGATGAGTATTAAATCAGGTCCACAGCACGTATGCTGTGACTATCTGCCATTGTAATTAACAATGATCAGTATACAACTGGTTTCCAGTTACTTGGCAGTTTATGATAAATAGCTACATTTCAGTCTTAGTCATTTCGGAGTGCACGATAAAACATATGAAATGCCTTTAAACATGTCTGAACGTGTACGCTCCCTTTGTTGTTTTTAAATTACTCCTATTTGAAGAGAGCCTTTTTCTGCTCGGCCTGCAGGAAGGCCTGCTTCTCCATCAGCTTGCGGAAGAGCCCCTGGTCGTCGGCAAGGAGCTTGGCGTGGCTGCCGATCTCCATCACACGGTGCTGGTCCAGCACAGCCACGGCATCTGCGTTCTGGATGGTGGAGAGACGGTGAGCGATGATCAACACGGTACGGCTGTCCATCAGCCTCTCTAATGCCTCCTGTACCAGGAACTCATTTTCTGCATCCAGAGCACTGAAACAGAGACCAGGGCAAGTCTTATTATATAGTTAGTTTTTCTCATCATGCCATTTCTCTAGAAACAAGTGAAGAGTTCATTTGGATAACTCATCCATGTTTTTTCATGAAATCATGTTTTTTATTGTGCATTCCAAGTAATATCAATCAAAAAGCAGTTAGGTTGTTTAAATAAAGTTATTATTACTTAATCAAAAAAGTGAATAATAACTTTAATTAAATTTCATTGAAAGTATGTTTTTTATATATTAAAAGTTTTTATAGCAAAAGCAGATAACTCCACATTTCATGTTTCAGAGTTGAAAAAAAACAAAACATTTTATCTTTGTAATCTCATCAGATGACAATGTAGATGCCTGACAAACGTTGTTGTTGTTGTTGTGATCATAGACTGTGTGGATGTGATTACACGCAATACAGGGAACAGCTTTTCCCTCACCATTGTAACACACTGCTTCTGCAAGGTTCTGTGAAAAAGTTTCAGCTTTTATTTTCCTTTTTTGCCCCGAAGAAGATAAAGTGTTCATCAACTTCATCCTCAATCACTTTTAGTCAGCTTAGACGAAACTCGAAGCTAGCACGTCTTTTCAAAGTGACTGGCAGCCTTGTCACCTGACCTGAATACAACGTGCTGATTCGCTAAAATGGATTTATCGGCTTATGTTCACAAACAACAAGGGCGCTTGTCGGCTTCTGCAATAAAACGTGAACTTGAGATGGCTTGAAGTGGACAATACCAGTGTTCTGACGATTTGTGCTACCCTGTCAGATTTTGCTTCCTCCCATTAAAACAGTTGGTAGCATAATTCGACAATGAAAATGAAAAGATTTTTCTTCCAGCATGATATTAATGTGGTGTGAGGCTTTATTAACGTGTACACCTACCCTTACAGTATTAAAATACAGTGCTTGTAGCATAATCTGATAGGTGGTAGCATTATTTGTTAGAACAAATAATGAAAATTTCTTTAACTGGTATGCTACTGCTAAGTTTATTTATTTTTAAGTACAAGTGAATTTATAGGTTGAAGTATTGAAACAGCATCTCACCTTGTAGCTTCATCCAGTAACAGTATCTTTGGATTCTGTGAAAATCATGAGAACATAGATTTAATGTTTTTTGATAAACAACAAATATTTCAAATTCAGTAAAGTACTATAGAGGACAGATTACCTTCAGCAGGGCTCGTGCTATAGCGACTCTTTGTTTTTGTCCACCTGTTCCAACAAATCAATGTAGTTATGCATAAATTGTCAGGTGAATTATAAACAGACAATTTTGTCCTGTTACAGACATGAATTTTACTGAAGTATCAGAGGTTTATTCATACCTGACAGCAATACCCCCTTCTCTCCTACCACTGTATCGTAGCCCTTAGGGAACTCCTGGATGAAGTCATGAGCGTTGGCTATCTTTGCTGCCCTGTAGATGTCCTCTGCTGTGACCTGACTTGGGTCTGCTGCCCCATAAGCGATGTTCTCAGCAATAGAGCAGGAGAAAAGAACCGGCTCCTACAACAAACAAATTCACACACAGAAATGAGTAAAATGGAGACAGGAGATTTTTTTTTTTTTTTTTGCTGGTGGCGTTTCTTACCTGGCTTACAGTACCGATGTGACTCCTCAGCCAGTAAGGATTCAAGTCTCGTATATCATGGCCATCAACACTGACTACACCTGCATTTGAATCAAAACTACATATTCATCCATACATTTTCACTGCTGTTATATCTGGGATATCAATATACAAGTATCAAGATTTTCCATTGTATTCTACTTTCAGTTCTCACCTGAATCAGGATCATAGAGCCGGAGCAACAGTGACACCAGTGTGGATTTGCCTGAACCACTGGATCCCACTACTGCCATTACTGACCCCGCCGGCACAGACAGACTTAGATCCTGGAAGATGGGGGAATCCTTTCTTGTTGGGTAAGCAAAACACAAATTACGAAACTCCAGTTCTCCTTTTAACTGCTCTGGTTTTAACACAAGCCCCTCTAAAGAAGAAAAAACAAACAACACAAAAATAATTATGGCACTGCAGTTCATATATGAAAAATTTTTCTTAGAACTACCTAAAATAATGCCCAAAATGCACATTAGTTCCTATTTACCATTGAGAGGAAATTCAGGCTTCCGATCCATGAGTTCCCATAGACGAGTCCCAGCACCAAGCCCCTTCATCAGCTCGGAGTAGAATGAGCTGAAACCTTAAATTAATCCACAGAAAAATAAAAAGTTGTACTTCACTAAAACCTTCTACACAGGGCAAAAATTACAGCTATACTGGTTTCTACCTATGAATAAGGCCCAGTATGAGATGCTCAACCCCCACAATAGTGGTTTGTTGGGAAATCCCAACAGAACTGTGTTGAAAGAAACCTATTCTTTGCCTGCTCTCATGTTGCACACTGACTTCAAAAATGATAAAGCATGCCTTGGGACCGGATAACCTAAATCAAGTGAATTTTATGTAAACCTGCTAATGTGGAAACTGAAAATTACGCCCAGGATATGCCTGAACTGAAATGAAAAGTTATCAGAAAACATACAAGTCCTAACATATGTTAAAGGGCATAAAATACTGTTGGAAGTATTTGGGGGTCAGTAGGTTTTTTTAATTGATCAAAATACTGCAAAATACAAAATATTTGATAGAGTAAAACAGTAATATTGTAAAATATTATTACAATTTAATAAGTTTTTTTTAAATTTTGATATATTATAAAACATTTTATTCCTGTGATGACAAATCTGAATCAGCCATTTCTCCATTCTTCAGTGTCACAAGATCCTTCAGAAATCAGTCACAGCACAGTGCAGCAGGAGTCAGATTCCACTTTATTATTAAAAAAAATAAATAAATAAAAATGATGTGAATATGAGATTAGATGATGGCGGAGGATTTCCAAGCGAAATGTAAAAGACTGCTTCTTAAACCAGAGAAGATGAACATGTGCAAGCACTGGCACCTACAGCCAATTGAGTTTTAACTTTGAAAACCCTGTTGACTTTTGCTGTTTACCTGATGTTATGCTACATTGTGTTAGACTTTTTATTTGTTTTTATTTATTTAGTTCTACGGTGTTTGCTAATTTAAAACTTTGTGTAATTTAATCGTTATATAATAAAGCGTGTGGTGTATGCTATACCTCGCCTTTATTTTCTCAATAAACGTTACATAAGCTAGTTTGTCATTGTTCTGTTTGTGTCTTAGAAAGTGGAAGATGTAAAGATGTAAGTGCAACAGACAATGACCTTTTCATGTTAATTGTGACACTAAGATTGCAAATTCGAAGGTGAAGGTGAAAGTGAAAGCGTCCAAAGCCTGGAATTACCAGTAATACTGGTTTTGTCATTTATTGAAGTTTACATAAAAATATGAAAATTACATCCCTAATACTGACAACATTGTGCTGCATAATATTTTTGTGGAAACTGCGAAACATTTTTTTCAGGATTCTTCGATAAATAGAAAGTTTATAAAACAACTCTTGTTTGAAAGTTTTTTTTCTTTTGTAACCGTATAAATGTTTACTATAATTTTTGATCAATTTTATGTGTTCTTGCTGAATAAAAGTATTAATCTCCCCCCCCCCCCCAACCAAAAAAACATATACTGACCCCAAACCTTTGAACAGTAGTTTATATTCAGTTGCTCTGAGCTAACATCCTCACCTGCAATGCTGATGCCCACCCAGAATGCATACATTAGGAAAGAGGAGAGCTGCCCAACAGTCATGGCCTCACTGGCCATCAACAGACCTCCCTTATACAACACACTCAGGATGATGACATTTCCACTCAGTCCTGTCTGTGAAAGAAATGAAAACCTCAGAGCAGAAGTAGAGGGCTACTGTACTAGACAAATGATCTTAAACTGACTAATGATAATCATTATCTATAATCATGCATACAAATTAAATATTGGTACAACAATTAAGTATCTCACCACTCCATAGAATCCAGCAGAAAGCACAGCCTCTTTCTTAGCCAGGTCAAAAATATAGTCAATCTTTTCCGAGTACTTCTGCACCTCCGTCAGCTCTTTTCCAAAAGCCCGGACTGTCCGTATGTTGCTGATCCTCTCTTCTGCCAACTAGGAGATGCAGAGCAGCTACAGAGTAAAAGGATCCCATGGCTACTTGGCGTCTTTATGCTTACAATAGCGCAATGAATTCAGAAATCAAATGATAACTGACCAAGGCTTACTTCCATATCTGCAATAAAACATGCAATAAAGCCCCATTAAAAGGAAACATGACCTCTTACCTGTGTAGCCTCTGCCAACGCATCCTGTGTGCGTCTCGATATGGATCGTAAGAATCTACCGAAAATTACAGCCAGGCAGGCAATAGGAGGAACAACCATCAGCACAAAAGCTGCCAGACTAGGTGACACATATAACTAAGGAAAAGAAATAGAAAATTCAAGAACTGAATTGTGATGAATGTAGACACATTCTAAAGTTCAAACATGATACCATAATAAGAAATCAAAGTGTGGCGACATAAGAATCACTGCATTCTACTGTATCTTCTGTTTTTAGAAACAGATCAGGAAGTAATGAGAGTCAGATATTGTGGTGGGTAGTTTCGCATGAGCACCTTTTACATTTTTCTTCAGAATTTTCTTTAGAAAATGTGATATTCGTAACGGGAATTAGGTGCTAAGATGTCAAACTATCACAAGCATCTCACCATCATGCCAACTCCGGCCCCTGCCTGGGCGAGGGAACGCAGCCCGTCAGACAGGTTGTCAGTGAGGCAGCGCCCGACGATGGCCGTGTCTGCTGAAAGGCGGTTAATGAGCTCACCGGTTCGGGTCTTATCAAAGAATCCCACCTCCTGCTTCAGAATCGAGGAGAAAAGGGACTCGCGCAACTTTCGCACAATCTGTTGTCCTGTAAAGGTTGAGAAAGTCTTATTAGAGAGCAAGCACAGAAATGCATGCTGGTGAACACAATGAATCAGATGAAATGCTACTTATTAATGGATTTAAGAAGACTAAACTAGACCTCATAAAAAAATAAAATAAAATCAATCAATATGTACACGTTCAAAAGTTTGGGATCGATAAGATTTTTTAATGTTTTGGAAAGGAGGTTCTTAATAACCTCACCAAGACTGCATTTATTTGATTAAACATACAGTAAAACAGTAATATTGTGAAACATTCATACAAACTAAAATAACGGTTTTCATTTGAATATATTTTAAAATGTAATTTATTTCTGTGATGACAAAGTTGAATTTTCAAGCTTCAGTGTTACATGGTCCTTCAGAAATCATTCTGATATGCCAATTTGCTGCACAAGAAACATTTCTTTATATTATCAGTGTTGAAAACGGTTTAGCTGCTTAATAATTTCTGACCCTGGACGACAAAACCAGTCTTAAGTGTCAATTTTTCGAAATTGAGATTTATACATCATCTGAAAGCTGAATAAATAAGCTTTCCATTGATGTATGGTTTGTTAGGATCGGACAACATTTCGCTGAGATACTATTTGAAAATCTGGAATCTGAGGGTGCAAAAAAATCTAAATATTGAGAAAAACGCCTTTAAAGTTGTCCAAATGAAGTTCTTAGCAATGCATATTACTAATCAAAAATTAAGTTTTGATACATTTACGGTAAGAAATTTACCAAATATCTTCATGGAACATGATCTTTACTTAATATCCTAATGATTTTTGGCATAAAAGAAAAATGGATAATTTTGACCCATACAATGTATTGTTGGCTATTGCTACAAATATACCCCAGTGACTTAAGACTGGTTTTGTGGTTCAGGGTCACATTTTAGTGGAAACTGTGATCATTTTCTGTCAGGATTCTGAGGAAACAACAGCATTTATTTGAAACATAAATATCTTTACTTTCACTTTTGATTAATTTATTGTGTCCTTGCTGATTAATTAAAAGTATTAATTTCTTTAAAAAAATACTAAAGACTAAAAATCTTACTGACCCCAAACTTTTGAATCATAGAGTAAACCACAAAATTCCCCACAAAACATGTCCCTACTGCACTACGAGGTATCTTTACTGTTTTATATGATCTGCCTCAAGACTTCACCTGAGATTTGCATGAGGTAGACACGAGCAGCATTTGCAGCACCCCCGAAGAGGAAGACCCCTGTTAGCATGATACACAGGGAGGTAAGGGAGGAGGTGAAGTCCTCTGGGGGGCTAGTGTAGATGGTGTCAATCACTTTTCCCAGAAAAAATGGGGCAGACATGGTGACAGAGCTGGAGATCACCAAAAAACCCACGGCAGCTATGGGGACAGTCAGAAGGTCATTTGCAAGGTACTTGTAAGTCCACAAGTGGATATTTAATTTGCATTTTTCTTTAGTTTCGATTAAAAAAAAAAAGAAGTATTTACAACATTTACACAGTAGCTCTAATAGCTAAAATTTTGACACTTGTGACTAACATTAAGTTAACAGTTATATTCTTTGCTATAAAGTGCAACCATTTGATATATGTAATATGATATAAGATATTTATCTTTGTAAAGGCATCATTGTACATTTTTGTAAGGGATGTTAAACTCAACAGTCGTATTAATCCCAGAAAACACTCAAAACCATCCAATAACACTAAATACAGAACACGAGCATAGTTTGACTTGCCTGTCAGCCTCCATCGCTGAGGATTCGCCAGCTGCAGCAACTTCTTGGCATCTTCTGAGGGAACACGAGACAAGTTTTCTGAGGTTTTAACTTCACTCTCCTGATTTACCACAGACTTTGCGGTTTGTTTGGAGTCCGTAGATGTGCTATAGAGAGCAACCGTGTGTCTGGAGTGCGTCCACACTCTCTTGGGCAGAAACAACCCTCCAGTTCTGAGACAAGAGAGCCAGGAGATGCTCCTTCCCTTATAAACGGGCATCACGAGGACATCGAACGACCCGTTCTTGCACACTTGCCTTTTCCACGGTGTTCTTGAGGTCCGATTAGACAAATGATGAAGTGTATCTGACCGACAGCAGGTAATGTTACACTGCTGCAGTTTCCCTACAGTAAATCGTGTCATTCGCAACATTGTCTCACACATCTGGAGAAGAAGACGACCAAAACGAAGTTTGCGAGTCTCACCTAATCATTATCTGCCGAAACTTGCTGTATAAAGTCAGATGACCAATGCATCGAGCGGTGCTGTAAATATTGGAGTATCTGGACACACTCTTGACTTCATGGCACTGGGCTCTCGTTAGAAAGACTGGAGAGACTGACTTATTGCAGGCCGGGGTCGACGGTTACTGAGCATTATCTGTTCCTGACAGTTTTCACATCCAGCCCTTGTTTGCGTTATCTTCACACACGCCCAGCGCATTCACCGGCAGCGCCCTGTCACAAAAACCTGCTACACGACATCTGTCGGGCTTTCCTCAGCACAAAGTCAATTACTGTTCAAGTCACAGAAAAGTGGAATTTGGAGTGTTTTAAAATAAAATGGGAATAAAAAGGTGACCCCCTGTGATTCCTTGACTTTCGAGGAAGCGAAGCGCTACTACACCAATGGACGATCTCAGTCATAGATGTCAACATAACAGATGTCGCATTGGTCTGGTCAGTAGCACCGCCATCTTGGAAAGGTCAACACGGTTATAAGCAAATAATTATTCAGTTTTAATACAATGTTTATAAATTCTGATAGAAATAACTGTTAATTAATGGTTCTTAGTAGAAAATCTAGTATTAATGTTTATAGACTGCTAATTTATTTTTCTCTGTTGCTTTAAACTGAAGCTTTAAATAAACTGGACCATGTTTATGAGCATTCGTTATCTTTTACAGATAGCGTTTACCTAATACTCAGTTTTATGTTGACATTTATATTTATTACAATATGCATAACTAGTCAGCATTTATGATAAACCCAATATTGTAAAAAATATATATATATATATCTTACGGGTTGATGTTGACCTTTCCAATATGGCGGAACTGCAACCACCGAGGCTAATGCGGCATCTACCTCTTCTTTCTATGATCCCTGACGAAACCTTTCTCAGACACGATAAGTCAAAACGTTTAATCAACCGACCACTTGTTAAACTAGTGTTTTATCGGTTTACTTGATGTCTGCTAATCATTCAGTCCCTATTAAGGGTGACCGATATTTCCACTTCATTATCATGTGTAGCTTGCTGTAATGTCATGGTTACTTTGGTCACAAGGTAACGTTACGTCGTCTTGCTAACGTAAATTTCCTTCATGTTAGCAAGACGACGTTCTAAGCATTACTGACAAAAGACGACATTCTAAACATTACTGACAATAGCTTCTGGGGCAATCCACATAAACACTTTTGTTACAATACAATGAACTAGTTTTATATGCTTATTCCATCCTCAAGTGTTGATGCTCGTTCTCGATTAGTACTGTCTGGTGTCAAAGTGAAGAGGTTAGAGGTCTTTGCAGACTCCGCAGCGACGACACGTGTGTGATGAGATTGTAAGTATTTTAGATAGTTAATCTCATTACATTATAAATCGCCTACTGTTTTAAAAGTTATTATACCACGGTCCTTTTTATTCAATAAAATCTAGCACGCTTGTTGAGGTTGTTTCGCGATGTGATTCGCTAGAGGCTGCCAGACATCTGCGTGTGTGTTTAAAATGATTTTCAAACATTGAGAGTTTACTTTAGTGTGATTTTATGTGACTTTTGAAGTAGAAAATGAATGTGTTTATGCATATCGTATGGATAATAATTAGCTATGTAGTAAATAATAATAATAGCAATAAGTTATTATAATTGTTATGCTATTGTTGATGTTTATAGCATTAAATTATATAATGATGCTAAATAGTTTTGTGATCGAGATGTAATGTATTTTATATACGATAATGTATTTTCATCTTCAAAACTACAGATTTCTCACCTAAAGAACTTCATGGCTGTTATTTTGGAAGTTTAGTAAGTTGTAAATACTATTGTTGGGTTCTGTTCTCTTTATAGGCTATCAAACAGTGTCATTTTAATTTTCGCCTTTTTAATTATTTTAATGATTTAGTCCAGTCAATTAAGGGCTTTTTGTTGTTACTACGAGTGCCTTGGAGTAATTCACCTTTTCAAAAAGTGTCATTTATTGGATGATTGTTTAAGTTGTAAGGTGTGAATATTGGTTAAAAAAATAATAATAATTATATATATATATATTGGTCAGACTGATTATCTGTCTACCTCTAATGTCAACCTTCTATTGATATTTAATTGGTCTAAATATGTGTAAACAGCATGATAATCTCTGTTTTTGTTCTTTTAGACACACAGGTATTTAGAAATGGCTGCCATTTACTCTGGCATCCATCTGAAACTGAAAAACCCTCGCACACCCTGGCCAGATAAACTGAAACTTGCTCGATTTGCATGGATATCAACACAGTGCCTTCTTCCTAATAAAGAGCAGGTAATTTATCTGATATACAGGTGCATCTCAATAAATTAGAATGTCGTGGAAAAGTCAATTTATTTCAGTAATTCAACTCAAATTGTGAAACTTGTGTATTAAATAAATTCAATCCACACAGACTGAAGTAGTTTAAGTCTTTTGGTTCTTTTACAAAGACAAATTAGAATACTTCATAAGACCAATAAAAATTTTTTTTAGTGAATTGCTGGCCTTCTGGAAAGTATGTTCATTTACTGTATATGTACTCAATACTTGGTAGGGGCTCCTTTTGCTTTAAATACTGCCTCAATTCGGCGTGGCATGGAGGTGATCAGTTTGTGGCACTGCTGAGGTGGTATGGAAGCCCAGGTTTCTCTGACAGTGGCCTTCAGCTCATCTGCATTTTTTGGTCTCTTGTTTCTCATTTTCCTCTTAACAATACCCCATAGATTCTCTATGGGGTTCAGGTCTGGTGAGTTTGCTGGCCAGTCAAGCACACCAACACCATGGTCATTTAACCAACTTTTGGTGCTTTTGGCAGTGTGGGCAGGTGCCAGATCCTGCTGGAAAATGAAATCAGCATCTTTAAAAAGCTGGTCAGCAGAAGGAAGCATGAAGTGCTCCAAAATTTCTTGGTAAACGGGTGCAGTGACTTTAATTTTCAAAAAACACAATGGACCAACACCAGCAGATGACATTGCACCCCAAATCATCACAGACTGTGGAAACTTAACACTGGACTTCAAGCAACTTGAGCTATGAGCTTCTTCACCCTTCCTCCAGACTCTAGGACCTTGGTCTCCAAATTAAATACAAAACTTGCTCTCATCTGAAAAAAGGACTTTGGACCACTGGGCAACAGTCCAGTTCTTCTCCTTAGCCCACGTAAGACGCCTCTGACGTTGTCTGGTTCAGGAGTGGCTTAACTAGGAATACGACAACAGTAGCCAAATTTCTTGACACGTCTGTGTGTGGTGGCTCTTGATGCCTTGACCCCAGCCTCAATCCATTCCTTGTGAAGTTCACCCAAATTCTTGAATCGATTTTGCTTGACAATCCTCATAAGGCTGCGGTTCTCTCGGTTGGTTGTGCATCTTTTTCTTCCACACTTTTTCCTTCCACTCAACTTTCTGTTAACATGCTTGGATACAGCACTCTGTGAACAGCCAGCTTCTTTGGCAATGAATGTTTGTGGCTTACCCTCCTTGTGAAGGGTGTCAATGATTGTCTTCTGAACAACTGTCAGATCAGCAGTCTTCCCCATGATTGTGTAGCCTAGTGAACCAAACTGAGAGACCATTTTGAAGGCTCAGGAAACCTTTGCAGGTGTTTTGAGTTGATTAGCTGATTGGTGTGTCACCATATTCTAATTTGTTGAGATAGTGAATTGGTGGGTTTTTGTTAAATGTGAGCCAAAATCATCACAATTTAAAGAACCAAAGACTTAAACTACTTCAGTCTGTGTGCACTGAATTTATTTAATACACGAGTTTCACAATTTGAGTTGAATTACTGAAATAAATTAACTTTTCCACGACATTCTAATTTGAGATGCACCTGTAGACTCAGTCTGCATATTTCTGAGAGTATAAAATTTACTACTTTTTAACTGGATATATCTAGCAAATGTACTGTAATATTTTTAAATGAATATTTTTCAAACATTCATGCCTCTTTTCCTATCAAAGGTTCTGTTTGACTGGACAAGTCATGCCCTCACAGGTTTTTACAATAAGAAAGTGGACGTACCCTCGGAGGTGGTGGAGGGTTTATGGACCTACCTAGATGATATCCTTCACAGCAGGAAGCTTCATAATGTGTTGAGTCAGGGAAAAACCATTAGCCTTCGTCTCACACTAGCTCAGGTATCTACCAGTACTTCAGTTTTGCAATAATTTCAGTTGTAAGTCTCTTTAATTTAGTTATTGTGTTAATTTCATCAATATTGCTTGAATATTAGTAAAGATTTTCTTTCTTTTTTCTTTGAGTCAGCGTTATCGAAGACAATGCATATTCTGATTATTTTTAAAGACTTTTATCTAAAACGTGCTGTTGATAAAAATATGATGAGAAAAAAATACCAACACAACAATGAGGTAAATGATTAAAAAAGATTTAGAAAGATATTATGATTGTTCCAAATAACACAAATAAAGTCAAAATGAAGGGCAAGTTGTTAATGCACACTTTTTCTATAACAAAGACGCAGACACAGAATAATTAAAACATAAAGAATTCATAAAAATAGTGTACTCTAATGTATTATTTGCAACAAGGACCGTTTTTAAATGTTGTTACATGTTTAAATTAAGATATAAAATATTAAATTTCGTCAATGCAGTTTTTGATGGCTAAAATTAGATGTCATTTTATTCAGAGTATAGGAGATCATGATCCAAGAGAACAGTCTTCTTTTTTAGGTTTTATTTTACATTCATCACTGATGGGAAAAGACACAAACGTTTCAGCTCAAAGCCTTCCTCAGTGTGCAAAGCCTTTCTTGTGCGTGCGGATCATGATCTCCTATACTAAGTAACTTAACAGATTGACCTACCAAAATAAAAGATCAAGTGACCCAAGAGCACGGTGCAAACGGTGTTGTTGAATACTGGACAGAGTAAAAATGACCCTAATAACTAAATTTTAAGAATTTTTTGGTCTAAATAAAACGATGTAAAAATGAGCACTGCATTTATCATTTGTTTTATTTTATCCTAGATTATCAATGACAGGATTTTGGAATGTTCTTCAGAATTCAATCCTGAATCTGTCAGTTTCCACACCATTCTGAGCTGTTGCCATGGCATCTTGACCTCCCCAGTGCTTTCCGTGACCTACACTGCTAAGTATGAGTTGTTAGTGGAGCTCTTGAGTCGACTCTGTGGCTTGTCCAGCATGCAGCTCAGGCAGCAGAGAAGCGAGGAGCCTCTCTCTCTCAAAGTCTTTGAGCTTCTCCTCCTTGTTCTCAACACCTACCTAACAGTGCAGAAACAGCAGGCAAACTCCAACCGAGTGTTTTCCCAGGTAACAGCACACCTTCTTCATCCTCTTCTCCTGCTCAGACACTTACTGAACACTAGAGTATGGACTGAGAAGGATGATGTCAAGATTCGCCAACATCTGAGCAAGGAAATCCGGAGCAAAGTGGACGCTGTTCTTCAGTCAGCGCTCTTCATTCCTGATCATTTGCTGTCCTACAAGGAAGAAGTTTTACCATCGGAGGATAAAGCTGGGGCCAAAAAGAGCCATGCGGGAAAGGGCTTGCAAGGCCCCATCAATATGATCCTTTTGAAACTTAATGTCCAAGGAACTAACGAAGAGGAAGCGGCTTTATCCTATGCCGTTAAATCAAACTCTCTGACTCTGCTATTTAAATTCGCCTTAGATTCATTTTGTAAAGGGGCAGAAAACAAGCAAGTGATCTTCCACCTCATGTCTAAGCTCATTACTGCTTTGGGGTTCACAGATGAACTGGATATTGACAAGAAATTTAGTGCATTGAACTGGAGTATTGCTTTACTCGCTCTGGAGAACTTGCTGAACTCCTGTTTGGCTGGTGATATCTATAATGTGGCTGCAGACAGAATACAACACGGAGAGGTGCAATTGAATTTCTACAGGAAACTGGCTCGCCTATTATTTAACAATACCCAGATGGGCATCCCAGCTTGGTACCGCTGTCTCAGAGCTCTGCTTGCACTGAATCACCATATACTGGAGCCAGATTTAGATGAGCTCCTTTCAGCTGTGTGGGTTGATGCAGACAATATGGAAGTACGTGTTAAGAAAGCCAGAGAAGCACTCGTGTCTGCTGTCTTGCAAACTTATGCCAAACTCCGACAGCTGCCTAAACTTATAGAAGAGCTGCTTGATGTTGTGTGTCGGCCTGCAGTGGATGAATTGAGACCGCCGTTGCTGCCCGAAACGATACAAAAGGCCCTGAGTAAGTGTTTGCTAGACAATCCTCCGAGCCAAAATCTCGAGATCTGTTGGCTCATTTTAAAAAAGATCCAGTGCTATCTTCTCCCCCACATCCAAGATGAAACATCGGAATTGGTGCTGAAAGTCTTTTCTTTGAGTTTGCTCCTCTACGCTGTACTCTTCAGTTTTAAGACTCTGGACAACAGCACCCCGGTACTAATCGTGAAGAAGACTCAGAATCTTATGATGGAGATGCTGAAGGTCGCTGAAGACCTGTTGAAACAGAACTTTGTCACCGAAGGTCCTTGGATGGAGAAGGTCCAAGAGGTGACTCTTCTGCTTACTCATACTTGGGTTGAGGTGGATACGCTCTTCCAGATTCACTGTTCTAAGTACACATCACCGACTGCCTCACAGAATGGCGCTTTAGTGGACAAAGCCCTGACATTAAGGGACATGGAGAGTCCACTTAGTAAATTATTACAGAATCTCCTTGCGCTCCACAAGCTGAAGGTACACTTGCTCAAACCATCTACTGAAACATCAGGTGCATCAGAGATGCAGAAAATGGCTCAGTTTATTCTAAAAAAGCAAGAACTTTCAATGATGCTCGACGCCAACCAGATCTGGGACTTTCAATTTTGTACTGTTAATGCCAACACTTATATGGCAGCCCATTGGTTTCTTGTTACCTCCAACCTTCCATTAATTGCCCCTTATCTTGAACCAAATGACACCTCTCTTTTTGCAGAATGCATGTTGAAATCTTTGCTTCAGAGTTTGGATGCCTCTGAAAGCAATTTGGAGAACACTGGGATCTCTGTCTCCTTAATATCCAGGCAATTACTCGAGAGTCCTGTTCTTTGTGAGCTCCCTGAGATTTTCTCTTCAGTGATCAAGTGCATCATCAAGGCATTTTTTGGACAGCTTGGCTCATCACACATTCAGTTTGTCAGTCCTTCGTTTTTGAAACCTTGTGTGGAAATGGTTGGATTTGAAGATGAAGAAACAAACGTGAAGAGACTGAAAGCCATCGGACAGGAGATGTTAGACTCTGTCAAAATGAGCTCTTCCATACCTCTGTCTAAAACACAGGCAGATCGATTACACCAGCTGCTCAAAGTCACAAGTGTCCTGAATGGAAATGCAATGTCCTCTGAAGACTATTCAGAACTTTTTCTGACTTTGTTCATGCTGACTTCTTGTGTTCAGTGTGATGAAAGCATTGATCTCTCTGCATCTATTGGATTGCTAAAAGAGCTTTTTAATGTTATGGCTTCACTGCTGGTGGTTAAAAACTCTCAAATTATCCTGAAAGTTGTTCATGGAAGTAATCTCTTAGAGGCAACTATGACTTCCCTCTTTTCTCGGAGCAGCAAGGGGCTCTTCAAGGGTTTGGATGGCCTGATCTGGTTGTCTTTCCTTCAATCAGTTCAAGACTTCATTCAGTCCTTAATTCAGCTCATAATCGACCGGAAGAGCAGCATGTGCCTCAATCTGGAGAAGTTTACCTCCTTCATGGTTGAAAGTAACCTCACCGCAGGAGTTCTGGCTGTAGATGCAGGGGATCTCTGCTCGCTACAACTCCATCTGGTAACTTTAAGCACGCTTTGCAAAGAAATGATCACAAGCCTCGGCAAGAACAAACAGCTGGATCAGACTTTGACTCATTTGTTAGAGAAGGCCACTTCTGTTATGGAGCCAGCCATACAGGCTATGCTGATGCGCAAGGGAAGTAGACAGATACAGTCCTTTTCTGTTGAAATGGTAACAATCATGATCAAGAGTGAACTAGCAAGAGCCTCAATCTCTGAAAATGACGGGCAGAAGAAAATATCCCATATGGCGTTCTACCGGAGCTTTTGCCAGCAGATCTTAAAGGAACTCAGCCCAGCACCCCGCCCTATGGACTTCCGCATTTCATCAATTCACTATCTCTCTGCGTTCTACATGGCTGCGGAAAAGACCAAAGCGACAGATCTTGAAGAACTCCATATTAAGATTTTGCAGAGTGTCCATGCGCTGCTGTCAGGTACAGTATCCTAAAACTTTTCAAAACATTAGCTTGACTTGAGTAAATTGATGCCCCAAATTTTTGTGAACCCTCTGCCTGTTCTGTAAACAGTCTGTCAATCATTTCATCAGGAACGTGGTTGTCATTGTCAGACGTGAAGGAGCTGGAGGGGCCAGTAAAGGAGCTTCTAAATCAGCTGGTGTCCAGCTGTTCTCAAGAGCAGTTCCATCTATTACTGCTGATGCTCAGAGAGGGACTTGTGCCAGCAAAGATTGAAGGAGGCCACTGCACTGTAAGATTCTTGTAGTGGCATAGTGTTTATTATTATGTGTAATAAGATAGTGTAATAGTTAATACATGCAGTGAATTTATTACATATTGCCATTCCTTTGTTTACAGGCTTAACACATTTATTCAGTTTTTAAAATCTACAGAACATAGTGCCCACTCATCAGTAAATGGCGCTATTTGTAAATTTATTAGGGATTAAAACCCAGACAAAGCACATAATAAAGTAATTAGCATTCTTAATATTATAAAATTGAAATATTGGTAACACTTTACAATAAGGTTCATTAGTTAAACATTAGTTAATGTATTAACTAACATGAACTAACCATGAGCAATACATTTGTTACTGTATTTACTAATCTTCGCTAACGTTAGTTAATAAAAATACAGATGTTCATTGTTAGTTCATGTTAGTTCACAGTGCATTACCTAATGTTAACAAGATTTTAATAATGTATTATTAAATGTTGAAATTAACATTAACAAAGATTAATAAACGCTGTATAAGTGCAGTTCATTATTAGTTCATGTTAACTAATGTAGTTAACTAATGAACCTTATTGTAAAGTGTTACCGAAATATTATTGAAATTGACTTAAAGTGAAATACAAACACCAGTGGAGGACAAAAACATCTTAATGCATGTACAATTAGATCAATAAGGAGTTGGGAAAGTTGTTTTATTATTGAATTATTGCAGAGAATAGTTCATCGTTTGCATTTTGATGCAATCTGAGAAATAGGATCTGTCTTTGTTGTTGCATAAATCAAGCTATGAATGTCATCCAAACAAATGACTGAAAATAATAATCACATAAAAGTTTTCTTTGCTTAAAAATTAATTTTTAATGATTAACCATCGTTATTTAATTGAATGACAGCCTTGGGTCGTATATTTAAAAGTCTGCCACCAGTTTCGTTGTGTGTCTTTTTTCTGGATTATTGAAGTTAACATAAAAAGATTAAGTTAACAAAATCCATTCCTTTTTCTTTCTCAAAGCATAAGAGTTTCTAAGCATATTTGTAGTGTGCATTGATGTTTTTTGTTTTTTCTTTCACAGGAGGTTCTGTCCACAGTAACTTTTATAAAGCTGCTTGCCTGTTGTCAGTTTCCAGAGCATTGCTCAAAGGCTTTTTGGCTCATCACCCCACAAGTCATATCTAATCTCATTGTAAGTGTTTCAATACATGTTTTCAATTTGTTTCCCATTTGATTCCCCCTGAATAAGATTAATCACACATGCATTTCTGTTGTACTAGTCTCTTTTTAATGCAATTGTCTCTTTAAGAGAAAAATAGAATGATATCCTACTTTTTGTAACTTCAAAACTTCATCATAAGCTATGGACATTGAATGTTTAGGATTTAACAATGGATAGACAAATTGAGGGAAGTATTGTCTTCCAAACAACCCAGGAACAAGAAAATGCAGAACAAATAAAAACATTATTCAATTTAGATAACTTTACAGTTTAACACACAAGGAAGAAGTGCTTTAACAAAAAATATGAGGCTCACATGTCTACCAATTGCACAAACCCTCTAATTGCAAGGCACTGTTTACTTCCTTTATAAATCATTTCCTGGACTTCTTGCTTAAATAAAAACCGAGGGACATTATGCAATAAATACTATAAAGCTTTGCTTCTATCGAGCCTGTGACGTTCCTTTAATAGTGCCTAGAGAGTTGGCTGGCAGTGAAAAACACCATGCAGCTAGCTTTGTAAAACATATCACATACCTCACCCTGACTCTCTCTTGTCTTGATTTAGCATTAAAATTCATCTGCCTGGAAAAGTCAGGTTTCAAAGTCTTGTCTATGTCACTGAGTTCACTCAGAGAAGGACTGTGTGTGCCTGTCAGGTTACTTTTATCACTGCACTTTTCTTCTCGGTGTCAGAACTTGACATACTAGAGCTGCCGCTAGCAGAGTTCACCACAGCAACCAGAAGCTTTGTTAACCTTATGCTGTACACACATCTATACTAGTACACAAATATAGAACAAGCTCTGTAATCCTCACTTTTGTGATTAATATTTTATAGCACTGATCAGTTGCTCTGCAGTTGAAAAGTGTTCTGTTAGAAAGTGAACTGATATTGTGCTACGTTTGAAGGTGTCTGCAGGATTTCTGTTAAATGTCAGCCTGGGTTCTAAGAGCTCTTACATGAGATTGCTATTTCAAATAAATTCTGTTCTTTGAACTTTCTATTCATAAAAGCATCATGGAATTTTTTTATCACGGTTTATGCAAGAATATTAAGAAGCACAACTGTTTTCAAATTTAATAATAATAAAAATGCTTCTTGAGCAGCAAATCAGCATATTAGAATGATTTCTGAAGGATCATGTAGCACTGAAGTAATTCAGCTTTGCAATCACAAGAATAAATTACATTTTAAAATATATTTCATATTCAAATATTTCACAATATTACGGTTTTACTGTATCAAATATTTTGAAATATTTCAATCAAATAAATGCAGCCTTCTATCAAAAACTTAAAAAATCTTAACTGACCCCAAACTTTGTGTCTAATAGCACTATGGTCTCTTTCTTCTCACATATACATTTTTTTTTTTACTTGATATTGAGAGACATTACTATTAAATTTCTTTTGTTTGTTTTTTTTCCATTTGTTTTTAGTTTGTTATAAAGGAGTCCAGCAAGATCCCTTCTCTGACCCGTGCACTGACGTTACCAACTCTCGAGACTTTGACCGTTCTGCTCCGGCAGGGTAAAGCAAAGATCTCCAACCCACACCATGTCATTGTGGTTCTGGGTGCACTGCAGTTTGTGCCTCTCGACAGTCATTCCATGGAGGACTACCATGCTGCTTTTGAGGCCATCCATGAAGCCTTGTTTTCAACTATCCACTGCTACCCTCAGGTGAGTATCCTGGCACTAGAGAGAGAGACAGATAAGAGCTTAAACTTGATAAAAGGTACACATTTTATGGTTCTATTCTTTCAAGTTTGAATTATATCCTTATACGTTTTAAATTGACTTAACAAATCAGCCAGAGGCCATGGAGGTAGAAACTGTGCCAGATGCTATCAGTTTTTTAAAGACGGGTCTCTGACATCTGTTTATCTGCACTTGCGTTGGGAAAATGTTTTATTAATGTGGCTTTCAGGGTTTTGTTTCATGAACACACCCAACGTACTTTGTCTGGCAGAGGAAAAATGAATCCCAAAGCATGGATAAAGAATACAATATCAGTTAGTAAATACAGTATGACATGGAATTTCTTGAGATGAAAAGCATTGTTAATCAGACTGACTTTTTATTTATTTTTTTAAGTAAAATACAGTGATTTCCTCCTATTGTGCTCTTTAAAAACAGTGGCTGTCATGGTAAATATGTTACATTTAAGCCGAATTGGTAAATCAGTTCTCTGAGATGCTTTGGGAAATGCTGATGTTTCCATAGGTTTATGCAAATAGGTGTATTACAGGCTAATGCTGCTTGATGTTAGGAGTGAATATTATAGTACCCTAGAGAGGCGTTTAGTTTGCACTTAATATGAGTGAAAATTAGAATGTAGTTTGGGAAGTTGCCACAAATCCTGAGGGGAAAGGAGCTTATAGTGTCTGGTAGGTAAGGAATATTGGAACTACAGTATGTAAGACTTCAAGGTGTACAGGTTGCTTTGCCAGTGAAAGTAGGGAGATATGCACGTTGAATCAGAGATTTAAATCAGTTCATTGAAATGTCCACATAACTAATTCCTGTAAATTCAAACTTAGCAATTCTTAATTTTTGCCACTAAAGTGGAAATCAAATACATCTGTCTTAATTCTGTCTTTTGCTGGAATGTTGGTAACCAGATGGTTGCTGGTAGCAAGCCTTTAAATTGATAGTTCAACCAATTTCGGTGTGAAATATCCCTTTAAAACTCTCATACTTTAGACATGTTTTTTTTAGAAAATTAATGGCCAAATAAAAAGCGATGAATCACTAGTATCTGGCTTCCGTTGTTGTTGCTAGGATTCAACAAATACATCCGTCTTCTATTAAAATGTCAAATTGATTCTGGGTCAAATGTTTTTGTATTCACTGGATAAACATATAAAGTATTTTGGATTTTACACTGAGCCCTGCTGTGCATCAGTATTGAAAGCTTTAAATGTTTGCAGGTGATGTTAAAGGCTTCTCCTACCTTCCTGAATTGCTTTTATCGCTTGGTTTCTTCAGTCATGCATGAAGGCAGACAGCGGGGTGACTCTGACAGAGGTAAGCATACCCATATTAGCCACGTTCAGAAGTGTTTATATTTAAACATTATGTACAGTTAAATCTCTTATGCTCACTAAGGCTGCATTTACAGTAAAATAGTAATATTGTTATAATTTAAAAGAACTATATTCTATTTGAATGTATTTCCAAATGTAATTTATTTCTGTGATGGCAGAGCTGAATTTTCAGCAGCCATTACTCCAGTCTTTAGTGTCACACTTCAGAAATCACTCCAATAGGCTGATTTGGTACTCAAGAAACATTTCTTATCTAATATTTTTTGTGGAAACTGTGATTTCCCCCTCAATATTTTCGTTGAATAGAAAGTTAAAAAGAACAGCATTTGTTTGAAATGCAATTCTTGTATTTACTGTCACTATTGATCAATTGAATGCATTCTTGATGACTAAAATATTAATTTCTTTCAAAAAGTCTTATGGACCCCAAATGTTTGAACCGTATATTGAGATATCTATTCACCCGCTGTTGCTTAAATCCTATTTAATTGATAAATAGAGGGTATTATAGTTGTGTAAATGTCAATGCTGAGTTTCTCCTGGCTGTTAATATTCTATTTTTCCCATAGATGTAACCTTTTACATAAGACTTCTGTGCAAGCAAACAAATTTAACATCAGTTAATTCAAAGGCCCTTTCTTGTCAGCATTTCTGCAGTTATTGTTGGCTGTAGTGGAGAAAAGAAACTGGAAAGCACCTGATACTGACAAGTTATTACATTTGAAGTTTGATATGAAAAGTGTCCTGTTCTCAACCAATGAGTCATTTATTGAGTATCAATAGAGCCATATGTCTCCTGATACTTTCCCATCTACAAGTTGCACTGAATTCATTTATTGTGCCGAAAGAAGATGTTCTTTGAGGTATGATTCACCTAATGAGACAAGCACATCGCTGAGCCATGTTCAGAGACAGACGCTTGCAGACTGTGGCTCTGTGGATTGAATTTCAAAGTGAAGGAGAAAAAAACTCCATGAAGAAAGAAGTTTGAATTTGATCCTGAAGCTCAAGGCTCAACACATTTTAGCACTGAAGGCGTATCCTTTTTGAATTGAGAATTTGTTTTTTGTTTTTATGACTTAAGATTTAAAGCCTTTTTTTTTCTCTGTCCATTAGTCTTTCTTCATTTCTTAGACTTTAATATTTGACAACAAAGTTTGGTCCGAACTGAAATGTGTTTAGATGTGAGGCAATTTCAATCTTATTGATCATCTTATGGTGCTTCCTTAAAACATGAATCTGATGCTCACTCTTATCTGTCTGACAGATAATCAGGCTTTGAAAAGATTTAACCCGGATTCATATTTATAATCTAAAATGTATTTAATATTAATGATTGGTGATTAACACATTCAGTTCCTTTTTAAAGAAAGAGAACAAAATGTGTAATTAATGGGTTTGGCAATTCTTGCATATACCAGACAATGGTACACTACCGTTCAAAAGTTTGGTAAGATTTGTATTATTATTATTATTTCTATTCAGTAAAGATGCATTAATTTGATCAAAAGTCACAGTTAAGTCTTTTACATTGTTACATGTGTAAATATGAATTTCAAATAAATGCTTTTCTTTTGAACTTTCTATTCAATATAGAATCTTGAAAAAACGTATCATGGTTTCCATAAAATATGCACAACAAGCAATTTTAACATTGATAATCATAAGAAATATTTCTTGAGTTCCAAATCTGCATATTAGAATTTAAATTTTAGTAGCATTTCACAATATTATATTGTAGTTTTGATCAAATAAATGCAGCCTTGGTGAGCATAAGAAAATTCTTATACAAATGATATTTTTTGTGATTTTTTTTTTTTCAAACCTATTGTATTTTGATTAAAGGTGCCCTAAGTAATTTGGAATATTAAACATAAAATGTAAATAGATATACACACCCGTCTAAAGGTTTACAGAAGTGTCTTATGGAGGTCATGCTGAGTTTTTTGAATTGGAGTTAATTATTAGATTTTAATTAAATGCACCAACGGCGTTAAGCATAATTAATCGCATGCGTTAATGGTTCTAATTAAAATATTACAATTACTTTGTGATCTCTCTTTTTTCAGCTTCTGAGAAAGACAAAGAGAGTCTTCTGAAGTGTGCCATGCTGGTGGAAAGGATGTACACTCATATTGCCAGTGCTGCTGAAGATTTCACAGTCCTGTCTTCATTCATTGTTGCACAATATGTCAGCGAACTGCAGAGGGTGAGGCACTAGTCACTATCAGTTTTTATCTGCCACATGCCAATGCCAATTTCTACTCAAATGCTTCCTGAAATTGTCTCTCGTGAACTGCCTGCCAATATTTGCTAGAATATTCTAGAAGAATCTTCTCGGTGTCATAAATCTTAAACCACACAATTATAGCTTGAGAGTTGATGCACTGGGACTGATCCGATGTCCTGCACTCTTGGCAATAATGCTATTCTAACAGACCAGAGGTTGCGTTTGAATGGAGAAACGCATCGTCCAGTGTGATTTGAGAGCCAATTGTTTTTGTCAACAAGTGTGACATGCATTTGACCTCTAACTAGGCTGAGACTCATGTTACTGCACTTAACAATCACATTGCAGATAATTGTTGCCATTGTGTACTCTCACTATGAGTTTCTTATTTCCTAGGTGACGCTTCAGCCAGAAATTAAGGCACATCTAACAGAGGGGATATACTGTATCCTGGACCATTGTGTTGAACAAGACGTTAAGTTTTTGAACACCACCCTTCAAATGGGTGTCAAGGAAGTATTCAATGAACTGTACAATAGTTACACACACTATCACAAATCTCAAAGGCAAGGGGAAGAGAAGTACACTGTCTAAAATTTGCATCCTCTGCCTTTAAACTGTTTGTGTGAAGTGAATAAATCTGTAATTTGTAATGTTTACTTCTAATTACTCTGTTATAATTAAGGATGAGTCTAGAAATGTTTAAAACTGTTGTATGTTAGTTCACCCAAACATTAACATTTGTTGTCATTTACTCATTTGATCATTTTTTTTGTCCATAAAATGGACGTCAATAGGCTCCATTGTTGTTTGATTCACAGTGTTCTACAAAATAGTTTTTTGTGTTCAGCAGAAAAAAAGAAATTCATACAGGTTTGGAATAGTCGTTAGGGTGAATAAATAACACAACTTTCCTTTTTGCATGAACAATCCCTCTAAATATGGGGGAAAAGTCTTTGTTGTGATTATGTATTTTGTACTTTCTAATTTTTTTTGTAATCGATAAACAGGATGTTTTTTTCTGAGGAGAACAGTACATTTTTGTGTGTAACCATTACTAATGTCCTCAGAAAACCCTATTAAGTAAAAGACCTATCAAAGAGTTAAGGTGTTACAGCGGCTTATCCGAACTGACAGCCTAAAGTCCTGAAACGAAGTTGGAGAAATCCCATCTCAGGATTGAGCTTCTGAGTAAACCAATTAACCTGAGGCTGCTCCAGGTGGACTCTATAAAAATAACCAATTAAAAATGTACCCCATTAGACCTATATTGTAAAAATGGTGTTAAACATTTATAGAGCAGTCATATCAACTGCTCTGGTGTGCCTCAACTTTTTAAGCTTTTAAGTAGTGTACAATAACAATGTGTTCCTGAGGTTCTCTTTGAAGAGAATTTAGATGCAAAACAGGAACAACCTCAGATGCAGACTGAATAAATGTACAACAATATGAACTCAATGCCATCACAATACAACAAAATGTTCAGTGTGCACTGTAAAGGCCGGTCATGTTACTGGATCCATGAGGGGGGACCACCAAGGTTTTTCTTTGTTGAAGGTGTAGATGTGATTGTGCAGGACAATGCAGGAAATGTGTGACAGAGATACATTTACTACATTACATTACATGTTTTATACTAAAATAAATTTCCCTAAGTATCAAGTAGTTTATTTTCCTTTATTGACTATGTGAACGTTAAATGCTTTTTACCAGAGTCAGTGTATCAGCAGACTTGATACAGTATGTGTCTAGATCTGGGTTTTCCAACTCTGGCCGAATCATCATTGGAAAAATCCCTCTCTACGAATGCATTGGTTGGTTATATTCCCCTGAACATTGTGCAAATAGATTTTTTTAAACAATAGTCAACAGTATTTTTAGCATACTTTTTTTCTTCTACATTATTATTTTGTCATTTTCCTGTTCCTTGAAGGCCACTGTCCTGCAGCTACAACCCTAATTAAACACACCTGAACCAGCCAATCAAGGCCTTCAGACTCACTAGAAACTTCTAGGAAAGTGTGTTGGAGCTAAAATCTCTAGAACATCATGATGGAATTATCTGGTGGCTAAAGGTATTTTCAAGAGAGAGAGAAAAAAACAACAACTCTTGTTGCACATGCTAAAGCACTTGAGGCTCGTAAAAAAAAAAAATCCAAGAACAAGTTATTGACTATGGTGTTCTGGCTTTTCAAGTAGCGCTTGGCTCTGTGAAACATGTACAGGTGCATCTCAATAAATTAGAATGTCGTGGAAAAGTTCATTTATTTCAGTAATTCAACTCAAATTGTGAAACTCGTGTATTAAATAAATTCAGTCCACACAGACTGAAGTAGTTTAAATCTTTGGTTCTTTTAATTGTGATGATTTTGGCTCACATTTAACAAAAACCCACCAATTCACTATCTCAAAAATTAGAATATGGTGACACACCAATCAGCTAATCAACTCAAAACACCTGCAAAGGTTTCCTGAGCCTTCAAAATGGTCTCTCAGTTTGGTTCACTAGGCTACACAATCATGGGGAAGACTGCTGATCTGACAGTTGTTCAGAAGACAATCATTGACACCCTTCACAAGGAGGGTAAGCCACAAACATTCATTGCCAAAGAAGCTGGCTGTTCAAAGAGTGCTGTATCCAAGCATGTTAACAGAAAGTTGAGTGGAAGGAAAAAGTGTGGAAGAAAAAGATGCACACCCAACCGAGAGAACCGCAGCCTTATGAGGATTGTCAAGCAAAATCGATTCAAGAATTTGGGTGAACTTCACAAGGAATGGACTGAGGCTGGGGTCAAGGCATCAAGAGCCACCACACACAGACGTGTCAAGAAATTTGGCTACTGTTGTCGTATTCCTCTTGTTAAGCCACTCCTGAACCACAGACAACGTCAAAGGCGTCTTACCTGGGCTAAGGAGAAGAACTGGACTGTTGCCCAGTGGTCCAAAGTCCTCTTTTCAGATGAGAGCAAGTTTTGTATTTCATTTGGAAACCAAGGTCCTAGAGTCTGGAGGAAGGGTGAAGAAGCTCATAGCCCAAGTTGCTTGAAGTCCAGTGTTAAGTTTCCACAGTCTGATGATTTGGGGTGCAATGTCATCTGCTGGTGTTGGTCCATTGTGTTTTTTGAAAATTAAAGTCACTGCACCCGTTTACCAAGAAATTTTGGAGCACTTCATGCTTCCTTCTGCTGACCAGCTTTTTAAAGATGCTGATTTAATTTTCCAGCAGGATCTGGCACCTGCCCACACTGCCAAAAGCACCAAAAGTTGGTTAAATGACCATGGTGTTGGTGTGCTTGACTGGCCAGCAAACTCACCAGACCTGAACCCCATAGAGAATCTATGGGGTATTGTCAAGAGGAAAATTAGAAACAAGAGACCAAAAAATGCAGATGAGCTGAAGGCCACTGTCAGAGAAACCTGGGCTTCCATACCACCTCAGCAGTGCCACAAACTGATCACCTCCATGCCACGCCGAATTGAGGCAGTAATTAAAGCAAAAGGAGCCCCTACCAAGTATTGAGTACATATACAGTAAATGAACATACCTTCCAGCAGGCCAACAATTCACTAAAAATGTATTTTTAAATTTTTTTTTTATTGGTCTTATGAAGTATTCTAATTTGTTGAGATAGTGAATTGGTGGGTTTTTGTTAATGTGAGCCAAAATCATCACAATTAAAAGAACCAAAGACTTAAACTACTTCAGTCTGTGTGCATTGAATTTATTTAATACACGAGTTTCACAATTTGAGTTGAATTACTGAAATAAATTAACTTTTCCACGACATTCTAGTTTATTGAGATGCACCTGTAGATGTGTGTCTGGTGGGCAAACTTATGGTGGAGCTGTTTCACAACTGCTTCAGTTGTATATTGCACTGATTCCCAACCACATTCCTCGAGCACATCCAACACTGCACATTTTGCATGTCTCAGTTCAAACATACCTGATTCAGGTCATCAGCTCATTAGTAAAAACTTTTAAGACCTGAAATGGGTGTGTCAAAAGGGACATGCAAAATAAACCAGAACCAGGAACGTGGTTCGGAACCACTGCTGTAGAAGACCTGGTTTGTATAGTTGATCTTCAAGAGTTGCATTCAGAAGCTCTGCAGCCATTCCTGTTTGAAGTTTCCCCAGCTTTCATTTCCTTTGTTCAGCAGCGTCAGGTAATAGTGAGTACCCTAGAATTGGTGTCTGTAGGGGGTCTTGCATGTAAGCAAAGGACTAGAATGGGCCGAAAGCATCCCAGCCGGCACCCAGGAGCTGGCAGGAATGATCAGACCAGTGGACGACGGCCAAGTCTGTTGAAAAACAGATTCGCCTCATTAGCCTGGGTGAATGCTCAAATGTAGGCCTTTAGATACAACAAACCATTGAATGTAGAGGGAAAAAGACATTTGCCCACAGTACACGTATACAGACAGGTCATAAAAATAACTAATATATATATAGAAACGGTCCTGTTCACACTCGCAGAGCGTGGATTTCCGTCTGAAATTCTGGATGACAATTAGAATTTCATATTTATCAAAGGTTATACAACATGCGTCAGTGTGTGTTTATTACAGAGTTCCAATGTTATTTCTTACGTTCTACCATATTTCATGCATGGCTGTACGTTTATTGTCATAATAGTCAGCTGGCCTTACATTTGAGGTTTAATCGCTCAGTGAGAGTGTTGACATGTTTGAAAATGTGCACCGATATAAATATGACAAGTTGTCCTTTAATCAAATTGTTTTTGAATGTTATTGTATTTTCAATCAAGGTTAAGAGTGGTCATTGACTTCATGTTGTTACATAGTCCAGCAGCCAATTTTGAGAATGCTGTTATTTCCCTATGGAGATGGAGCTTTCATAAAAGCATGTTGACCTTTTATAGCCACTAGGAGATCTTTATTTTCCATAAACTCCCTGGACGTTTTTACAATTAACTCCAGGCTGTATCTCAGAACAGAAAACATTTTATTCTACGTCTTTAATCTTGACATAATTGTACACTGAAAATCTGTCATCAGAATTAAAACCTTTTCCCTGAATGGCTAAACGTCCACTGGGCATGTGACATGAGAGAATAAAGCATATTTTTGTCACCACCAACATAACAAAATGGTAGGTTAGAAATATAATCACACTCCCTGCCTAAATATGGAAGTTTAGGCATATAGACTCTCCTTTCATTCCTGTTCTCAAGGCATCCTGACTTCTGGAGGAAATCCTTACAACTGATTTTGGGGGACTGAAAAGATTGGAAGGTTAGGGGAGTAATAAAGCATAGAGACCTTTTACAAAATATGGACGCCGTAGGAAATGATACGTACTCTCCAATTGTAGGCTATGTGCCAAATGTTCCCACGATAAAGACGTTTTAGATGCCAAGTTTATGAGCAGGAAATACACAACCACACAGTTACAGAATAATAATGTGATGTTTAATGACGTTCTTGAGGCTTGGTTTTTGACTATAAACCATTTTATTAAGCTTCAAATCTGCTAGAATTTGAAGATTGCCAAAATATTGTATAGGTCATTTGAGATAGTTTTTTTTTCTGTTATGAAGGAAGACTGACAGATTTACGTTGTGATGCAACAGACATAAGTACCGGTCTCATAAAATCATGGCAATTCAGATACAGAAAATGGTTTAAAACTTGAAATAGGTATGGGAAATCTTGGTGTCTGGGGACATTTTAGTCTATCGCCGTTCCTAGATGACATTTGAAAATCTTGATATTTAAATTTCCTCCTTAAAAGCTAAGGTTATTTCACATTTAGATATATTTGACACATTCTTTCAGATATCAAGTTCACATTTTTCCATTCTTATAAGCTATATGTTGGTGTCATCTGCAAATAAATAATCTAAACCATTTACCTTGTTATGTTATTATATTTGAGAGGCCTGAGTCTTGGCACATCATGATTGAATCATCCGGCTATTTGTTATTTCATAGACACTCAATCCTAATCAATTTACAGCACACTTACAACATCAACAGCTGTCCTGGAGCGATCTGAGGATAAGTGCTTTGCTCAAGTTTGAAAAGGGATTGAATGGGGTGCCACTCGCTAGCCCAAATCTTTAACTGCAGCGCTGTGTGTACATAAAGATCCAGTCTGCAGTGCTTGTCATCATATGAAAAGTAGGTCATTCAAGTGTTTCCTTGGAAGTGCAGCAGTGTTTCTAAATCTGCCTCGTCCTTTATTCAAATTATTAGATGGCTCAAAAACATTTTGAATCTCAGGTCAAATTTTAATGAGTTATTTAAAACTGAATAACCTAGTTCGTCTAACTGTAGATTACATTATTCATTACAGTAGGCTATTGATAATTTAAAGCATTTTTATCTATACATTAGTTGGCTTTTTTCCACAGGTTTTAAAAGACACCCAGTGGACCCATTTTGATGAATAAATGAATGTCACTATCGGCCGTCTAAAATCAGTCATCAGACAGCTATTGCAGAGACCAGCGCTGCTCATCTTGAAATCTCTGAAGGGCTCTTTCAAATATTTAAACTAAATCTCATTGAGATTCCAGCAGACATCCAGCGTCGAAGTGTAAAACTGCTTTCATTACAGTCGATTTTTTTCTTTCTGAAGCTTTTATTAGCATCACACTTGGGCTCAGCAATGGTCCTGACATACAGAACAGTAACTAAAGGGGTGAAAGGTGGGAATGATTCTGGAGCAGTGGTTCTCAACCAGGGGCCTTCTGCAAACTTCTAGAGGGCCCCAATAAATCAAAATTAAAATTATTTAAATTTGTGACCCTGGACCACAAAACCAGTCTTAAGTGTCAAATTTTCGAAATTGAGATTTATACAACATCTGAAAGCTGAATAAATAAGCTTTCCATTGATGTATGGTTTGTTAGGATCGGACAATATTTGGCCGAGATACAACTATTTGAAAATCTGGAATCTGAGGGTGCAAAAAGAAATCTAAATATTGAGAAAATCGCCTTTAAAGTTGTCCAAATGAAGTTATTAGCAATGCATATTACTAATCAAAAATTAAGTTTTGATATATTTACGTTAAGAAATTTACTAAATATCTTCATGGAACATGATCTCTACTTAATATCCTAATGATTTTTGGCATAAAAGAAAAATTTATAATTTTGACCCATACCATGTATTTTTGGCTATTGCTACAAATATACCCCAGCGACTTAAGACTGGTTTTGTTGTCCAGGGTCACATTTAGTTACATTAACATAATCCTAGAGAAATAGTTCACCCCAAAATGAAAATTAGCTGAAAATGTACTCACCCTCAGGCCGTCAGATGAGATTGTTTCCTAATTGGAACAGATTTAGAAGAATTAAGCATTATATCACACCTATGGATCCTCTGCAGTGAATAGGTGCCGTCAGAATAAGAATTTAATCTTGCACTTTTTTGTTTTAGTGTTTTTAATCATTGTAATTAAAGTAAGTAAATTTGCTGATATGAATACAGACATGAATTACAGCGTGGTTGGTTTACTACCATTGAGATACTATTAGTTTTTATTTTGCTTAAATATTTATTTAATTTTTACATTTAATTTATTATTTTTACATTTAATAATTCGTTTTGTCATTTGTATTTTTTTTTTTTTTTTAAATGCTGGGTTTAATTTTATTCAAAGGTTTAGCACATAAGGACCAGGGACCATCAGGCTGGATTCACATTTTGTTGAAAAGGAGGCATAATTTACTGTCATCACTTCTGACACAAACTTCTGTAAGATTCACTAAATCTTTCCACATACGTTTCATTAAATGCATTTTTGGTGAATAATTACTTACTAAGTTAAAAAATTAAAACCATTTGCTAAAAGTAATAAATTAGTAATCAGTGAACATCCAGGCAAAAGACATTGTGTAGACTCAGTGTGCGCAATATAAGGCAAGCACACAAATGTACATTAGCCAAAAGTGAGCATATTTTCATATGACTTCATAAAGAGCATAACTCTTTAACAAAATGTGTTTGCCAGAAATCCAGAATGAACCAAACAATGATTCCTCGGCGCATCTTGAGGGACAGGCTAACGATGGATGTCTCCACCCCCACCCCTCCTCCGTCCGCGTCTCTGCGGAGCGTGATTGGATTAAAGTCGGTTACCCTTTCCCCTCTAACCCGGTGATGCTGGCTGTTTCCTGCTTCTTCCTCTATCCAACCGCTGCTGCTGGTGATTTCGTGTTAGTTGGGCGCTGTAGCCACAGCGAGACGCAGAACGAGGACGTCAGTGGCTTTTCACGGCACAAATCCCGAGACAGCCACTGTATTATCCCATCCAAAATCACAGCAATGCGCAGGAAATCTAGGGTATTATTATGTTTCGCTGTGCTTTGGGTTTTAGGCATAGCATATTATTTCTATTCGGGGACAACGCTGAGTCGAAAGGTAGGTTTTTCTGTTCGCTTCATGCTGCATGCTCCTGGATCGGTGCTATAATAAGTTGTTTGTGGTGACTGTGTCGAAATATTTCGTTTGCGGATGAATGAGGAAAAACGGGCACAACGGCGAGAGAACCAGCACGTTTAAATAGCCAAAGTCTGCTGAGTGGACTCACAAAGATAGTGTTATCGCTCCGTGCTGTGATTTCAGTGCGAGACCATCACATAACCGCGTTTGTTTTAACTGGATTCAGAGCCCTCTATGTTGTGTTTGTGTCTAAACGGCACGCTCATTTATTCCGAAGTCGCTTTTAAAAGCTTTGATACGCCGATGTTCTTCGGAGCAAGAGGATCGTTAACTGCTTGTACAAACACGAGCTTTTCGCTTGTGAATGTTACAGGGTAGCGCTAAAGCTACGATTAATACATGAGCTTTTCAGTTTTTCAAATTTGAGGGCTAATATTCAGTCTGGGACTTTTTACTGGTGATAGGGACTATGGTGTTTCTCCGTGACTCGACTAGTGCGTTCACTAAAGATTCGTTCAGAATCTGTCAGCGACGCTTTCTGCAGTTTACGTCGTTACGCCGGTAGGTGGCGACACAATAGAGTATGCTTGTGTGTGTGGTATGAATCGTTGAATCATTCACGGTCAAAAAAGTTATTCAGTTTACGTCTAATCTACTGAATAATGAGATCTGTAGAGTTAGTATTAATGTGTCTGAAGCGGAGTGATATTAAATACAATTAGTTGCGTGAATGTGCAAAATCTCTGGTGTCCGCTGCATCCAGTTATTTTAGCTGCACAATAGCAGTATAGTATAGTTTTACTATTTACTGTACTTTTGGTATTCTTCTGTCTGTCTACTGGTCTAATAAATCATCCCCCGGTTTCACAGACAAGGCTTAAGACAAGTCCTAGACTAAAATGTAAATCTGAGCTGTTTCAACTGAAAGAAACTTGCACTGACCGATCTTAAAACATGTCAGTGCCTTTTTGTCTTAAGATGCACACCAGTAATGCTTTCTTCTAAGGAATGTTTATAAAAATTACTTAAATGTCCTAATTGAACTATGTCCTAATCCTGGTTTATAAGCCCTCTCTATAAAACCGGGCCCATAAATCTCCCCGTTAACTGCAAAGAGCTTATTTCTACATTGAAAATTAAGCATATGTATGTATGTATATATGGGTTGATACAAACAGTGGAAAGTCCCAGTGCATTTGGACTGCATTGCATATCAGCACTGTTTTAACACCACCACATAGAACCATAATCTTCCAAAAAAGACAACAGATTTGCATTTACAGTAACTTTGCTATCTAGAAGCTTTATGTCTGTATCTCATTAATCATCACTTGACAGTAGTGTGTACATATTGCACTCAGTTTTGAGTGAGGGTGGTGTACCGTGGAACCACACTTTTTAGTAACATACCATCTGTCTTGAAGGAAGTTTGCTGAAATTCCTTTGCTCACAGGCAAATATTCAGCTCGTGTACTTCCCTTTTTATTAAATGACGCGTACTGTCTTGAGGTTTTGTTGTGTTTCATGCTTTGTTTCCATAGCTGTCCTTCAGCCGCAGTCAGCCAACTCATTTTCTATTGTGAGTGCATTTGATATTGTGATCAAGGCACAATGAGGTGAATGGACCGCTGCACATTTGGGAATTGCTCCCTTATGGCACTCTGAATGTACATTACTGAATGTAACGCTATTGTTTGTAGTGTAGCATTGATCACAGTTTGTTGTTCACAAGTCGTTATTGTCCTGTACTGCGGTCCGAAACGGGCAATGTTGCATATAGAATAGAAATATACTGGACTTCAAAGACCTTGCTGTTTAGTCTCTCAACTGGTTTATTGCTGCTTTTATCATATAACCTCATAATGTATGAAGACGGCTGTTTGTGGATCCGTTTTTAAAGCTTCATGTAGTGTAGCATAAGCAAGTGGCTGAACAGCTGGTTAGCGCTCCTTCATCTGGCTCAGAGCACTTCATGTTGAATCCTTCTCTACATTGAACGAGGCATCGATGCTGCTGTTTGGTGCAGCTTGTGTTCCTTTATATCCTTAAAATTACTCAATTTTATTGAAGATTTTATATTGACCTGACCTTTGCCTTGTCCTTATGCATTTGTTTCTGCGAGAACTGTGCTAGTTACGCAATAGATTTTAAACAGATGTCAAAGATCATGTCTCAGCGAGGAAATGAGTTTCTGCAACCAGTGAGGGTGGATGACAGCCCCGGGATGGTGGGGTTGCACAGATGCTCATCACGGATTCTAGTACCTCAGTTATGCAAGGGTCAGATTCTGAATATTTTCCCTATCGGATTGTTTTTTGGAGCCCTGGCTGGCCTCGGATGCGGGCGGGATAGGAAAACAGGGGGCTTTTATCTCCACAGAGAAATGCGTTTGATCTGATATCTGCTCCACAACACAATTATTGACATGCTGATTGTTCTGCTCCTGTTGGCAGGATTACAGTGGCGGTGTTGGGATGGGGCCGAACTGCTTTCAGTCACTTGTTCAAATCAAAGCTTGTTAACATCAGGATGAACCAAAGTGCATGACAGATTCGGTCCGCTCTCACAAAACTGTGTGTCTTCCTTTTTTCTTTGATTCTCCCTTTGATACTGAAGGAAAATAAGCCATTTGGGCCTGATGAGCGTCATACAGATGAATTTGTAGCGAGAAATAAAAGCGAAGAATAAAGCTGATCTATATAGCGGGGTTTCCATCCAAAGTTGTGAATTTAACTTGTGTGCAAAATTGGAATAATGCATAAAACATTTGCGAACAAGCACCGTTTCCATCCAACAAGTCAAAGAGAACAAAATCGTCACTTCCTGATAAACTGGCACTATAAATGACAAAAAAAAAAAAAAAGTAGGTGAAATATATAATATCATATATAATAAATTACTTGCGCCTCAGAGCGAGCAGATGAAACTAAATAAATGCATTCATTGCTTTCGGAGGTGGATGCCTGCTGTTAGTGAATGTAGTCGTGTAAGACAGTTCTGGGAGGCAATTATACAAAAATACTTTAGCGACAAACTTTGCTCTGACATTCCAGAACATTTCAGATGCTGTGGAACGACATCGGTTCACTGGTTAGTCAGGTTTTGCTGTCCCATAGCGCAAAGTCACATGACTTTTTTGATGCGCATTGAGGAATTTATTTTGCAAATGCGTTATTTGCATTAACCCTTTTTTGCACAAGTCAAAACCACCTCAAGCAAGCTTAAAAATTATTTTGCGATTTTTGTTCGAAATTTGGCATTTCCATCACTGATGTGATTCTTCAAAAAGCGCATTAAAACAGGGTGTTGGAAACATAGCTAATGATATCACACTAACAATTTAGCAGAACTATACACAGAGTGTAATAATGAAGATGGAGAATCTGGGCATTGGCATTTTCAGCATTGTCAAAATAAAGTCCTGCTTTTGGGCTTTGGTGATTGTTCAATTGACTAGTACTTTAGAGGAAGACGGAAGACCAACATTAGAAATAGCAAATGCCAAAGAGGCTAAATGTAGTGTTTTGGTATCCCTGTCAGTTTTGTGGGGAAGAACGTCCTGGACGTTGATGTATGAGGTTACGTTTTACTCACCAAAAGGTGAATTGGGTTTTAAATTTGAAGGGCAGTATTTGAAGGCTTCTATCTCTTCCCTGAGATGCTGTCTGCAAAATCTCTATAGCCTTGAAAATATGATGCTTTTGTAGCTCTTTGCCATGGGATTTTTTTCTTCCTCTTATCTACCAGCTGAGCTTCAAAAGACCTCAATATTTTTTGGCTTCTTTTAAGTTGGCGACCGGATTTCACGAGATTATGTTTTGTCCTCTTGTTGATTCAGAATCGGCAGAGTTTAATTCCTGAGATTGAATCAGTGGCTTATGTTTTAAACAGAGCCATGAGTTGCGGACTGACTGTGTAAGAGTGCTTCCTAATGTTTTCACCTTTGATATGAGCAGACAAATCGTATACGAGGCACGTTGCTTTTTTATGACCTGACCTTTGACAGGAACATGGTTCTATGTATCCATAAAGGGTTTAAAAGACACTTCCCCTGAAAAGAGACTCCCCTCTCTTGTGCTGTAACATTGGATACAATGGATAACTGAGGGACCTCAGTGGTCAGAGGTCATCGGTTAAGGTTTATGATCATGGAATTCCTCTTTCTCAGTTCACTCTGTTTTTACCAGATGGAGACAAGGGCTTTGGCTGGAATGGATGAGACTTTAGTCATGGGGGGAAAAAAAAAAAGTTTTGTCCTTGTGTCATTAGCAGGGCCAATTATATCTTTTGAGATGGGTTTAAGATGAGAAATCTGTAGTTTATGCAGAAACTAGGAGTTATGTGTTTGTTTCTAGTCTTGAATCTGGCTCAACATATTATCCAATTACAATTAACAAGGTATTAGGGATGCACAATATAGAGTGCTGTTGGAATAAGTCCCAAAACCTGGAAATGAGTTAGCGTTGTACTGCTTCTGTCGTCCCAAATTTGGTCTAGTTTTAAAAAAGAAAATTTACGTTTATTTGGATAAATGCCTAAAATAAGGTCTGTGGTTAATACAAGCTCGGTATATTTTCATGTTTAATCTACAACATAAAATGTAATACAGATCAGAATCTTAGTTAAGGTTATTCAACGTTAAATCATGCGACTGTGGACTAGTTTAGTTCATATGCTAACTTTAGCCTTTTTACTTCTGGCAATTGTTTTTCAGCTTCAAAATGAATATCCATTTTTCATATTTTTTATTAACATATTGTGATATCCAATTCACAATTATTGCTGCTTTTAATGTTTAAAACTTTTTAAAAATGTTTTTATTTATTTTTATTTTAAAACCCTAAGATACTCGCTAGGAATTATATTACATTGAAGTCCTGCATTTTAGGCCAAATGTGATATTTTACTCTGAAAAATGACTGCATTACAAAAGACATGAAGCGTGGTTTTTTTCCACAGTTGTTGAAGTTATAACTCTTGACATGCAGTGATTACCTTTGAAGAATTGTCTTGTCCAAAGATTCAACATTTTTACTGATGTCTCTGGCACCAGAGATTAATTTTCTGTAATATTTGGTAAGATAAAGGTCTCTGTGGGGATTTGCAGAAATCCTTTTCAATTCTCCCACAACTGCCTGTTCAGTTAGGGAGTGAGATATGAAAAAATTAATATATCCCTGCTTACCACTTCAGTCTGTAACCACATCGTCAGAGACAATTTCTATAATCTCTCTCCTTAGAACAGTTTTTTTTATCCATTCATGCTTGATTCTAGCCTTGTAAACTAAAGCTACTCTGCATGCTCTCATTAAACGGCATACCCTGGTTGTTTTTACATTATGACTGAGTCTGTTTGAGTGAACAGTGGAAGAGGAAGGACTATTTGGGTTCTTGTTCAGACTCACCCAAAGGCTTGTCAGCACATTGGCTGTGAGCCAGGAGGCAATGACAGGAGGAAGTGAAACGTGACTGGCAAAATCCATAAAAAGATAGGATGAAATATGCACTAGCATAAGAAAATGAAGATTAAAAACCTGCATCTTTGGACACCTTGACTACCAAGGGGTCTGTAAATATTACATGTAGAGGTGAAGAACGGCAAGCCTGTTTACCCAGAGGGCCAATGTCTTGGGAAATGTATCTCCAGCTGAATGTGTGATTAGAGAAAATCGATTATCCTCTGCAGAGTAGTCATCTTTCTGTGTTTTTCACATTTAGTTTAGTCATCAGTCTCTCGTGTCCCTGTGAAATATGTATGAGCCACTGCGAGATGTATATGAGTGCAATGCAAATGAGAAGAAATGAGCTTTTGATGTTAAGGGTCATTCATTCTTCAACAGGGTTTAGATACTGGATATTCCCCTTGTGGCAACTCAGTGATGTTATCTTTTATGATTAACGCAGTCAGCTGCCTTATATTGTTCCATAGAGGCTTGGATGCCATAAAAAGAGAGTGTTTTCACTGGTTATAGGAGTCTTTGCAGGAAACATAAATTTCTTTTTTTTTTTTAAGTAACCACACTGTTCAGTGTTATATTGCCAGCAGAACTGTATTTCATTTGACCATTGTACTTGCGTCACTCAAGGTAAAACTAGCAGATAAAACATTGAAAAAGCATTTTTAGACTATAAAGGCATTTATTTATTTTTTTTATTCCACTTATTTTGTTTGCAATACAAATGCATTGTGTGAATTGAAAGATACACACTTTCCCTTTTATATTCATGTGTGTTTTAACTTAAAATCTGATTTGATGTGCCTGAAAATCTGATCCAGCACATTAAACATCAACTACCACTTTACATAAATGATTGCCCTTCATCTTTTTGCTTTTAGTACTGTGGCAAACTAAACCATTCTTGTGTCGTGATAACACATCTCTCTGTTTTATTACTCTTCTGCTTCATCATGTCCAAGACAAAACAAAAACTGAATGCTTGTTGATAAGCGCTTACTGGCTCATGGTTTTCGAGATATCTGTTGTGAAAGCAGTTTGGACTTGTTTTTAAGCTTGGTTTCCCACCAGACAATCTTAGTATGGAGAGTATGGAGCCTATAAAGGCAATATCTGTATTCTCTGAAGGCATACGTAACTCATGATTTTCTTACGTTAGCACGGAGTTCAGCCTTAGGTCAAAAAAACGTTTATTTATTTTTTTACTTCTCTGAGGATGTTTGTCCTGTGGTGCTTGCTGGTTCGTGCTGGGTAAATTTTTAAAAGATCTTTACAGTGACAGTCTACCTTGAAGATCTATTTAAAGATCAAGATATACTTGATGGTGGCTATTTAGAAGATTTTGCCACAAGAGCAACATAATCCCCCTCCATCCTTTGAAATAGAGATGAATATCAAATGCAGTCAAGTGTGTCTCATTGTTCCCAGTGTTCAAGCCTAAAGCAGCTCTCTCACAGTTAGAGTGTGAGGACTTCAAACAACCCATGAAAAATGAACAAAAAGATAATTATTCTATTTAATATCACAGAAAAGATTCCTTATTTCATTGCCTGTTCTCTCAGTGGTGCTGTGATGGTTAATGACGTGTTATTCAGTGCCATCGTTAAGGATTCACAATATATCTGCACTATATGGGTTGTGAAATTTTCATTTTAACGTCATTTAATTTATTCATTTTGGTTGATATTGGATATTTATTGGCCAGTTTTTTTTTTTTTTTTTTTTTTTTTTCTGCTTTAATATTTAAATAATCTAGCACTTAATTAAAGGGATAGCAGTCAATTTCTAATGATGTGTTTTTTAATTAAAAAGTTACAAAGTGAACACCCAACTTTTGATATTTGGAAATGTGTAAATTCTATATTAAACTGTACTCTGTAATACCCAAATAACCGTTAAGTTCAGTTTTCATATATTATAGTGGGGACTTAATTTTTCTCTAGTTGTTCTATAGAAGATTTAGGAATACAATAAATATTTACTATTTATCCTTTAAATGGTCCATTGTCTTGAGATGCCTAATTTTACTTGTAGAATGCTAAGCATTCATTATAGTTTTTAGTGTTTTAATTTTCTGTTTTAACAAGGTAGTAGGGTAAACGTACCCATTAAGCACACTTCCGTTTTTGAGATCAGATTATAAAAAGAAAAAAAGATTTATTATTCTACTTGATGTCTTAACCTATTGATATGTTTGTTACTATATACCTCCTATAATTTCAAGTCAATCAGATCATTGCACACTGAGATATGAGTCTTCATATGTTCACACTGTCTGGCGGCCATTTTGAAAGCTGTCTAAAAACTTTCACCAAAAGAGGAGCCTCTTAAATGTGTGTTTTTTTTAGATGTTTAAGCCTTTATTCTGGGTAAGTTTCACTACTTATTGTAAAATTAAGAGATTAATGTTCAGACTTTTGCATATTATAACCTGGAACTTGGATGTGGGAAATAATTACATTAGATCCAAAAGATAGTTTTAGCAACATTGCGCAGATGCTACAGAACACATTTAGCTGACTAGCTGTATAAGATTGTGTGCTACGCTAACATATTACTTCACAGGCATTACTGGCTTGTACTTTTACATCCACAATATTATAAATTGACAGTTTATTGCTGGTCTGTCGTTTTACAGTGCTGTCATTTTTAAAGATTTCATATTATTTTAAGGTGTAAACGTAAAGTATGTAAATACTTCATAAACAGACTTTAAATATTAAATGATGGTTGTCACTTTAAGTTAATTGATTTTCTATGGATTCTGTCGACTCAAATCTGCAGACTGGCTCTGATCTTTGGCAACTAGCATCAGCTTCTCCAGACTGTAAATCTGTGGAAAATCATGTAGTGTATTCCAGCCATAAGAGACTATAGATAAGTTGACTAGTTTCTGTGTTCATCCCCATGAATTAGACGTTTTATTTGATTTTTCAATGTTACTTAGCTGAACGTGGACTAGTATAGATGTTGCAGTGCGCTTAGATGACACTTCATTATGAATACATAACTGATCAAACTGAATGCCTTGTTGCTTGATATTTTTTATTTTTTTTTGTAATTGAAAATATATTTTTACAATTATTCTTTAAAATTTTTCCTTTAAAATAAACAAGAATTAATAAAACATGATGTGAGCTTAATGGGAACAGGGGTGTGCTTAAAGGGTACAAAAATGTACCCATTAAGCACAGCCAGACTTTTTTTAATTTTAATGATGTATATCTTAATTGAAATGCTTTTGTCATTTTAAAATAAAATTTAAATATTTTTGTGTGTGAGATTAATATTGTATTTTAACATAGCTTTTTGTATTGAAACCAATATCTTGTGCACTAAAAAATGTCTTAATAGGTACGTTTACCCTATAGAGTTATGCTATTGTATATTTGTAGTCATTTTGAATGGTAATCCTGTATAGTACAACTGATTTTTTTTTTTTTTTTTTCTTACCGTCACTGTTCATGGAAACCAGTAACACATCCCGGGAATGAACATCCGCTTCGCGTCTACAGCAGACACATCTGCTCTGTCGGCTTGTGTTTGAAATATCATGGCATGTTTCCCACATAGATTAAACAAAGATCGTCTATGAGTGCTGAGCAGTCAGAGTTGTTTAGACGATATGTAAGGGCCTGGTTCTTCACATATCGAGACGTATACACTGATGGGAAAACACTGTGAATATTGCCAGAGGGCATGAACGTGTTGAAGATGAGGATTTCTTAGCCAAGTGCTTTCAGGCTGTTTGCCGCCTCGCAATCTCAGAGAGACCAACAGACCAATCAAATTACAGCCATATAATTTTAATGAGCTCAGGTTTTTGAATAGCCTCCAGTGATGTATCATCATATCAGCATAAGACTTTACAATGCTGCTGATTAAAAGCTATGTTCATGCCATGGGAAGCTGCATACACCCCTTGCACTCAACGTACTTGGCTATCGAACCCTAAAGTATATTTATTTCCCATCACAAAAAGTGATACTTTCATTGGGACTTAAAGTTCACCCCAATAAAAAAAAACTCGCCCTCAGGCCATCCAAGATGTAGATGAGTTTGTTTCTTCATCGGAACACATTTTGAGAAATTTAGTTAGCATTGCTTGCTCACCAATAGACCCTCTGCAGTGAATGGGTGCCATCAAAATGAGAGCTCAAACAGCTGATAAAATCGCAATAATCCACAAGTAATTCACACGACTCCAATCATTAGGTAACGTCTTGTGAAGTTAAAGTTGGGTGTTTTTAAGAGAAACCTTAATCAAGACGTTTTTAGCTTCAAACCGCCGTTTCCAGCTGAAATGAGAGTCCTCTGTCGTCTATCCATAAAATTGTTTCCAGATTTTTAACTATTCTTTTGAGATCTTTTACTGATCTAGTAGGCATTTTCCCTAAAAACTGCTGGTGGGAAAACTACATCAGTACAATGCTAAGTGTGACTGGTGAGCTGGTAGATTATTCTCACCAGTTGTTTAGTCTGTTTAACACTTGTAACTGCCAGCTGATGTTCACTTTACTTGCTCCACAGCTTCAGTTTGGCCTACAAGGCATATAGAAGAGCACCAGAGTCACCAGAAACAAGATAGAGGCACAGGAAGTCACCATCCATTCTGACTGACAGAAATCGACTGCAGCGGTGGTCTCGAGTCACTGAAGCCCAGCTAAATTTGTCAGCTTGTACATGGCTTTTGTAGCCTGATTGAAAGTGTTTATTCAAAATGGCTTTCCATTTTTCAGGGCGATCATGTGCCTGCTCAGACACACTGTAAAGTTGTGGTGCTTGAACTAAATTGCCTTTATTGATGCCACAATGGATAATTTAACCCATACCATTTAGTCTAAAATTTTTCTGCACCACATTTCAAACTAAATCGCGAATGCAACAGTGTAATCATTCTTGTGGCTTTGTAAAGCTCAGAAGCATCAATTACATGCTAATTAACATGCAGTGGAGGGCAGACGGTGCTCAGAAACTGCTGACTGCGGTCCCTTGTCTTTCAGCCTAATGTTACCTTTCATGCATATGCAACCACAGACTCCTCAGAGAATTTTACCCCTGTCATTTCAAAGACTGAAGATAAAAAGCTTTTTTTTTTCTCTTATAAATTCTGTAGACTCTCAAGGGTAATTTAATTATTGTAATTATTTCATTTTAACCATGAAAGGCCTTTAAGTGCATTTAAATGCAGTTGGAATTCAGTCATACTAAATGCTGGAATAAACAACACTACTTTTAAAATCTGTAGACTAAGGCAACTTTGTTAATGGTTACAGAGAAAAACTATGCAATAAATTATGCAATTATGCAGAGGAATTATGCAATAAATGACACCAGACTTTCAAGTCTTAAACACTACGGTCCAACTGAAGTCATATTAGTCAGTCGCATTGTATCAGTCTCTGTTACCGAATGTGCCTACTTCCCTAATATATAGTTTTCCAAAAACAGCATGTGAAATGAGAAGATTGACTGAATTTGTAAAACAGTAGGTGAAAAGTACCCAGAAATTATGTTGTTCCACACTGTAAAGAAAATTCCGTAAAATTTATGGTAAAAAAAAACGGCAGCTGTGGTTGCCAGAATTCTACCGTTAAAAAATACGGCAGCAACATTTTAAGTTTTACAGTTTTAACTTAAATTTAGTGTTGAACAATACCATAATTTCATTAACTGATATAATGTTAATATACCAACCTATTGAAGTACTGAAATCTGTTTTGTACCTTTGTAATGCACTGATAACCACCAAATGCAGATGGTGATGAGAAAGTCACATGATGAACCAAAGCCCATCACAAGCAGCTTTTAAATAACACACACAGGTGTACAGTGTCATTCACACAAACACTAAACACCATCATGGTGAGACTCATCAAAAATGAAATGTGCAATAAACATTAATTTAACAACATTATATGTAACATACAACGCTAATAAATGTAACTGATGAGGAAAAAACTAAGAAACAACAGTTTTTTCAAAGAATATGAAATGCAACGCAGGGAACTCTGGGAATGTCAATTTACAGTTTTTCCCTGTAAATTGTACATTCTTTTTCACTTCCAAAAACGGTATTTCCCCATAAAATTGTCTGAAATGTCTATTGCAGTTTTTCACCGTATATATTAGGGGAACTTACTGTTAACCATTTAACAGGTTTTTTACTGTAGCATTTTCACTTTTTTTTACCATTAAAATCACGGTCATTTTTTACAGTGCAAGCTTGTATGACCTACTTCTGCAGGACATAAAACAAGATATTTTGAAGGATGTCTGTGATTTCATACTGGTTTGGAATGACATGAGTGTAAATGACGACAGAATTAAAATTTTTAGGTGAACTGTCTCTTTAAAGGTGTGATGTAACAGAAGTGGTTGATTGAATGGAGGCAGATCTGAATGTGCGCTTGAAGTCGGTTGCAAGAGTGTGGTGGGGTTTTTGAGGAAGTCTTTCAGCAGAAGATTGAGTTATGTCAAAAAATAGTTACAAAGTAAAAGACACATGTATGGATATTTTGTTCATTAATAACATGCATTTATAAAACATAAGGCGAATGACCATTTCATGCTGACTTGAAGACTGTAGCTTTATTTTAACTGAAAACATGCCCTGTGTGTCTTTTCACTAATAAATCTTCTTCCACACATCTTTTGACCTTGTAAATTAGACTGACTTGGTTAGACCTGTTTCCATGTCTGATTTAAATGAGCAGGCTCTCATTTGGATATCTTGTTCGGGGCCGCGCCAGCTTTGCTTTTAGGGAGGTGTTGCATCCGGCAGAGGTTCACTGCTTATCTAATTATTTGCAGGCACATCCTGAGCCTCTGCCAGGTCTGTGGCTTCCATGAGTGCTCCTCATGCATCTTCATTACCATTACAGACCAACCAATAAACCACTTGGCTTGGTCTTGCTGGCCTCTAGCTGTTTTTTTACCATAACAGTGCCTGAGGGCTCTGATTGTCCCTCATACCTGTCCCGTTTAGCTAATTTACATACATTTTAATGAAAGGTGAACATCTGTGCCGTGAGTCATCCCACCTGGTCCAGATCAGTGAAGGACACAAGCTGAGACAAAGGGAAAAAAAGTGGTTCATGCTTTTGAATTTAAAAGCATTGATGTGGAGGTTTGCTTGCTGTGTTCAAAATGATTTGCAAGTTAAGGTCAATCAGTGGCATTTGTTGTATAATGTTAAATTACTAAAAAATTTTTTAATTGTTTCTCTTATTCAAAAAGAAAAGGCAATTACACTAAAGCACTTTAAATGGAAGTAAACAGCAGCAGTATCTAGGTTTAGGCTAAATTGTGATGCTTTTTAATTATTTATTTTTTTATGGCTTTCTATATGAATCAATGCATATTTCTAATTATTTTTTTAAATGATCTAGCTCTAAAATATTTTGTTTTACTCTTTGTAAGTGCAACCTAAACTGAATGTTTGGGAACCAATCATCTGATGTAAACGATCACTGATCTGTGAGTGTTGGCAGTGCAAAAACAGAGGCATGTTGGTGTCAGTAAAGGTGTACCAAGCCTTTATTTCTGCATGTTTTTCATTGTTGGACAACAAAGACGACAAGTTTGTTTTTCTGCTGATTCAAGACGAACCACCAATTCATCAGGTTGCTTCACCCTTCTTGGTAACCTGGGAAAGCTGTGCCATTGTTACTGGGTTTACAGGCTTTACCAGTAGTGCTGCGCGATTATACCGGTTTAAGTGGTAAACTGATTTGAATTACACACACGGTATGAATTCTAAAAATACAGGCACACCAGTACACGTGGCTAAGCAACGTAGACAGCATGATGAATTGAGAGGAGATTCCTGTTAACTAAGAAAATAACACAACTAATTCTTTAACTGGTCAAAGCCAGAGACGCTAAAGACGAATACAAAGAGCAGAAAATACTGTAGCAGGCATGATGCACGAAATAGTAGAAGAAAATCTTTAAATACTGATTTGGGGTGGGTTGGGGGTTTATATGAATGTATCTTTGTGGGAAACTGACTGTCTTAAATTTTAGATGATATTTTCTTTTTATCTTGCCTCCATATAATGCATGTTAATGTAATTCTTAACAGCTGCTTTTTTTACAGCAGTAACCAAGGAAACGCTGTATAGCTGCTGTTCCATAAGTGCCACCTGCTGTCAGAGAGTGAATCTGCATTTTTATTTTTTTCTGTTTTGTGCAGAAAGGTTTTATTTAGCATAATTTCTCAAAGCTAAGGTCAGACCATTCTGTTTTTGCTTTAAATATTGAAATTATACAAAAACTGCTCATACTATAATGTAGCATGTTTGTTTGGATCGTGATTTAAAACGCAGTGGTTCTGGAACGGTTTTATGCAAATCTGATTCATATAAAGGCACAGTCAGGGACAAACCATGAAACTGCCAGAATCCTTAAAAACAGTCCTCATGACAATTAAATTGCAAGTAGTTTTATACAAGACAAGGTTATGGAAACAACTCAGTTGTTATAATGTTTAAGTTATATGAATGTTCTATACTTGTAGTGGCCATAAACAGTGTGTCTTTTGATTTGTTGACTAGCTTTAGCTTTTAGTTTTATTGTAGTTGTCTAACTGAAAAAAAAAAAAAAAGATCAAAGCAATATTTCAGTTATAACCTACATTACACTACAAATGCTGTCTATTGAGCTCAACTTGCAATGAACCCGGAACGTTCATTTACATGATTATCATCAAATTGATGCTTTGCATGATGATGTATCAGTCTTAGTGGGCAATTTTGTGGTTTTTGTATTATCACTCTTGCATTCTTACTTAAAAGGTCATTGTGTAACTGGTGAAATATACTCTCTTTGTCAGTGTTGTAATTAATATTTTTAAGAATTCCCGCTTTACTAAGTAAGCCTTAGCATAGGTCTGAGACAGATGGGTGAAGGACGATGGCAATGATGAACTGATCTCAGCAGCCTGTAGATTGACACGCCGGGCCTGCAGGGCAGCCAATTTGCACTTGTCTCCATATACAAAGTGATGGCCTTCTGGACGCCCAGTGCAGATTCACAGTCGACAGCTTCTCACCCTTTTCCGGAGCAGTTCGCTGGCATGTCAGTGAGAGGTAGTCTAATTCTCTGACAGGATGCCTGATTTTGTTTGGCATAATTTTACTCTCTGCATAACAGGTTTCATTTCGTCTTGATGGAGGGTACGTTGATGAAAAATGGTTCTGGTGGCGCTGTACTCACCAAGAGATTGGCAAGAGCTCTCTGTCTCCTTCATTATGATAAGCTTCTTAAAATGTCACTCCCCCCAAAATAAAAATTGTCCCTATTTGCTCACCCATATGTCATTCCAAACATGGAGGGGGAGGGGGAGGGGGGGTCTCTTTAAAATCTTTAAAGACCCAGTCTCACACAAAACACTTGGCTCCATAGTACGGAACAGCACTGCTGTTATTTTACTGTACAAACACTTTGAATGTCATTACTACCATATCTGTGACGGAGAGTTCAATGCACCTCTTTTATTGACCGTTTCCAATGAGGAAAATATAGGTGACAGGTCAGGCAAAATGTAGATTTCTTAGTTAAAACAGTAAATCCCCCACAATAGGTTTTGCAGTTTATTCAGCATTTATTCCGGTTGTTTATGCAATGTGACTTTAGTGATCTTTCTTGAATGCAAAATAGCTAAAGCTACCAGCAGAAATTTGTCATGTCACTTCTCTGCTAAAATGAAACCTCTTGGGTGAAATGCATAACATAACCTCGATGTCAGAGCGTTAACTGCCTTGCAAATTCGATCACGCTCAAACACCATCAGGCCAAGGACAACATGCAGCCTCTCAGTTCAAACTGTTGTTGTCACAAATCAGAAATGAATGAAGTCCCAGTCAAAAACACATTTTTAAGCTTTCTGTTCAAGTAATAACTTTTCCCATTATAACCAAATGTGATTATTCACCATTGGAAAAAATTCACATCTGCAATATAATTACTTTTCCTGATTTGACATGCAACACTTTAATTTAGCTTTTTTTGTGCTTTTATGGAAATGCCAAATAATTGTTTAGGAATGAACAAATGGTTTAGTTCAGTTTGAAGTTGTTATAGCCTATTTGCTCCATATACTGACTTATTATTTGCGGATGTTATTTGAAACAGAATTACTTTGCATGCAGGCGGATATTGAACGGATAAGCCAATAATTGACAACAGATTCACTGAGCATATAAACTGACTAGCTTGTTTTTAGCCACTAGCTTTTTAGGTTTTTCTTTTGGACCAATTAAAGGCAAGGGACTTTTGGCGGTTTACAAAATCACTTATGGGTGTTCTTTACATGACACAACTAGGGCAGTCATCATCATAATTTAGTCTACTACTAGTTTCCCACAGAGTCACGTAACCTGTCTTGAGTGATAGTATGGTTTATTGGCCAGGCCCATCAATCAGCTGATTTTAGGCTTTCTTGAGATTATCGGAATTGGTCAATTTAACTTAATTATGGAATATATAAAAGTTAAATTTAGGTGCTTCTGTTTATTTAATATCTAAATTTTAATATATAATATTAATATTATTTTATTTAAAATATACATTATTACATTTATTTGCCGCTCTGATCTTTAGGCACCATCAGACATCAACCACTAAAAAAACAGACTCTTGAAAGTTTCTGTAGTGCCTCAGGGATCTATAATGGAATTTCCCTGATAATGTCACTGAGATTTTATTTGTTTACCCATTATCTCCCCATTGGACATTTGAAAATACTTTAAAGTGGAAAAACCCTTAATGTGGCTTAATGTACTAAAGCAGTCACTAAGGAGAACCAGATTTTCTTCAAACAGTACTTGTAATAAACATTATCCACAGCCAAAAGAATGAAACCGTAAGCCATGGACTATATTTTGGTGTGAAGCGTTTCCTTCCCCATAGATAGCTCATTAATGAAGAAAACAGCTTAACGTTGCTCAATGTACCAAAGCAGCAACCATGAAACTAAACTTACTTTCAAACCTGGCTTGTCATAAACGCTGTTTGTGTGCTAGGATGATTTTATAATCAAAACACAAAGCTTAATGTCAATTTAACCTTTGAAATCTGCTATGAAGGTGATGTGCTGTGTTTGGAGATGGCGTGTGGTTAAAGTTGCATAATGGCGGAAGTTAGCAAAACTGCTGGAATGTCTAGCACATTTGACAAAAATTAATTTTTCTCTATGCATTACGGCTTTGTATTTTGGCACTAGATAAAATGTATTATGAGAGAGAGAGAGTTTGAGAGAACTTTTGGTTTTCCTATGCAATGGTTTTAGTATAATAGACTTCAATGGAAAACGGTTCTAAAAATGATTTTAGTTTATAACCACATTCGTTTTCCATCAAGACATTATGATCAGACATTAAAAAATGTGGTCTTTCAGTATATTTAAGCACAGTCAAGCTCTTTTTTCTTATAACAAAATTTTATGGGTGAAAAGAAGCTTAACAACAATTTGTCTTTATGCTGCTTTGATTTATGGGACATTGTTTGGCAGTAAATTTGGCAGTCCCTGGTCATTGAAGTTTTACATCAAGCCACATTTATTTATTTTTTGTAAAACGTTTTAATCTCAATGATTGACACTGAATTTTTCCTTCAGTTTAGGCTTTATTTAGCTTGGTAATCAGAATATGCAATCTATTTGACCAGATAATTAGATGAGAAGATGATCAAAATGGTCTCCGCAAACATTGTGTGTAATCTTGCATCCTCATTGTGTTCTCCAGATTCATGTGATATTGGTCTTGGAAACTCGGCTTTAACTCAATCTGATTAAGTGAAATGTGATATTTAGGCAGAATGGGGAAAAGATTAGCTTCCATTTCAGTTGTTTAGAGTTCTGAATTATTGAGGTATTGTACCACATTACACCGCTTCTGTGGTACTTTTAATGGCAGGTTTAGTTCTCTTTGGATATTCCTTCTCAAACCATTCCCACATCAGACCGTAAAAACTGCATGGAGGTCATCGTTCGGCATCTGTTGTGCAGAAATGTACTTTGTATTCAGTTTTCTAACGCTAAACGTCTGTTGCAAATTAACCCATTTGTTCACTGCCAGCGTTGACACGCAGCACCACCTGTGTCCATGCGCAAAACTCGCCACATTCTTCCTCATGTTTCAACTTGTACAATTTTCCTGCCTTAAGTCATAGATTTTTAAATGTCTGTCCAGAAATGGTAAATGTTGAAGTTAGACGGAGGCTTTTAACACAGATAGAGGGAGTGTTGTTGGTATTTTTGGCTTGCAGGTTCAGCCTCAGGTTTATTTTTTTTATTGCATTATCACAATAAGAACCAGTTGTCGTGTGCAACACAAAACCTTAGGAAGTGTTTTTCAGTTTTTTTTCTTCATAAAATTGAGAAACTCTGCTCAGAACTCCTCAAAGGTTTTTCCATGTATGGGAAGAATGTATTTTTAGCCTACAGTTTCCCCATCCTGAAGGCTTGGAGAGTGGGTGCCCCTCTCCTGGCGAATGAGGTAATCATCCTTTAATCTAACGGCTGAGTTAACGAGAATAAAACATAGCAAGCAATATGTTTTAACCCTTTCTTTCTTGACACCACTCTCAAGATAAAGTATATAGGAGATTGTGCCTCCACATTATTTACAAATGTGACCATTGACCACAAAACCAGTCATAAGGGTCGGTCTCTTTTTTTTTTTTTTTTTTTAAATTGAGGTGTATACATCATCTTGATGTATGGTTTGTTAGGATAGGACAATATTTGGCCAAGATGCATCTATTTGCAAAAAAATCTAAATATTGAGAAAATCACCTTTAAGGTTGTCCAAATGAAGTTCTTAGTAATGCATATTACTAATCAAAAATGAAGTTTGGATATATTTACAGTAGGAAATTTACAAAATATCTTATGGAACATGGTCTTTACTTAATATCCTAATGATATTTGGCATAAAGGAAAAATCGATCATTTTGACTCTTGCAATGTATTGCTAGAAATATATCCGTGCTACTTAAGACTGGTTTAATGTCACAAACATGAACAAGTGAAATGATCTCAAATTTAAGATCTCTTAGTGCTGTTGCACTAAATATGGTCCATCTTTGAATGAAAATTGGAACTAAATATTGTATAAATTACAATATATCTGGAGCTGGAAGAGATGTTAATGGAACATGCCCTTGATCTCAAGGCTATTATGCAGAACTATTATGCAGAAACTCAGCATTTTTGTCAGTCTGGGTCATGCCCTTGCCCACAGCATGACAGAGGCAAGTGTGGATGTTTAGCCTGTATTTTCAGCTGTCTGCCCTCCCTCACTGGGCTAGGCATTGTTTGGGTTGTCATGCATTGACATAGCGTTTCAATGTTGGCAGTGATTTATTTGTTATTTTTCTCCCTCAAACAGTCACTGTTTCTCCAACTCTTATTGTAAGTGGGGTAAGACGTGCCAGTTTTGAACCTGCAATGTTTTACATTCTGAATTTAAAAAAAATACTTGAAGTAATAATAATAAAAACTATTTACTAATGCTCAGTGCCATATAGGCCTAGTCTATTTTTTTGTTGTACATTTATCTGAATTTTTAAGTTTCCTTTTGCTGCAAGGCTGCATTTATTTGATTAAAAATAGTTTAAAAAATATTATTTTAGTGTTTTTGAAAAATATTTAACTTGATATTTCAAAATGTAATTTATTCCTGTGATGTCAACTAAATTTTCAGCAGTCATTACTCCAGTCTTCAGTGTCACTTTTTTAACATTTTGTAATTAAATTTTATAAATGTTTTTACTTTCACTTTTAATCAATTTAATGTCTCTTTGCTGACCAAAAAAAGTGCTGATCCCCAAACTTTTGAAATGTTATGATCATATAACACGGTTGAGACACTCACTGACCCATCTTACCCCGCACTTCCCTACTAGAAAAAATGTTTCAAGTTCAAGACTGCTTTCTCTCCCTCATGCCTGAGAAAGTTGAAGTGTGACATTAAATTACTGCACAAGCGACTCTTCAGCCTGAAGTGCATTCTCGCTCTGCCGTCTTTCTGTAACTTATCACATGCTATCACGATCTCCATCTGAAGCGGTAGCAGGATTTCTTTTTACCCCGAGGACCTGTTTGGCATTCAAGGCAAAGGGAGACTAATTAAACATGACTGCCTTTTTATTGTGTGAGCGGGCATATCGTATCAAGCTGTTTGAATGATCCAGTCTAAAGGAATCTCAGGCACCGTATGGGGCTTTTGCACATTTCTGTTTGCTCCCGTCCACTCGTGTAGCAGTTTTTGTTAGAGCAAAGGCTCTGAAGACAAAAGAAATTCAGATTCAAGAGCATGTTTTGCGTTCTTAATGTGTTTCGTGTTAGTTGCTGTCATGATAGCGACTGGAAGGGTTTACCCAGCTAACAGACCAGTTTCAGTCCCTGTGCTCTGTTTATGATAAAATATTTGGAAATAAAAAATGTGTAATGTTATATACATATATAAATAGAATATATAAAGTAAAAACATAATGTAAAAAATCTAATTGTTACGATGTACAAATGAATATGTAATATTTGTTACTTTTTTTTTTTTAACCTAACTTTTAAACCAAATTTACTTTTAACTTTTAATAATTGTGTTTGTGTGTAAGAGTTCTTAACTTCAAAATGACTCAAAATGCCTATGAAAATAAGTGTCAGACAACTATGCAGTTTCATGTGTAATGGCTTGTTTTGGCCTGTCAAAACAAGGCAATCAGTGGGAATTAAGACAGGATGCACTGACGACACGGCCAGCCCATTGACCCACATTATTCCCACAATCCATATTTTGAGCTCAAATGGATCGTTCTTGCTCTCACCAGTTATTCTTTCTCACCATCTTTTTTTCTTTGCGCTCTCAGTTTGTGTGTGGTTTCATCATCTCTGCTCTGACAGATCAGGTCTGCTGTCACATGTTGTTTACACAACTCTGTTGCCACTGGTCAGATCTTCCCAACTTTCCAGCAAGAATGCTTTTGTCAAACCCATCACGCTTATGTTTGGTGACAGTGGCCTGTAGTTCACAGATGTTTCTGAGAGAAATCTTTGTAAGTCCCCAGCCATTAATGTGATTCGTGCGACTGAACAATAGCTGAGTGATTCAATGGCTTATCTGTCTGAAGCTCCCGATTCTGCTTGCACAATCAGAACAATGAGGTTTTTTCCCTTGGTCCAATCATGACTTTATTTCAGATTTTTACTTGCACTGCCAACATTTCACTGGGCCCATCATGCATATTTTTTTTTTTTTTTAGCTGTCAAACATTTGTTTTTAATTGTAATATGTTATTTACACTACCATTCATTTTGCTTGTCTTCACTCTAGAAAGCTGCACCACAATGGCTCTTTAATGAGCATTTGTGTGATTGACGTTTATTCCCAGTGTTTTTTTTTGTTGTTTTTTTTACACAAACTTAATAGTAAAAAGGACAAACACTACAGAAAAAGTGCAAACTTGAAAGGTTACGGTGCTCAAAGCGGTGTCACATCAGATTCAGCAGCACTGTGGGAACTTTGGAGTGGCCAATTTGTAGCCTGGCCTGTCTGTCATTACACGTCCTTGGGTTTCCTCTGAAGAACTGTAATTATGATCAGCTGGCCTCTGAGCTTTCAGTCAGCAGTTGATGCTTGAGTTGCAAACTGGTTTCATGAGTACTTTTGTTCCTAGTCCCACAGTTTCTATGAATTCTCCCTGGGATGAGTGTGAGCTACATGTAATTTTCTCTGTGTGTGCACCCAGCTCCTTTCATGAATACAAAACTCTAACATCAACTCCCTGGCGTAGGGATGAGAGAAATCTGTTAGGGAGTTTTGGAAGTAGAGCTGCAAGTTAATCGAGAGGCTGTATAACTAGATACAAATCATTTTGTTTTTTTCTATGATTTTGGCCTTGAAGCACAAGTGGACATTTGTACAAGACATACATTTACTGCCAGAACCCTCGTAAAGATATTTAGAGCAATCTGCGTAATGAGAAAAGATTTCAGTGTGGTTTGCTCAAATTGTTTGTGAGCTCCGTATAAACACACTTAATGATTTTTACCACTTGTCATTTTTGCTGATCGATAAACCCATGAGAAAATAAATGCAATGAGATATTCATGAGCTACAGAAATGTCAAAGTTTCACTTAATACCCAGTATTTTTAGACCTGGCTGTTGTGTGTGTGTGTGTGTGTGTGTGTGGTGTTTATTTTTCTTTGCCACTGACCTGATTGTGCCAGTTTGGGGCAGTGCATGTCAGACCTCCAGTTCCTCTCACACCTCAGAGACCTGGACAGTGGACAAACACAGTGGAGGGCTCAAGGCTACACAATTGTCTCATTGAATGTCCTTAGCTCTGCTTGCACTCGAGCGTGACTTCTCACAGTTTGTTCTGCACAGGTTTTGCCCTCGAACCATCAGCTGTGCCTGTTAGTCAGTCCCAAGCCGGATGCACACTGCACGATTTTTGATAAAATTAGGAGAGATTTCTTTCATCGCAGGGCAAAATCTGTCTTTGAACGATTAGTGTGACATCATATAATCAAAATAACTTTTCTAAGGCAAGACACTGAAGGCAAAACCTTTTTTTTTTTTTTTTTTTTTCATGTATTGGTAAATATTGAGATTTTGGCTTATTTTACTTCCACGATGAAGACATCCAAAATACACATTTAAGTTTATTTTATTACACTTTATCGATATGTCTGTAGATTTCGATTACAGTACATATCTTTCAAAAGCCGTTTTTTCCCCTCATGTACCGAGCCAAAAATCTCCACTGCAATCACGCTTGCATATACCAGATTTTCAGTTTTATTCCTATCTATATTTTGAAAGACGGCTTTGTTCATGTATCATTCGCCTTATTTGTATTCCTAAAACATGATTCCCCCCCCCCCCCCCAATGCCTGTTGAGAGTGATGAAAGAAATATTCAAAATCCCCACTGTAAAAACTTATACCTAATATGTACCTAACACAATTTACATGAAGCAAGAATTTCATGAACCTGGCTTTATCCAGTGTTCAGATTTCGGTTCTGGACATGTATGCGAATTAGTGTATATTTAATTAATTAGGTAATTTGCATATTTAAACACAATTTCAGAAAAATCATGATACAAAATAATGTTACACTTGTTAATGCAAATTATTAACAGGAGAAATATGGTGATATCTATTAGTTAAATTACTCTATTTACATGTGGTGCCTTTAAAATGAAAAAAAAAATTGCTTTAGTTTAGAGAATTTACATGCTCCTTTCATTCAGCCATGACAACTCCCAAGATTTTTATTTCTTTCAAGAGCTTGCTTGGGTTTATGCAGTATCATTTCAATTTCGTGAGTCAATGAGGATGTCAGAATGTGACATGGTAGATGTTTTAAAAAAAAAAAAAAAAAAGCAAACGCTGTCAGTCGTGACCAAAGTCTGATATATGATATAGTCTGATATAATAGACTGTTGATATCGCACAGTTTGCCTTTAAAGTTTAGTCGAGATCTCACTGGGATATATTGTACAAGGAGTAAACGTAAAGGACAGGGGGAAAAAAATTGCACTGCATATTTCTCCGCTTCCTCCTCCACAATTCAGAACAGAGAATGAGAAAACAGACTCCAGAACATTTGTATTCTCAGTTTGTGCAGTTTTGGTTCTTGTCAACACTACAGTGGCACCTTACAGCTGCAGAAGAACAGCGGCTCTCGTTTCACTGCCGAAGGTCTCTTTGTGGACAAAGCACATTCCGTTTTACAGGCATATAAAACATGCTATTAAGGGATTTATCATAGCTGTTGTTTGACATGGCCTGCTATTTTGCTCACAATATAGAGTTATATTCGTGAAAAACGACCCACCTGCCCTGAACAGTAAGGCTAAGTGTTGGAAAAGAATCTAATCTGATCCTGAGAGGTTTGTTTTAAGGCCCTTTTCTCATTAAAAAATCTCCCCATGTTCCACTGAAACTGCTTCATATAAAAAATTTGTTACAGTTCACTACAAGTACCTGGAACTTACAACAATATTGTGTCAATGTGTATATCATCATCTTTAGTTTATAGTTAAGCAATGCCTGGCCTGTTTTTCTCATGCTAACCATAACCTGGTTAGAGTCTCAAAATGAAGACTTTTTATGTAAAATACTATACATTTATTTTTCTTTATTTGTTTGTTTTTAATCGGTTTATGAAATATTGTGTTGCAAATGTAATTCCATGATGTTATTGAGTCAGACTTTCCAGTGTTTTGAGTGAATTCCCCAGACACGCTCTTATTTGGTCTTCATTTATGCCTTGTGTAACCCGTGTGCTGATGTTTTGGTTGTTTAATCATATCCAGAGCTGAATCATATTCCAGAAGGTGAAATTGGTGCTGGGCTTTCATTCAAATTAAGCCATTTGGTTTAGAAATTGCAATAAATGACTGCTTTTTATTTATTTATTTTATTTATTTATTTATTTATTTATTTTACAGGCTGAAGAACTTGAGTATGTTAGTATGTTACAACACTGAGATCACTGGCTTTAAAGCAAGTGTTAACTGACTCTAGGACTGGAAAAAAGCCTGTAAATGTACTCTCAGAGTACTCTGGCAGCGTGTGTTTGCTTAAAACTCCCAACATGTCCTTCAACGTCTTGTCATTCCAACCAAAAGGAGAATAGCTCAGTGAGTTGAAACTTAAAATAGACTTTTTTTTTTTTTTTTTCTTTAAGGCAAGTGGAAAGTGCCGGTTATTGTATCCTTGTAAACTAAGGATCTGTTCACACAGGACATGTTCTTTTGTCTGTCTGCCCCGTTTTTCTTTATAAACTCGCAGGTGTCTTTGAATGTTTTGACTCATTTTGTCCCATTAGTGCTACGTTTTTCAGACACATTATTGGTGTCCTGTGGAAAATGAACCTTATGGTACTATATTGTTTTAGCACAACTGGTGCCCTCTTTTTATTGACACATCAGCATCCAGGACCAGAATGATCTGTTTTATAATTCAAATTTTAAGCTTTTAGTATATTCTTATACATTTATCCAGTAGACAGGCTGTATGTCCCTTTCTCTCCTGCTCTCCTGGTCTCGTATTTCCTCAGCGGGCAGTTAAAGATGAGTGGGCAGGCTTGAGTGACAGTGAGGTTGGCCGTTAATGCTCCTGCCACATTCAGCCGACTCCGGCACCTCGCACTGACTTTTTATTGGGAAATTGGAAACAGTGGGTAGTCTGGTGGAATAACGCTGTGTAGATGCTTTCGTGGAGCATGTCTTTAGTCCAGACCTTGGTAACCATGGTTACAGCCTCCTCTGCTTGCAGAAGACCCTGAGGAGTCATGGCTGTTTGATTCACCATTAGAAGAGCCGCCTGAAACGTAAATGCTGTAATAAATATCTGATTGGATTTCATTATATTTGCGCACACTGGACGTCGCTGTCACTAATCTAGTGTTTTGCTCAGTTTGCGGCGTTTAGAGAAGCACAAAGGTAATAGCATTTGCAATTGTTAGGGCTAATCACAACTGTGATTATTCGTGACAACTGTGATTTAATGCATGCTTTAAATCACCATATTGATGTTCTAATAAGTGATTTTAAGCAAATTCCATTACCGTGGGCACTCACACTAACATGCAATGTGAATGTAGGGTGATCAGGTTTCAGTTGCTTTTAATATTCAGTGGTTCACCCAAAAATTAATATTGTGAACTACCCAACTCTTTGGCCATGTGTGAAAGTGAAAAAGTAAAAAAAAAATAAATAAAAATACATTACTGTTGTAGAACTTATTTAACAGCACTAAGCATCATCATCATCAATATTATATTGCTATAATATTCAGGCTCGCTTCCAAAAACATCAGGTTATACAGAAAGTGGGCCCAAAAGAGAAATATTTGTAAATACATTCATGTAATTCTATCCCTGTGCAATGTTTTCACAAAGTCTTAAAAGAAACAAACATTTTATGGTATGATTCCAAGTTCAAATAATGACTTATAAAACACTAATGACTTAAAAAAGACTTGTCAACACGGAGTTATCTCAGACAACTTTATCCAGATATTTAATCAAATCTGCAAAACTCTTTGAAGAACCGAATTAGCCAGAGATCAATTATAATGATTAAAAGATCTGGCATCTATCAAATCATCTCAGATGTATTAAGCGAGGTATGAAGAACGGACCCCCGGATTATATTTCCTTCAGAAGATGTAGCAAAAGTAGCAAATATCTCTGTTGCCTGTTTCATAACGCATGCTATTTGCGTTTTACTTTTGGTCTGTATTTGATGCATCAATAATTATTTAATTGCTAGAATATGTCGTTTTCTGCTAAAGGTCTCAAAGGGTAATTCCTAGTGAATTAAAGATCTCTGTAAATGGGCTTGACAGATTTGATATGAGAAGTGATTCTTTGTGAATTAGTATGTTATTTCTAAAACTAAATGATTTTTGCTGAACAAGAGACAGTTTTATCATTGCTGTTTGCAACAATATGTCGTTGTTTCCAACAGTCTGTGGTACTTTTTCCTCCGAGTTGCTTTTCCCTGTAAATCTTGAGCTTTATGTTCAGTTTTCAGTGTTTGCTGGCAGCAATAGTTCAGTTATTGGTTGCAGTCCATTATGGCAAAATGTGACTGTGTCTGACTGCAGGGTTTTGTGGAGGATATAGCCAGCAATTACTTTTTAATGATTCTGAACTGCTTCAGTAGTGACTATAATAACAGTTTGGCCATAACTCCATTAGTGCATCACCTTCACCCACAGTCAGCTAAAGGTAAAGACCTTGTGTATCTTGTGTATCATCTTCAACATGTCATAAATTTTGTGTGTGTTTGAGTGTCATCCTACTTTCCTTTGTGCTTGCTGCTTGATGAAAGTGATTGTCTATAAAACAGACTTCTAGATGATCGTTGCTCTTATTTTGTTTCGGTGTTCCTGAGGTTTCTATTTCCATGAGAGAGCGATTCCTCATGTTTTTGTATAAATGCTAGCTAAGAAAATGCCTTCGCATGCATGCATGCATCTGTTTTGTGTTGGCTAAATGTATGAAAGCACTGTGTCCAGCGTGCCCATTTTTACAGCCTTATAATAGAGAGGCGCTGCTGTCAATGGCTTTCCACTGAGCTCTGCCCAGTGCTGATGCATCAGAAACAAATTCAGGCTGACAGTCATTGGCAGCTTGATTGTAGCATGTTTCTGTAATTCAAGTGTAGCTAAACAGAAGTGATCATTTCTCTAGAGAAAAGATCATGTTGGCATACATTTGACTTATTTTCTTTTGATGGGTTTGAATCTCTTTTGCTTATTTGTTGGTTTTGGATTAGGGATAGGTCGTGACGGTCGATTAGTCCTCCAACAGCCATCTTTTAGTTTATGTAAGTTTTAGTTTTTTGTTAGTGGTGGCACTTTGATTAGCATTTGTGTTTTCTTTTAGCCCCGAGAATCATAGTCAATGTAACAGTATAACTTTTTTATTTTGAAGTGTTTTTTTTTTTTAATTTTCTTTCTTTCTTTCTTTATTTTTTAGCTGCATGTTTGCTTTGATTTGCACAGATGCCCTTTAGAGGAAACCTAAACCAACACTATAAATGAGCAGGATGTTTCCATTTAGCAGTTTCTTTTCATCCAAAGCAATTTACAGTAGACCGCTTGCTGAGACGCCCCCATCCCTCAGGAACCTGAAGTTAACAGCTTTGTTCAATGGCACAACTGTGATAAGAACTCAGCTCTGAACAGTAACGATGATCCAGAGCCAGTCGACAGAGCTGTAACCAATATGAAATGTATTTAATAATTTATTGTGAATTCTATTACTGTAATTTAAAAAAAAAAAATCAATTTGTATTAAAACCTATATTTTTGATTTAAACAAATAAAGCTGTTTTCTTTCTGCCACAAAACATTCGTAACGCATGAACTGACTTCAGTGCACTTATTGTTAAACCAGTAGCACATCTTTATTCATTGGCTAGCACCAGCATACATGTAACTTTGAATAATTTAATGCTGCGAGTCTTGTCAAATTCTGGCTTGAGTCGGTAAAGATTCCGGAAGGACACCTAATTGTTCCACCGTGGAGACCATTTTCTTTTGGAGTAAGGTTTGATGTTACTCTCCCAGTTCAGCACTTTCACTTCACGGTCTACAAACAGAGCAGCTCTGAATCTTAAGCAAACAGAGTTGTCTGGATTTCTCTGTGCAAATCCTCATCAGCACTGGCATTTTAGCTACTTAATTGGGGTCTTGTGTTCTTGGATGCTCTGTGCGTGGAAAAATTAGCGTTCATTCAGCCACACTAACCTGACAGGCCTTGGTCAAATCTACTCGCAGGTTCTGAGCGGCTCTCCTGCAGTGGGATGATGGGATGGAGGCTGTGGCCATGTGCTGTCAGCGCATGCAGGGTGCCGTGGTTGATCTCTTGGCAGGTAATTGCAGTAATTCTGTGATGCTGGGCTTGATTAGCGAGCTGTCTGTGGGTGGGAGAACAGAGGTTTTGGCTCTTCAAAGCCTCTGTGCTCTGGCCAGGTGCTCTTCATTAGTTATACCAGCACTGGGCAGCATGCTAATGGTTTTTCCTCATTCCGTCAGTGTTACCAAGCAGCGAGAATGCAAGGTCATTTACCTCTGATTAACATGTGAGCTGTAGCTCACTTATCCGGCTAATTAGGGATGGGGACTCGATGGTTGACCAGTCATTCAGCAACCAACTAGTAGATTAGTAAGATGGTTTATTTGTTTACTTTGTTTTTCTGAAGCAAGCGGAGATGCTTTTATTAGTATACATACAGACAAAATATTAGTAAGCAGTCATGCTGTTTGCTAAAGTAACGTTTTTTTTCTAATAAATAATAAGCAATTATGATATACACTGAACAACAATCTTTCTGTAAATTATACTACTTTTTTTTTTTTTTTTTTTTTTTTTTACGTAATGCCTCACCCTCCAAAAAGCACAAAATAATAATAATGATTTATTATTATTATTATTATTATTATTATTATACGTGTTTTTTTATTTGAGTAAATAAATCGATCTGGATAAATAAATAAATATCCCTACTGTTAATAACTATAAATCAAATTTTTCTTTCTCCTCTAGCAGACTAGTTGTTGACTGAAGCTTTCAGCACATGCTTGACTGTTTCAGTTGCCTTTTGTTCCAACTATATCTCAGTTTATAATGTGTTAGTGCATATTTCAGAGTATAAGGAGGAGTTAAACTGTCTTCTTAGGGCTCTTTGTTTTATTGTCTTTAGGTTCGCCACACCTAGTCTAATGTTGTAAATCCAGCACAATGTAATCATTAGAGCTCCCAGCCAACATTTCAGCCAGCATGCAAAGAGTGGGGTTGGCTTCAGCAAACATGAAAGCTTGACTCATGCCAAAGATGCAAATTTTGGGAGCTAGAGTTTCAAATTCAGATCCAAATATCTAGCATGCAGATGGTAAAAACGTTACAGCAGACGAAGCCTTATTACCTGAAAAAAAGAGAGAAAAGACATCTGTTTTTAGGTGTCAACCACCATCATACGCCCCGTCACTGTGTCTGTCTTGGCATGATGCAAAACTCTGTCACTGAGCCTTAGTCATTAATCTGTTGAGCTATTATCTTGTGTAGTATAATATCCAAAATTCTTGAGAGTTCTGTGATGGTTTCAAGATAAAAAAAAATTAGAGGTTTTTATGAGTTGGTACAAATGTTACATAATTAGTTGAGTAAGAGTAGTGTACAAACACAGGACCAGTGCTCTCACCATTTTGCTTAATGCATTTATAACAGTACAACATTAGCACGATGGAAAAATCTTGTATGTACAATAAGAGCTTCAAAAGCATCATGAAGGAAACGGTTGATTGACGCATAAGTCATGTTGAACAGGAACAGCTTCTGGTCTTCTTTGAAGGTCCACTTAAAGATAAAAGAAACGTTTGGTTAGAAATTGACGAGGCATGCATGCTTCATAAAGAAGTGACGTAATTCATGAGTCATTGAAGAGTCATTGACGTAGTTTGTATTTCAAGGTACAGTAACACTCCTTAGGTACCAGATTTGTTGGAGCCAGAGTGCTTGTGTGGTCTGACATTCAATGCCATACCTTGTCATTGGCTCAAAGACTTTATTACATTAAGTGAAATTAAATATAAAATAGTGATGATGGGATGGTACGCTACGGAGTTGATGATTCACCGTAGGATTCTTATATGGAGTATATTGAATGCAGAAATTAAATTTGTGATGCTGAATGGGATTAGTAGTTACAGTCTTCCTCTAGTTTTTTAGCCTAATAACATCCGGCAAAGGGACTACCAATGAAAACTAGCCTTAGGGCTAATTTGGGTAGATTCATGAATGTGGATTAATTAACTGTCCCTTTTTTGTTCTTTCCCTTTTGAAAGACATTAAGCAGTCAGTCCTGTACTTTTTCCCCCCATGATATTTTGATTAATTGTGATTTTTAATTTTGCATCTGGAATTCATATGGAAAAAATAATTGAGAAATGTTTGTATAACATATAGGACCCTGATTCTGGTGCTGCCTTTTGTCAAAATGAAGCAGACTACCACAAAACAAGTTAAGTGCATTTGGAAAATGTGTACCAGATTCAGTTATTTTGTGTGATTTTGAATTATATTAAAATAATTTAAGCTAGCCCAATTTTCCTAATTGTCCAACTTGACAAACTTTTGTTTATTAATTTTTCTTTACAGTTTTTATTTTTTTTATTTTATTTTATTTTTTTTATTTACAAAGTAATTTTCTATATATGGATTTAATCTAATTCATTTCATGTCATTGAAAAAAAATGGCTAATTAAATCAGCTTTCATTTTGGTTAAATTTGCTGGCTGATGATTTTAAAATGCCACACAGCTTAAGAATTTAAGAAGTAGAAATTTTGAAATGGTGGACAATTTACAATATCCTTCCTCATTTTAAGTCTTTATTAAATATATTTAATTAAATATTTAATAAAAAAAAAAAACATGTATGTGTATGTATGTGTGTATATATATGTGTGTGTGTGTATATGTATCCCTTTATTTATATGTATCCCCCCCAGCCTACTTTAACAGATTGTGTGGATGGAGATATATATATATTATAAAAACACTCTTAGAATAATTTTCATTCTGCTGTCAACGCTTTGAAGGTTTCCCGTCACTGATCAAATTGAATCTTTAATTAAGCTCTGTTTCACCTGCTTGGAGTCAGAGGCCAGACCGTGACTCATTTCATTCCCCAGTTCACGGCATGACTGCTGATTTCTGGGTGTGACTGGGTTGAATAATTGTCTCCGTTGCCAGCAGGTGAGGCTGAACCTGCCTTGAGTTTTTCCATCTGTGGGGAGTTGCTGTGTCAGGTGGTAACTGGCAGTCTAACGCAAGTCATACACACTCAGACACATGATGGAATGGCACAGCTGGACAGAAAACACAGAGCAAACCCTTTTGCCACAAAAACAACAGTTTAGGTCTGGAGCTGTTGGATGGATCAAACAGTCAAATGTGTTTGGATCTTTCAGTACTACCATTACAAATATTTACATCCATCTGTCCATTACAGAGCCTGCTTTGTAAGGAGAAAGCACTTTTAGTTTTCGTTTTTCCCTTTGTCCATTTTTAAAGCCACCAATGTACACTAATTTAAAGGATTAGTTCACCCAAAAATGAACATTTTCATTAATATTTACACAACCTCATGTTGAAGAACTGTAGAAGTAGTCCATCTGACTTGCTGTATTCCAAGTGTTTTGAAGCCATATAATAGTCATTGAGTGAGGACTGACTGAAATTTTAGTTGTACATTTAGGTTGAGCTAAACTTCAGAAATGAATGAAAGTGATACATTGAAAATAAACATGATTAATTCACAAATCAGATATTGCTGCTTCTATTATGAACTTGCTATAGAGAACTACTGTGTGCCAAATGTAAAGATTTTTAACGAATGACAATTTAAGATTTGTTCTGTACATACGTTTTTGTCATTTGTGTAGCTTGACATCCTCAGTCTTCATTATATTGAGAACAGCATTGAAAATTTAGCCCTCACATATGGGTTTGTCAAAATGTATGACGTTGTGCATTGAGCTGTGATGAAAAAGGTTTTTGATTTGTTTTGACACCCAACCATGGATTGTGAGTGTGTGCCCTGCTCCTGTTGTAGCACAGCACTGTGGAAACTCATTTGTTCCACCCTGTAGCACACAGTAATGAAGGGATAAAGTAGTCCTTTTATTTTGTGCTGAGGTGAATTGCATCTTCTACGCGTTCCTGGCAACTGACGATGACAGCGGTCGCTTGCGTAAAATATGTTACTCACCGAGATGCCATCCTCTCCTCAGTATTTTAATAAGGTTTTAATGATTGATGATGCTTCCTGTTCTTGAATTTAATTTATAGCAATGACCTTTTGTTATAGCAGATTGGTGTTTAAATATGGCAACCAGTGAATTGACCAAAGAAGTATTCAGATCTTAAGAAACATCATCTTTCTGTAGTTTTGCAGCTCTAAAGTGGCACTTTTCATGAATAGGGTTTCTCACATTTCAAGGATGCATGATACTTTAGATGCAAGGTAATTTAGAAAATGTGCAGTTTTTTTGCAACTGTTACAAAAAGGCCTCTAAATAGTGTTTTAAAAAGCGCTTTTTATTAAAGCATTAACATTTAATCAAAACCTCAACATGAAATTATACATTTAAAAATTTAATAAAAATGAAGAATGGGGGACGTGGTTGCTGATTGAGCCTAATTTAATCTAGTTTATAGTTATTGATATTCTTATTTTTCACTAAGTGAATGGTTCACTTTATGTATAAACTACAGAAAAATATGGAACAAACTTGACAACTAATTGCTTTGCCATGTTGTAGAAAAGATCTCAAGTTGATGTTACTTCAAGTGTAACCATTTTGGGTAAAGTTTTTCTTTTATTATAATCAATGGAAGATTGAATGATTAACCTCTTTGAACAGACACAATGAAGGTAAAGACTACATAAATGGTTTCTGGGAAAAAAATGGTTTATTAAGCGCATTTTATAGTTGTCGTTTCAGAAATCACAGGATCTATGCCTTGAATATTTAGCCAGAAAAATATAGCCTAAGTTGTAGTAGGACACTAAAGACTGAACCCCTCATAACATGAAACGATGAATGGAGAGAGATTGCAAATTTGACGTGTTCTGAGCACTAAACTTGGTTATCTGGCATGTCATTGCCAATAGCTCGTAATAGGTCATGAGCTGTAGAAGACGACCAGCTGCTGAGGGGAAGCTCCGTGAAGCTTGGCAGGGCGTTCCTCTGTTCTCAGCGTTCTCACACACCTGCTCCCTCGCCCTGCTGACCCAAGAGCCAGAATTCCCTAACATGAATCATAATCTGGGTCAGTGAAAACTCTGGCTTTGCTTGAAAACTCAGCAAAGGCATCGTGGTGATTTGAGTTATTATAGCGCTGGGAATTCTAACATTACTTGTTTTATATTAAAATCATTGATCCATGTCAGTGGCTCTAACAAATTTGACATAGTTGATCTCCTTTTGCTGACATGTTGATTTGAGGCACTAACACTTAATATTACGTTGTGTATAAAATAGTCATAAGTGATTATTTTTATTAATTTTTTTACAGTGGAACATTTGTGGTCTGAATCATGTTTTCCTGGGCTGGTGGACCAGACACTGGTCCAAGTGGGCTTTGGAAATGGCTCTGCAATCCCAATCTGCCCTGCTTGTCCAGACTGCGCATTTATTTACTGCTAACCTTGGCAGAGGGTCAGGTGTGAATTATTACTAGGTCTGTGTTTTGTTGTGTGGTTGTTTGTTACTCATTGGCTTGGCCTTGACACGATTGACAGAATACCCGTATTTTCCGACATTTGTTATCAAGGGAGCTGAAATGAACTGACTGTTTTGTTGATGCCAAAGCCTTCTGTAGATTGGGTAATCTTCACCAGCTTTCTGTTGGCTCGTGGCTGTGGTATGCCTTGGTTTAATGGGAATAGTGTCTGCTCAGGCTTTCTTCTTGCGTTCATGGTCTGTTCGGTTTTCACAATGCCAAACTTTCAGTAGTTGGAACCAGTGGAATTTCATGATTCTTGGTACCAATTTAGATGCCGTAGCGCCTTGTAAAAGAAGTATAATTATAAGAATATTAAATAATAATAGAAAACCAGCTAGTCTTGTAGACTAGTTTCTTTAAATTGTAAACACAAGTTATACTCTGCCTTCATTGTTTATTAGCATGTAACCAAAGAAGTTTGAACAAAGGCTGTCATGGTTGAATTTCTTTATAAACGGCCATTTGTAATATAATTCCTTCATTCTTCCATGTTCAAACTCTTTTGGTTGCATGCTGCTAAAATGTGGTGAAGTCAGTGATTGATAACTTTGTGTCGACAGATTACAGACTAGTCTAAAAGACTAGTCTCTTTTTTTTTAGTCTAAAAAAGAACTCAAAATTGACTTTAATGAACAGCTTGCACAAAACAGGGCCTCAGGTTTTCTGCTTGTCGCAAAGATTACCGTAATTTCCATAATAGGCAAACACAGTTGTTTTCATTCATCTTGCTTGAATGTTGTGACAGCATTTGGCCACTAAATTGTTGTAGTTGGTGTTTGGTCCTAATAATACTGGTATAGTTTTGTTTTACTTTTTAATATTGATTTTTGACTTCCCCGTTCTAGTGAATATTAATTACTCTTAACGAGTAATGTGATTTATATTTAACAATTGCTATAATTTCATTTCATTGTTAAAGCATTAATTGTGTCCAACGTTATCATCTGTACTTGTTCTTTTACAAGCAGATTATAGTTATTTGTTTTCTTTAAAATGAGTTGTTTTCACCTCAGATGATTATCTGCTGTTAGAATTCCTCTTAAATGAAAATGTGTGGATGTGATCAAATTCACCAGGAGAAAAAAGAGATGCAACACAGCACAAGCTTCTGGTCATGAGATCTGTGGTTACTACAGCAACTAGACTGAAATGAACTTTTTTTGTATTATTAAAATTGGACCTAATTCAATGTAGAATAAATTATATTTGAAGTAATCTGGAGTTTTTAGGTTTGGACTAATTTGGCAGAAATATCTTCTGTCCTCTTGGAGTCTACATGAAGAAAAATGAATGAATGTTTTTGTACCAAAGGCAATATAATGCAGCACCACTGACTTGCTACAACAGCCGTAACTGCTTGCTCATAACCGGTTACTCTTTAATTTGTTGTTCAATTGCCATTTTAACCCGTGCAATATGCCTTTATGCTCATGATCTGTTCCTCTCTTTGGCAGGATGACTGGAGTGGCATTAATTCAAACAGAATTCAATCACACAGCAACGCAGATGACAAAGCCCACAGTCTAGAGACCCTTCCTCCAGGTAAGAGCCAACCTGACAACCCATGTGCATAATCAGCTCATGTCAGGATTAGCCCGCTCTCATAATTCAAGTTTTCTTTTTCCATCCCAGATGAATAATGGAGTGTTTCTTCTCAGGGAAACGCTCAAAGATGGACTTTAATGAACAGCTTGCGCAAAACAGGGCGTCAGGTTTTTCTTCTCCCGTAAACAGAACTTAACCTGAGGTTTACTGCAGAAGTAGGTGTAGGAAATTTTACTTGAGGGCACCTAAAATGCATGAGAGTGATTTGAGGGAGACTTTATAACTGGCCTGAAGACAAGAACTCCGTGTCTTCTTCACACTTTATTCCCTTTTGGTAATGTACTCCTTTGTGATTCAACCAAACTGTGCTGCTTAATACATTAAACCTTAGATATTAACATGTGCTTTTTATAGACTTGCTGCATTTAAAAGCAGTATTGTAGTAAGGTTGCAAATGCATTATTTATTTAGCTCATTAGTTTCTATGTCATGCAATCGCTGTGGAACTGGGATCCATGGAGAGCTGTTCTATTAAATTTGTCATAAACATCAGATTACATTCATGTGTCGTTGCATGCTTTACAATATGTTTGCTGTCTGTTGTTGTTCTCCCAGGCACTGTTTCAGGGAATCATCTGTAGTTCCTTGTCTCCTTGTGTTACTCTTGTAATTTAGGTCACCCAAAAGATTTCCACGAAGCAGAACACTCACCCAGGAGTACCTGATTTCATCTGTAGTAATTAAGAGAACAGATTTAAAGTGATAGTGTGCCTAAAATTGCCATCTGCTCACCTCATGTTGTTCCGGTTTGATTTTTCTTTTCGAGGGACATGGAAATAAAAACTTGGTTACAAATAACCATACAATTAGCATTTTCATTCTCAGGTAATTTCCAAGCAATAAAAGAGCGAGCGAGTCATCTGAGCTGAATCGCTTAGGAAGTGAGTTGAATGATTGGTTCAGTTTATGATTCAAAGGCACTGTTAAAAAAAAACCTAAAAAAACACCTTTTGAGTCACAGCACACACACACACACATACACACTAATACAATATATATAATTCAGTGAAAAATTTGTAAATTTTAAGTAAAGTTGAAAGAACCTAAAAATATTTACAGTAGTTGATATGATACAGATATGATCGAGAAGAGTATGTGTGGCACTAAATTAAAATTATAAATAAGGGGACATTACTGCAACTAGGGGTGGGCGATATGACCAAAATCTTATATCACGATATGACAAATTTTATATCACGATAACGATATATATCACGATATAGTAATTTATTTAAAAAAAATCTTTTAAAAAGGTTTTTATGATATTAAAATCTTTGATACCATAGAATTTTCATAATCAGTGATGAAATAAGTATGAGAAACTAATTGCAAGCAATAGGAGAAAAAACTACAATAAATAAGAAACGCTACATGCATTGTGTAAATTAATTGGTCTTCACTGTGTTAATTATATCTATCGATCTATGATAGATATAATTAACACGTGTATTATGTATAGATTCTATCTATCTATATATAATCTATATCTATATATGGATGGATGGATGGATGGATAGATAGAGATATACATATATATATATATATAGATAGTGAGGAAAATAAGTATTTGAACACCCTGCTATTTTGCAAGTTCTCCCACTTAGAAATCATGGAGGGATCTAAAATTGTCATCGTAGGTGCATGTCCACGGTGAGAGACATAATCTAAAAAAAAAAAATCCAGAAATCACAATGTATGATTTTTTAACTATTTATTTGTATGATACAGCTGCAAATAAGTATTTGAACACCTGTCTATCAGCTAGAATTCTGACCCTCAAAGACCTGTTAGTCTGCCTTTAAAATGTCCACCTCCACTCCATTTATTATCCTAAATTAGATGCACCTGTTTGAGGTCGTTAGCTGCATAAAGACACCTGTCCACCCCATACAATCAGTAAGAATCCAACTACTAACATGGCCAAGACCAAAGAGCTGTCCAAAGACACTAGAGACAAAATTGTACACCTCCACAAGGCTGGAAAGGGCTACGGGAAATTGCCAAGCAGCTTGGTGAAAAAGGTCCACTGTTGGAGCAATCATTAGAAAATGGAAGAAGCTAAACATGACTATCAATCTCCCTCGGACTGGGGCTCCATGCAAGATCTCACCGTGGGGTCTCAATGATCCTAAGAAAGGTGAGAAATCAGCCCAGAACTACACGGGAGGAGCTGGTCAATGACCTGAAAAGAGCTGGGACCACCGCTTCCAAGGTTACTGTTGGTTATACATACATACACACACACAAAATATATATACAGTGAGGAAAATAAGTATTTGAACACCCTGCTATTTTGCAAGTTCTCCCACTTAGAAATCATGGAGGGGTCTGAAATTGTCATCGAGGTGCATGTCCACTGTGAGAGACATAATCTAAAAAAAAATCCAGAAATCACAATGTATGATTTTTAACTATTTATTTGTATGATACAGCTGCAAATAAGTATTTGAACACCTGAGAAAATCAATGTTAATATTTGGTACAGTAGCCTTTGTTTGCAATTACAGAGGTCAAACGCTTTCCTGTAGTTTTTCACCAGGTTTGCACACACTGCAGGAGGGATTTTGGCCCACCTCCACACAGATCTTCTCTAGATCAGTCAGGTTTCTGGCCTGTCGCTGAGAAACACGGAGTTTGAGCTCCTCCAAAGATTCTCTATTGGGTTTAGGTCTGAGACTGGCTAGGCCACGCCAGAACCTTGATATGCTTCTTACAGAGCCACTCCTTGGTTATCCTGGCTGTGTGCTTCGGGTCATTGTCATGTTGGAAGACCCAGCCTCGACCCATCTTCAATGCTCTAACTGAGGGAAGGAGGTTGTTCCCAAAATCTCGCAATACATGGCCCCGGTCATCCTCTCCTTAATACAGTGCAGTCGCCTGTCCCATGTGCAGAAAAACACCCCAAAGATGATGCTACCACCCCATGCTTCACAGTAGGGATGGTGTTCTTGGATGGTACTCATCATTCTTCTTCCTCCAAACACGTTTAGTGGAATTATGACCAAAAGTTCTATTTTGGTCTCATCTGACCACATGACTTTCTCCCATGACTCCTCTGGATCATCCAAATGGTCATTGGCAAACTTAAGTCGGCCTGGACATGTGCTGGTTTAAGCAGGGGAACCTTCCGTGCCATGCATGATTTCAAACCATGACGCCTTAGTGTATTACCAACAGTAACCTTGGAAACGGTGGTCCCAGCTCTTTTCAGGTCATTGACCAGCTCCTCCCTTGTAGTTCTGGGCTGATTTCTCACCTTTCTTAGGATCATTGAGACCCCACGAGGTGAGATCTTGCATGGAGCCCCAGTCCGAGGGAGATTGACAGTCATGTTTAGCTTCTTCCATTTTCTAATGATTGCTCCAACAGTGGACCTTTTTTCACCAAGCTGCTTGGCAATTTCCCGTAGTCCTTTCCAGCCTTGTGGAGGTGTACAATTTTGTCTCTAGTGTCTTTGGACAGCTCTTGGTCTTGGCCATGTTAGTAGTTGGATTCTTACTGATTGTATGGGGTGGACAGGTGTCTTTATGCAGCTAACGACCTCAAACAGGTGCATCTAATTTAGGATAATAAATGGAGTGGAGGTGGACATTTTAAAGGCAGACTAACAGGTCTTTGAGGGTCAGAATTCTAGCTGATAGACAGGTGTTCAAATACTTATTTGCAGCTGTATCATACAAATAAATAGTTAAAAAATCATACATTGTGATTTCTGGATTTTTTTTTTTAGATTATGTCTCTCACAGTGGACATGCACCTACGATGACAATTTCAGACCCCTCCATGATTTCTAAGTGGGAGAACTTGCAAAATAGCAGGGTGTTCAAATACTTATTTTCCTCACTGTATATATATATATATATATATATATATATATATATATATATATATATATATATATATATATATATATATATAATGTATATACAGGTGCTGGTCATATAATTAGAATATCATCAAAAAGTTGATTTATTTCACTAATTCCATTCAAAAAGTGAAACTTGTATATTATATTCATTCATTACACACAGACTGATATATTTCAAATGTTTATTTCTTTTAATTTTGATGATTAGAGCTTACAGCTCATGAAAGTCAAAAATCAGTATCTCAAAATATTAGAATATTACTTAAGACCAATACAAAGAAAGGATTTTTAGAAATCTTGGCCAACTGAAAAGTATGAAAATGAAAAGTATGAGCATGTACAGCACTCAATACTTAGTTGGGGCTCCTTTTGCCTGAATTACTGCAGCAATGCGGCGTGGCATGGAGTCGATCAGTCTGTGGCACTGCTCAGGTGTTATGAGAGCCCAGGTTGCTCTGATAGTGGCCTTCAGCTCATCTGCATTGTTGGGTCTGGTGTCTCTCATCTTCCTCTTGACAATACCCCATAGATTCTCTATGGGGTTCAGGTCAGGCGAGTTTGCTGGCCAATCAAGCACAGTAACACTATGGTCATTGAACCAGCTTTTGGTACCTTTGGCAGTGTGGGCAGGTGCCAAGTCCTGCCGGAAAATGAAATCGGCATCTCCATAAAGCTTGTCAACAGAAGGAAGCATGAAGTGCTCTAAAATTTCCTGGTAGATGGCTGCGTTGACTGTGGACTTCAGAAAACACAGTGGACCAACACCAGCAGATGACATGGCAGCCCAAATCATCACAGACTGTGGAAACTTCACACTGGACTTCAAGCAACATAGATTCTGTGCCTCTCCACTCTTCCTTCAGACTCTGGGACCTTGATTTCCAAGTGAAATGTAAAATTTACTTTCATCTGAAAAGAGGACTTTGGACCACTGAGCAACAGTCCAGTTCTTTTTCTCCACAGCACAGTTAAGATGCTTCTGACGTTGTCTCTGGTTCAGAAGTGGCTTGGTAGCCCTTTTCCTGAAGATGTCTGAGCGTGGTGACTCTTGATGCACTGACTCCAGCTTCAGTTCACTTCCTGTGAAGCTCTCCCAAGTGTTTGAATCGGCTTTGCTTGACTGTATTCTCAAGCTTGCGGTCATCCCTGTTGCTTGTGCACCTTTTCCTACC